>NC_056744.1:929226421-929376421 GCF_019279795.1 Protopterus annectens
ATGTCATCATCCAAGGTTCCAGGGAGTAGCCAGCATCCCCCAGTAAATGGCTGTGGGGGATGTCCCACCCTAGTAAATGTCTTGTACAGCTGTGATGTGTGCCAGATATGGGAGTCATGATAACTGCTAGGGCTGCCAGCACACACATTCATGATAATCCCCTGGGCATTGTACATGACCTGGCAATTGATGGAGTGGTACCCCTTGCGGTTGACCTAGATTCTACGCTCCTCTCTGGGTGGTGCCTTGATGTGTACATGAGTGCAATCTATGGGACCCAGAACTTCAGGGTAGTGTGCTACACATAAGTGCTGCATGTTGTTTGCTCTCACCTCAACGGTGAGGGGAAAAGAAATGTGCTCACTGGCATGTGGTAGCATGGCATCCAGGAACTGGTGGAGTACCCTGGATGCTGATGCCTGTGAGACCCCCATCATATCTCCAGTTGGTGTTTGGAAAGTACCTGTAGCTAGTATCCTAAGGGCTATACATACCTTTGTTTCCATTGGGATGGGTTCTCCTCTATTGGCTCTGGGTCTGAGTTGAAGGAGGCAGAGCTCAGTGAGTTCTTGTAGTATGTCCCTGTCCACCCTGTAGCACTGTACAATCTCCAGTTCATGTAGCTCCTGGAAGGTTACCCTGGGCCTGAACACTCTTCTCCTTCTATGTCTAGGCCTATTGTCAGCAGCAGCAATAGCACTGACTTCAGCATCTAGCACATACAGTTGCAGCAGACCTGCAGCAGCCCCTAGCATTCTCTCAGTTAAAATTCCCAAGTCTGTACTCCAATGGTGCATTGGGGAAAAATCAGAGTGTAGGGTATATCCATACCGTATAGAGCTCTGCTGTAGGTGCAGTGTGTGTGATTGGGTAATTATGATGCATTTTATCTGCCTACAATATTATTAACATCATTTCATGGCCCTATATTAGGTTAAACAAGGGTCAGAACTAATAAATATATATTTTAAAACACGCTGAGTGCAGTGGCGCACAGTGTAAACATGTGCAGGGAAGGTAAACAAATCATAGAAGTTACTGGACACACCCCCTGTAGTGGACATGCTCAGTCAGGTGGTGCACTATGCACGCACATGCACCTAAGCTGCAATGAGTTTAGAAGTCATTCAACACAGCCCCCTCATGTCAGCTAGCTCCTGTGTAAACAGCAACATGGATCTAAGCCTACATGAAGGGGATATGCAGACACAAATACTCCTTTCTGCTTTTCACTACCTCCACCTCATTTCCATAGGTATCCATGCTCACAGCCTGGAAACTACACAATTCAGAGCTCAACCACATTAACAACAGCACCAATACATCATTGTAGGGACTCCATATACAGTTCTGTAATTCACTTCTGTAGTATACTAAATAATTTGTTTTATTCCTATTTTTTTATTTTTTTATAAAGCACGTTTTTGCACAGTGTTGTGCTGTGCAAACATGCCCAGATTATAAAAAAAAAAATATATATATATATATATATATATATATATATATATATATATATATATATTAATTTAACTTATTTCTTTTAATTTTTCTGACATACAGGATGATAGTTTTGGTCATATGTGTATGTGGTATGATATTTCTGTCCTAATATCTGCATTCTTACAATCTCTTTTGTCTGTCTACACTTCTGTACATGTAATTTTTCCATATACACTAGAGACACTGACACTGGGTCTGAAGAGATGCCTGTCTGCTTTCTGGATCACTCTACCTGCATCATTTGCATGAGATTCACCTGCTTATGATGTGATTTGCATGTCAAGGAAGTTTCTGTGTTGGTGTGTGTGTGTGTGTGTGTGTGTGTGTGTGTGCACCACTCAGGACTGCTTATTGAATCTAAAAATGTTTGCAGCCATGTAAGCAGCACAATGAGATGCCTACATGGAAAAAATGTATAGGCTTTATTAAATTCCCCCATAGTCTTTCTACCCAGTCTACCACATGTACAGTTCATCTGGTAATCCAGTAATAATGCTTCATTGCTATAAAAATGGAGTTTCCTATTTGGCCCACCCTGCATAAATATGTCTGGTAGACACAGCCATTGTTAGGCTTTTTGACTTCTCTTGTTATTTTCATTTTTTAACAATGTTACAATTGTAACTGCTGACTTCTTAATTTGCAGGCTTTCTGCACATTCCCACCCATGATCTAGAACATGAATCAAAGAGCCTTAAAGATTCTCTGAGGATGTAACTCATTGTCCTGAGAACCTAGCAGAAAGCCAAAAAACTCTGAAGAGAATACGGTGATGGCCACATCTCCATTGCAAATTTGTACTTGTTGGTACCATGAAGGTCTGTGTAGAGTTTGAAGAAAAATGCCATAGTCATGGTGTATTTACATTGGATTGTATGGTTTGTAGTGGGCTAGAACTTTTTAACCTTGGCATACAACCAAATATTCCTACCTCTTAACCCTACTTGATTTCACAGAAAGTCCTTGATTTTTGTCTCATTTTTGGTCTTTTCCTCTTAAAAAAAGTCTGATTTTCTGGCAAATTTTTGAGGGTTACAATTACTAAATAATTACAAACATTAGAGTTTCAGAATTCATCTTCTTCAGAAAATGCACGACAATGCAAAAGCTGTTAGTCTAGAAACTTTCTAAGTATATAAGAACAATATTTAAAATCTCACTGATTTTGAACTTTTGTCCCCAATAGTTGTGCTAAGTGTTATTTATTTTAACACATTACTGTGTAACCCTTATTTTAGGGCGGTCACAGTGGTGCAGTGGTTAGCATTGCCACCTCACAGCAAGAGGTTCTCCGGTTTGATCATCGGCTGGGGTGCCTTCTGTGCAGAGTCTGCATGTCCTCCCTGTGGTCGCGTGGGTTTCCTCCGGGTGCTCTGGTTTCCTCCCACATCCCAAAGACATGCTGCAGGTGGATTGGACACTCTAAATTGGCCCTAGGTGTGAGTGTGTTCATGTGTGTGCCTTCTGTGGAAGGTTGGGCGCCGGGCTGGCAACTCAACACCATAAAACTCCACTGCCAATCATGAGCGGACAAGGTGATCCGCTGTGGCGTCCCCTAACCGGGAAAAGCCGAAAGAAGAAGAAGAAGAAGACTGTGTAACCCTTATTTTAATATATATATATATATATTTTTATTTTTATATGATATACACAGCGTAGCTATAAATGCTGAAAGTGTTTATGCAGGAAAATGGCTACCTGTGGCTTGCTCATTATTCTGAATTTGAAGAACTAATGTGAATTGGGTGAAGCAAACTGGAATAGTTTAATGTGTGATTACTGTTTATGTTGGACAAAATGAAAGTCATTACATGGCCACAATGTTTTAATACAGTCAGACATTTGAAGTATCTTCAAAAGTGTGTATAACTGCTGGATGAGTATGATACCTGTGTTTGAATAAAAATAACTGACTCACTTGCCACATGCTCACTTTAAAAAGACACTAATCTGGCTTTGCAGGACTATTGTGCAGATCTGTCTCATGCTCATAACCTGGAGGATTTAATCCATCTGCTATTTAGATACCAGAGCACAGAGATTGTGCTGAATAATGTCAATGAGGTAAGAAAGACAGGCACTAGAAAGTCATTCTTGTCAAAAATAAAGAGACTTTCATACTGATACCTGGGCTAGAGACAGGACTCTAGCACAGTACAGGTGTCTGTAGTTCAAATCTCGGTTGTTTGGAGAAGATTTGGCTTTCACCTCTGTTTAAAGCTTATTTTTCAGCTGTGTCAGCTTAACTACATGTGTAGCTACCCTTAGCCATTCTGCTTCCAGTCAAGCAGTTCCTTAATGGGTTATTACATTTGAGACCAACATGCAAAAGAAGTCCCCCTCAAGATCTTCAGAATTTATCCAATCTGCCTTTGAGACTGCAACAACATTCTGAGTGTTCTTGCTGTTAGGGAAAGCATCTGCTTACAACCATTTCTTTAGTTAGGAAAGCATCAGACCTACAAAGAGTCCATTCTAATCTTCAGAGATGAGATGAGCCTGATAAAGAATCCATCTTTCATGTTCAACTTAGTGACAGACTTCACCCCAATTGAGCTATTCCATTGCCTGCTTTTTCCCAACCTTCAAAACTGGGGAAAAGATTTCTACATTCCTTGGATATTCCCAGAAAACGAAGGTACTGTTTTCCAGAACTAAATAGACCAGAAAAATCCAACCACCTTTTTATTTTTGCTTCAAAAATAAGGGGTGTGTTATGTCCAGGCAGACTATATCCGGATGACTGCACAAATCTTGTGCTGTTCTGTTCAAAGGTGTTTAAAAAAAGAAGCTTGCTGGAACTGTTAAGGCTTATAGCACAAGGGCTGCAGACACCATGATGTATTTCCTTAAAGGGGTAATACTCAAGTTGCTTTGAAGGCAAGCAGATGGATATTTCTGCACTCATTTTTCTTAGCACTATAGATTTGACACTGCTTTTCAGCTGAGGGCAGTGTCTGTTATAGCCATACTACAGGGCATGTAACAATGCAGCTGTTACTTTCAGACCCCTTTATCTTTTGTGTTGAAGCTCTAGGAATTCTCATGGCAGTCAAGAGTACTGCAGCAGTGACCAAAATGAGAATTTCTTACACAGTTCTACTATTTTATCATAATAGTAGCTGTTTAGAGTAGATAACTCTTGCAGTACAGGCTGACATCAACTACCACCTTATTTTCACTTTCCTTTTATATACCTGGGACTTGCAGGTCTGTGGTGGGATAGTGGTAGTAGAATGGAAGACCTATGGATAAGGTACCCAGCCTTTACTATTGCACCTGTTTGTGTACCAAAAGTTTTCAACCTACTTTTGTCAAAGCTTAACTTTTTATATTTTCTATCATAGAGTCTAGAATCACTTTGGATGTTGAACAGTTTTTAGAAGAACTTCAAGCATGGAGACTTATGTTTTTGAACAGAAAGTATGACTCTGATGTGTTAACAGAGCTTTTGACAATGTCAGTGAGTATAGCAATAAACTTTATGCTTACATTTTAAAGGTGTCCCAGCAAAATAAACATTTACTTAGGCCTGTAAAAAAATAAATTTGATACAGTCTTCTGTCTCGAGGACTCCATGGGTAGTGACATCATCAAACAGATACTCCATGATAATTGAAAATTCTTTAATGGAACATTGAACTGATAGGGAGTGAGGGAAATAACTCAATTTTACATACAATAACATTTTAAACTTTAATATCTTATCTGAAAGTGAGACAAAGTAAAAATAATTTTTTTCAAACCCATTTGAATACTTCCCTATGAGCACAAAAAATGTAGTAGATAATATGCTGCATTCTTGGGGCGCAGGAGAGTACTGGGGTCTAAAGAACGTTGTAACTTTACAGCTTCATTTATTGTTTACATTGGGTCATGTTCTCACTGCAATACATGTTATGAAGGAAAACTGCACATTTATGAACTGACAGCAAGAAAAAAAGATGATCTATATAAACATGCACAAGTATGTTTATTTAAAATATTCTGCATTTTGTACTTGATCACACCGAGAAAGAAAGCAATGTCTAGCGATTTAGAACATTTTGTAGAAATCAATGAACTCTGCTGGCAATTGAGATTAGGAGATAACTTTTCTCCTGGTCTTAATAGAGCCATTAACATAACATTTATTTTTAAAGAACTGCAAAATTGTAAGAACTGATTTTAGAAGCACTGAAATATTCATGAGATCATATAGTCATTGGTTTAACATGATATCTGACTTTCTGTATTTCTATTTAATGTGTGTCAGTTGTTCTGAAGAAGTCTGGTATTAAAGAAAGAAAGCACTAAAAAACTTTGCTGTGAGATTCTATCCTTGAGTTTTTTTTTTGTGAGACATATATTCTTTATCTATATGCATTACAGATGTATCTTCTGATAGAAAGATGGGTAGGTAGATAGACATACACTTTACCGCTGATATTATTTTCTGTAAACCTGTGGAGTGGCAGTGGAAGGTTTGAGGTCCCATTCCTGGTTTCAGTTACTATAATGCCATCATAAGTTATACTTTCCTACTTGGTTAACTTATTTAAATATTGTTGATACACACAGAGCTGCACATGTGCAGCTTCAGGGCGCAACTGTTTGTGCTTCATGATGTGGTTCTGTGACTGACTGTAAAAAAATGTCACTACTATTGTGAGGGAAGTGCAAGTAAATTACTACCTTGTGTCCTGTTGGAACAGAAGAAAATAAGGTTTTCCATAATACTTTTTTCCCCAAAGACAAATTTATTGAACTCCCATTTAATTATCTATTTACTTATTCATTTAAATTTGTTAACTGGGGTCAAGCACTGGTCTCAGTGGTCCTGGGAAAGATAACAAAGATGCACTGTTTAACAGAACAATCAGAAATACTATTAACAAACAAGAAAGATACTCTAATTAATAGACTACAGCTGCTGTTGAAGACTTGATTTCTGTTTATCTAGGATAGTAGTAATTTTACAGAGAATATGTAAAAGTTACATACGTATTTACAATAAATACAAGTAGTTGTAGTTCTGCTTTAGGAGTGTGAGTGAAGACAGGCAATTGGATGGAGAAAGCAGATTATGACAGAGTAAATGTAAACACAGGAAAAGTTGGAGACATTTAAAGAAAGAGAGATGTGGAAGAGAAATGCATGATGTGTACGACCGAGGGGATAAAAGGAGTATAAGGCAATGAAAGGCAGAGGGTTTTCAACTAAAAAAGAATGTGTGATGGGAACTCGGAGTATACTAAAAAGAGGAGAGTAGAAGTGCGAAGTTCTTAGTTATTGTATCTGTTTGTAGTTTAAGGTACAGTAGGATAAGATAGGTTGAGATTTTAATGTTAAGTGAATTATGTTCTACTTTGTTGAATTCTAGGAGGCACCTTCATATAGGAAGCTTATGACTTTTTAAATGATTTGCTTTATTTGTGTCAGGAGGGATGCCCATGCAAAGAGGTCAGGTATGGCAAGAGTGGTTAGTGCTGTGCAACATTGTCGTTGGAGAGAGTAAGGAGAGAATTGTGGATGCTAGGTCAGTCATCTGGCTAGCTGTAGAACTGAGTTTGAATTTCGCACTTTGTAACTACAGAACCTATTAGCTGTATAAGGAACAATTCAACCTTGCATTACAATTGATTACTAGTATTCCCCAATGGGTAGTGAAGTAATGAAACAACAGATGCAGTTGGTGGTAGTTTCAGGGGTTTCCAAGTTCTCTTTAGACATTGTTGAGATTATAGATAAGCAATATTCAGGTGGAATATGGAACAGTCATTTGCCTGTTGGTAACTTATCTTTTATAGAAAGGAAGTGAGAGAAGTTTCTTGCCCTGATTTTTAGTTTATTTATGCATGCTTTTGTGATTTCCATATGGTACTACAAGTTTATTTGTTGGTTTAACCATATATCTAGATATTTGAAGTATTTGGAAGACTCCAAACACTCCTATTTATTGCATTATATTTTTAAACCTTATTGTAATAATAAAAATGTTGTTTTTCTTTTTGTAGCAAAAATCAGTGTTTTATTTGTATGTATACAGTGGATATAAAAGGTTTACACACCCCTGTTAAAATGCCAGGTTTTTGTGATATAAAAAAATGAGACCACAATAAATCATTTCAAAACTTTGCCCACCTTTAATGTGACATGTAATCTGTATAATTCAATTGAAAAACAAACCAATCTGTTAGGAGAAAAAATATAAAAAATAAAAAAAGTACAATAAGCTGGTTGCATAAGTGTGCATACCCTTAAACTAACACTTTATTGAAGCACCTTTTGATTTAATTACAGCATTCAGTCTTGGGTACACACCTGCCATCAATTAAAGAGACCCTGATTAACCCCAAATGAAGTTCAGCTGTCCTAGTAGGATTTTCCAGACATTTACTCAGGTGCCTGCTACAGCAAAAACCATGGTCCGCAGAGAGCTTACAAAGCATTAAAGGAATCTCATTGAAAGATATCAGTCAGGAGAAGAGTACAACAAAATTTCCACAGTAAAAGCAGTCATCAAAAAGTGGAGAAAATGTGGGAAAACAGTGACATTGCAAAGAACTGGACATCCCTCCAAAATTGGTGAAAAGACAAGATGAAAACTTGTCAGGGAGGCTGCCAAGAGAAATACAGCAACACTGAAGGAGCTGCAGGAATTTCTGGCAAGTACTGATTGTGTACTACGTGTGACAACAATCTCCCTTATTCTCCATATGTCTGGGCTATGGGATAGGGTTGCAAGTTTGAAGCCTTTTCTTACACACAAAAACATCCAGGCCCAGCTAAAATTTGCAAAACAATACATCAAGTCTCCCAAATGCATGTGGGAAAATGTATTATTGTCTGATGAGACCAAGGTTGAACATTCTGGCCACAATTCCAAAAGGTACATTTGGTGCAAAAACAACACTTCACATCACCAAAAGAACACCATCCCCATAGTGAAGCATGGTGGTGGCAGTATCATGCTTTGGGGATGCTTTTCTTCAGCTGGACCTGGGGCTTTAGTTAAGGTGGAGGAAATTATGAACAGTTCCAAATACCAGTCACTTTAGGCCTAAAACCTTCAGGTGTCTGCTAGAAAGCTGAAGATAGAGGAATTTCACCTTTCAACACAACAATGATCCCAAGCATACATCCAAATCAACAAAAGAAAAGCTTCACCAGAAGAAAATTAAAGTTTTGGAATGAGCCAGCCAGAGCCCAGACCTAAATCCAATAGAAAATCTGTGGGGTGACCTGAAGATGGCTGTGCACAAGAGATGCCCCTGCAATCTGACAGATTTGGAGCATTTCTGGAAGGAAGAGTGGGCAAATATTGCCAATTCAAGATGTGCCATGCTGATAGACTCTTATCCAAGAAGACTGAATGTTGTAATTAAATCAAAAGGTGCTTCAACAAAGTATTAGCTTAAGGGTGTGCACACTTGTGCAACCAGCTTATTGTACATTTTTTATTTTTAAAATTTTTCCCCAACAGATTTATTTGTTTTTCAATTGACTTCTACAGGTTATAGGTCACACTAAAGGTGGCTAAAGTTTTGAAATGATTTATTATGGTCTCATTTTTTTATATTACAAAAACATGGAATTTTAACAGGGGTGTGTAAACGTTTTATATCCACTGTATGTGTTTTAAAATTAGTTTATAGCATTTATTCAGTTAGAGAATTGCAGCAGGTTGTGTTTAAGTTGAGTCTTGATAATTGAGTATAAATAGTTAGATCTGTAAATGAATCTGCCATCAGTGTTGAGGATGACTTGCATGTGTTGGATATTAGCATGCAACTTGTTTTGGGGGGAATAAAGTAGGAGATAAAATAAAACTGCATGGTGCTCCTTTAGAGAGAAGGGGGTTACATATTACATTATCGAAGTTTCAGTAATTCGAATACCATATGGTCGGCACCATATGATCGAAGTACTAAAACTTAGAAAATGTAATAAAAAAAACAAACAAAAGTAACTGTTGTGAGCAGGAGGGCAAGCCCCCCTGCACCCCCACACCCCCCCCTACTTAAATATACCAACTCCAAGATTGCAGTTTAACTGAGTTAAGCACAGGAAAGGGAAGGTTTCTCTTTCCTACACTGTAGCGTGATCTCAGAGTATTATCTTGTAATTTCTATTTTTTCTGTTATCCATGCTCAGGAAAAGGAGCATCAGTAATTCCATATTTTTTCTCCTCACAATGTTCCAGAATCTCTTCTGTATTCTTCAGATACAATTGAAGTTTTTTTTTTCAAATCCATTTATGCAGCATACTGTACTGACTAAGTCATATTTTTGTTGATTTGGATTAGTATGTATCCTTATAATTGCATTTTATGTGTCATAGGCTACAGTCTCTCAGGTTGGGCATTATAATCCTACATTATTCATTCTTGAGGTCATAGTTCATTGACTCATTAGAAATGGGACACCAATCATGAAGCATTCTCTATCCATTCTAATCTTATGGTTGTTATCTAGTTGACCTCCAGGTAATTACAAATAAAAGTTACTGGTGGCATGTTCAGAAGTAGAGGGTTTTATACTTGACACTCCAGGCCTTTTGTATTTTTATTAATTTCTTTCCCAAGGATATAAAATATATCTTGTGGCCATGTCATATATTAAGCTTCATTAGAAGAATTAGGAGCATCTACCTTATCAAGTGTAGGAGTCTTAGTAGGGCAACATATAATTAAAATACATGTCCAGCTGAGTAGCTATATCAGATGTAGATCTTTGTACTGTGGCCACTTCAAACTATTTAATAAGGTACGGGCATTTCTTGAAAAATGTCAACGTCTGAACATAATGCTTCATGAGTGAGCATTTTGTGTATATTACTTTGTCTTGAATATTGCCTGTTAATAAGATCATTAAAATAAAATGTATCTATTTTCTCTATAACAAAGCCAGAGGGGGGAAAAAGTAGATAGATAAATGAAAGAAAAAACAAAACAGTAAAAAAACATACTGTATTACAATGAGATTAATATATGATAGCAATGCTTGAAGAAAAGCAAGAGTTGTAATAGTAGATACAGTATGGGAGTAAGTTCCACCAAAATTTTCAGTGTAAAAGAATTAGTTAAACCTTCCTTCCTTTCCTTTCAGCAAGCACATTATAAAACAATCTATTAATGAATTAGTGAGTATTATATTATAAATAAATAAATCCCAGCAACTATTAGTCAAAAATAAGGCATTTGAAATTTTAAGGCTATTAATTGTAAAGAATAATAATGTGTATACGTGCATAAATTTAATCAACTGGCTGAGTATGTAGATTTTCAGGGACTTGTTTAAAGCCTGTTATAACATCATTTTAGTATTCACTTATTGCTTCTCTGTATGATTAATTTAATAGGCAGCTATTAACTAGTCTGCTTTGAAAATGCTTTATTATCCAATTACTGTCAGCATGTAGTTCAGAAAACTTTATATTCATTTGTCAGATTATCAGAGTATAATCATATACCTAACATAATTTAAACCCTTTCCAAGTGATATTTTTCAATTCATTTAAATTCAGTAGATTATCAGGAAGGAACATCAGCAGGTCTTCAGTGCTCATATGCAGTATGATAAGAGTTACTAATTATGTTAATAGTGATAACAGCACTGATACCACAGATAGCACCATACAAGCAGCATTAGTATATTTATTACATTTTATGTGAGCTGCTTTGTCTTTGTAGCCTTACCAGCACACATACAACATGGATAGTTATTTGAAGTAATTTCTACAACTGGAAGATTATTAAAAGGTTTCCAATTTTTACATACCTCTTCCAACATAACAGCCATTTTCTACAAGCAGAATTTACTTCACCTTTCTTATAAGCTGTTACTATATGGCATTTGTTTCAACCAAAGTGCACAACATTCCTTGATAGTCTAATTAGATTGAATAGTCTAGAGCTCTTAATTTTTTTATGTAATTGATCCTGCTCTTTAAATGGAAGATGTAACTGAAGAAAGGTATGTTAACCTCCATAAAGCTTTACAGCAGAATGTAGTCCACTTGAAAATGAGTCATAGCAGAAGAACCCTCAAAGTGATCAGCCCCTTTGTCAGGTTAAAGACAATTTTATACCATAGGGTTATCTGAGTTTGCCTTCATGAAACACATTTTCGGTCCAGAGATTATGTTATTTCTGCAAAAAGCAAATTTATAAGTCCTTTGCTTAGATTTCTCCAATATTTTGGTTTGTGATAGAGACAATAAAGCTTAAAGCTATCAGAAAGGAATGCATACAACTTATTATTAATTTCTTTGGAACACAACTACTATTGTCTTGAATTTGTCAGAGATCAGATGAAATTTATCAAACAAGTTTTAATCAAGGTCAGTTTGGGAGAACCTGTAAGCTCAGTGAAGCTTTTTTTCTTGACAGTAGTGATTGCAGTCCATAGTTAGTAGGCTTACTAACATGTAGAATCTGCAAATGTCAAAGTTTTATGTAATTCAAAATAAATATATTTGTAAGAGGCACAAAGGATGGCAACCAGGTTAAATGAGGAGGGATTAATGACGAAGAATGACTCCTGGTCTAGTCTTAAGGGTGGAACTGAAAAAATAATGAGTCATGAGTATAATTCAAAATGTGAGCACTGGGTAGGAAGTGAAATACCGCGAACAATTAATAGCATGCAGGGTAAGAAACAAATTCGTTTTCCAGCAGCATGTTTCTTTACAATAGAAGCAGTTATTATGTTAATCAATCCGATTTTGAAATAAGTATTACTTGATTCACCAATGATAGTGGTGAAAACTTTGCATAAACATTTAATAAACTATTTATGACAGGAAACAGTGTACCATATACAATTGTTCGTCAGTTAAAAAGGGCTTAATGAGTTGTGGAACTTGTAAAAATACATGTGCAGTGAATCAGAGTGGATAATTAATGGAATGGAAAGGATTTTTAGGCAAAATTCTTAGATACACAAAATATTGATATTGTAAAGTATTCATTTATCATTGTAAAGTGGAACCAGTGCTGTATATGAAAACAGCAAGATTAATAAAGGTTAGAATTTAAGATCATGTAAGAGAGAAAGAGTTACTACAGACTGTACAGCACCACACCTTGACATTTTATCAAGGTTCATCAACAATAAATGGCAAACTTCAGATATTTTATACTACAAAAACAACATCAGATTATGGGTTATACAAAAGAATGTTTATTGAGAAAACTTGAAAAACATACATTATTAATCTTGAATACAGGTACATCAGATTTATTTAATGTTTTAGTTTTAATATAAACTCTGTTAAATAAATAAAAAGATCATATATCATGTATATACATCTTGGAGTATGCACCTTTAAAAACTAACAATTAAGAGTTGTGGTTTACAAAAGAATGAACTTTGAATGAGAGTCACTCTGCAGGACTATATTGTTTTCCAAGGTGCCACGATGAAAGAGATCTGAATTCTAAGAAAAAAATAAATTTATTCCACTTAGTGCATGAGCTCACATCTCTGATTTTTGTGTTTTCTGCTGCAGTCAAATATTGGAAGACTTCAAGCATTCTGAAGTGTTCATTCAATGCCGCCCTAAGCAGAACCAGTCAAGTAAATGGTTACCTAAGTATATGGCAAAGTGTGCAGTATAAGCTGAGAACTGTAACATATTTTGATGCTTTGCTTAGATAACCCATGATATATTAAATAACTGACTTCTATTATCTGAAGTTGAAACTGTAGCTAACAAGACACATCCTTTACTAATTGCCCTTTTCCCACTCTAAGCAGCTTACACTTAATTGCCAGCTAGCTAACTCTCTTGAGACCCCATTTGCTGTCTGGTTCCTAGCATGGACTTAGAATGAATGGCAAGCATTCCTGTCATGACATGGAGGCAGTAGAAATAGACTCTAATACTTGATATAATATAACATAATATAATGATACTATAACCCACATACCAATTCCTCTGACCATAGATCAACATGAAAGATGGTTGTTTCAAAAATATGCAAACGTTTCCTGGATGGGAAAAAGGAAAGTAAGAAAACGGTCAAGAGTTTACATAAATAGCACAACTGAGTTGTCTTTGTCTGCTATTTACTTACATTGAAGAATCTAGGTTAATTGTCGAAGCATGTAGTCAGCCATTTTGACTTAAAACAGATAAGGTATAAACTCTGAACTTCATATAGCTTGGGAGACACAAAAATGTTAGGTATACTTTGCAACTAATTAGCAATAGTCATATTGTGCATATATAAAACAGAATTAGATAATATATGGTGCAGTCACACAGCAAGTAGTAACCTATTATATGCATGAATTACTGTTATAGACAGGTGCCTAAAGCTGGTTGCATGTGCCCTATATGTTTGCAGAGTATTCTTTATATGTCTGCAGAGTGTGCTAATCAAAATATAAAATGTGATTTATATTGTTTATTAGCAGACTTTTGGCATAAATCATAGAATGTAACTTACTGATGTTATGCATATCAGTGAACTCTTGCAGTCTGCACTGCATGCTCTAAAAAACATACTTTATGCCTATGATCTACAGAATTAGTCTACAAGGAAAATTAGTCTCCATTCCCCTCATCGATGCAATATTACAAGATTAATGTTCACATAGTTTTTTTTTCCAGTATTTGGATAGTGTACCTAGAAAGGAGATTATACAGTGCTCAGGAAAAGCATACAATGTAGTTTGAAATATATCCCCCGATAACAATTATTTTCTGCTGAGCTGAGCTATTCAGTCTGTTGTTTCTATTGCACTGTGATATGTCAGCCTTTAGATAAGTGCTTTATCATCAAGTCCACTATTAAATGCTTGAAAAGGGAGGCACAGACTTTTAAGTGTGTCTCCTTAAAAGTATATATGGTTAGGCATATTATGGTCCTCATAACTTCTTCTCCAGTATTGCTCTTATGTTCCTATTATTGATGGACCCATGGTAATACAGAAGAAGCTCTTCAGCAAAAAAGGCAGCTGTCACAGGACGTTTGGCTGAAGTGCACATTGTTAATGAACAGCACAGTATCTTAGTTAAGGAAAGCAGTACTATTATGAACAATAACTACCATTTTCACAGCAATTTGCTTTTGGTTATAGAGTGGCTTTGTGTGTTAATGTTGAAACCTTTAGTTATGCCAAAAGCTTTGCCATTCAGTTTGGGATTTTGTGTGTGTGTGTGTGTGTGTGTGTGTGTGTGTGTGTGTGTGTGTGTGTGTAAGTGAGTGAGTGTGGGTTAGGGTCACAGTAAGGGCTAGATAAATGGATAGTTTTAGTGTTGTTCATGTATGCTTGTATATAGGAGTGTGTGTGTGTCTGTGCCTCTGCATGTGTGAGTGTGTCTGTCTCTTTTCTGTGCCTCTCTGTTTTTGTGTGTGTGTCTTGAGTATTGGGACTGTTAAGGAAAGTGGGGTTTGTAAGGTAATATGTAGGGTTGAAGTTAAGGGCAGAAATGGGCAGAGGTCTAGCTTTTCCAGTGCCTAAACCACTATTTAAAGTTGAGTTATATGAATTTTAGTCAGTGCTGGTGCATAACAAACTTGTGTACTCCCTTGGCAGTTGTATGACTAGGCCTGTCATTGTACCACATATGTGAGCCACCACAGAACATTCTCAGTATCCGTTTGCAGCTACAAAAGCTCAAAAATACATCATGTTGCTGTATGCACAGTATAAAGCTCTGACAGAGTGAAGTGGTTAAAAACCTTGACAAGTTGTTGATTGATCAGTATGACACACATCTGCCTCCTGTTTGTGTGTCAACATTGTGTTACAACTTTCATAGTTGTAAAACATTACATGCTCCTACATTTTATCCCCCTCCATATACCACATAGAATTATGGTTCATCCTGCAGTTAGCTATTTACTAATCTGTTTTTAGGTGAATTTATTTAATTTGTTTCTCAAGCACATTAAAAATGGCTGTGATCAGTGACCTGATCAAAATGCTTACAACAATCCAAGACCAAAATGGCTATTGAGAATATAAAGATGATGTGAAGGAAAATCACTCTGGTCTGATGTGAGGGAATTAATGGAGGAATCTTAATCAGATATCTTAAGATATACATCTTTGCACAAAAAAGCTTTGTCTGTTTTAGGGCTACAAATTATTGTGAACATTTATCTAAGTATAATGTTGAGCAATTGCTTATCATAAGTTAATTAATCAAAACACAGAATAAAAGATGGTCCTCAGGACTGCAGTCTTATGATGCTGTTATTTTTTTTATATAATGTTGTATATAAATTACAGTGTATAGCAAGTCTTAATCAATCAAACATCAGAAATTATGCAGAGAATTTAAAACAGTTGAATACATCAAATTTATTGTTTTAATGACGTTACTCAAAAATGGTGATGGTTGGTTGTTGTTACAACTAACAGTCTGTTTAAATTGCCACATTTTCATATTTCTTAATGGAGTAACTTAGGAGGATTGCAGCAGTCTGATCAGTGGCAATGAGTTGTTCTTGCTGCTGAGTTATTTGATGTACTGATGAAAACAGCTGTAATGCAGTGCTTAAAGTATGATTTCTTTCCTTTCTGTGAGTTGTTGTGGAAGCTTACATGGAATTTGTGAGGAGTCTGTGAGGAAATTGCAATGCACTCTGCAGCTTACACCACCTTATCGAGTCCCTGCTTTCGAATTCTTTTTGTGATATCTGTCAGTGAACCAGGCTGTCATATGTGTATCTATATGTATATAAGTTTAAGTAAGTGTATGTGTTTTTTAATTGTAACAGGCTGGTGTTCTCTGTAATAACCTGCATGAAGTTCAGAAGTTGCAGACTGCATTTTCCTCAGAAGTAGTTATGGTTTGAAACTTGTTTCAGGTTCTCCTCAACAACATCACCTTGATTTTATCCATTCCAATTACCATTGTACTTTTTTCCATCTCTCTTGAGTGTTTTCTTATGTTCTTGTTTATTGCAATGCTGTAACTATTTGACTTCAGCCATATTCTTTATTTACAGGACTTAGTCTTTTAGCTTCATCTGATTACCACACAACTTGTACTGGGACCTCTGTCATGGTTGGACCTCTTGTGGTGCACTTCAGGTTGAAGATCCCACTAGTCTATCACCTGGTGTTGAGCTGATTCATTAAGGGCATTGAATGCTACATGTGATATTTTGCAAATTCTTGCAAGAAGAATTTGCAAAACATCACATGTAGCATTTCAATGCCCTTAATGAATTATATTTATTGAAAAGATTGAGCAAACAGCCAAAACTCACTAGTGAAGACCTACATTACAGTAATTTCTGGAAGTCTGAAATAAGTTAATCAGATAGTGATGCCTTATTCTTTGGAAGTCCCCAGGATCAGAAGCTAGCTGTACAGTTTAGGAAATGCATAGATTAAGGCATTTTTAGGGTGTGACTAGAAAAAATATACCTGATTGAGGTCAAACTTGAAATGGATTAACATCATTCAGTTTACCCCTTAGAAATCACATGTAAGAAAGTGATCTACTCTTTGATATTTCATTGGTTTCCACACATCCAGTTGAACTGTTTTGAGGGGCTGAGAGGCTATGTAGCCCAGTATCTTAGACCACTTGCAGAGTCTTTTCATATTCCCAATGTGAAGAAATTGCATTGCTCTTTGCTGGTAAGGTGCTCTTTACTTTTAAAGTTAACTATAGTGCATACAGATGGTGGAATCATAGACTCCCTCACTTTCAGTGGACAATGTTTGTATGTCAACTATGATTTTAACTTTCTAACTTTCTGACTGTGGTTTAGATGTCAAGCCAGTTAGGTTTGTAAAATCTTGCATAATGATTTTTCATACAAACTGTACTGCTTTGAAGATCAGCTTCTTCTATTTCTTTACAAAGAGGTCTTGATTACTATTTTATTCAAGAAGCCAAAGTATTTGTCCACCTTGATCTTTTGCCGGCATTTGACACTGAAGGCGTGATATTCTGATCAGCCAACAGCATATTTAATGTGGAATTATTCTATTGCCTTATTCAAGTGTTTTGTATCTTACTTCTCTGATGACTATGACTGAGTTAAGAGTAAATTCATCTGGTAGAGGCCAACTTGAACACAGAGTACTGCAAGGCTCACTCCCTGATCTTATTTTTTATTTATTTATCTTGGTGTGTGACTTAGATGTCAACATCGAAAGACACCTTTAGAAAATGACATAATCATTATTATTTTAATTTGTTATGCAGAGTAGAAAAGTTATGTACATATATTTTTTTCAGACTCAACCTGTGTTTGCTAGAGTAGAAACCCAGTTAGTATGCATGAATACATTATTGAAATGAATATAGCAAACAGCATGCATGAAAAATAGGTAGGATAATTACAATGGGATAACTGCCATTAATACCAGATAGATAAAAGTACAGTTGCAGTAATGAGTAAACTAATACTTATAGAAAAAGATGAAGTTTCTTTATATTTATGATAGATGAATATATATTCATATTTACAGGAGAAATTATATGGTGGATTTACAGCAAAAAAAAAAAAAAAACTGGGAGAGACTGAACAAAGTAGGGAAAAGAGCAGGAGAAGGGAGGGAGGAATAGTGAGTTCTGCTGCTCTTTGTAAGTATTGTGAAAGTGAGAGTGATGGGCAAGTGGTGAGAAGCAAGTAGGTGAGAGGGACAGATAAGAATGAAGAGGATGAAGTACAGCATTGCTGGTTAGGTTAGCCCATTATGTAGGAAACATATATTTTGAGTCTGTATAAAATCATTTTTTGAATGGTAACCCATATCAGTTGTATGCTACACTCTCTTTATGATAGAGTAGCAGAGGTGCCCAGTATGGGGGGGGGGGGGATAGATGCAAATATAAAGAAGTTGTGATTAATTAACGTGTGTTTCATCCTTGGTGTAAATAATGCAGGATTAGAGCTGGGAAAGGATTTAATTTGGTAGTTTGAGGGGTGAAGAGTGAGTCAACCAAATAAAAAGGGAAAGGAGTTTTGGTGAAGAAGTTAATGGGTTAATGACCAGAACAGTAAGTTCAATATTTGTTGTACTTCTAACTGTTTTGCTTTAACAAGAACTATACAAATGTGCTCCCTATTTGGGGCTTAGTTGACAAACCTGCAGATATCGTTGGACATGGTTTTGAGGGATCACAGTGTTGTTTAAATAAAAAAATGAGAAAGTTGATTAGAAGTAAAGATATTATTTACAATTACCATTTTGATGATAATCGGAGATATCTCTCCTTTTGTCAGGATCATGGGTTAGATTTTAATACCTTGGAAGACTGTTTGGAAACTATCCCATCTTTTATGGTATGGAATCAGCCTAAATTGCAAACCACATACTAGTACATGTCATTGGTTCCTCTTCCGCACTTCTCATTGCTCTTTTTCAGCAGCAGTAGGCATACATTTATGTCTCGTGTGGGAGATCTTTCTTGTTAAAATCAGCATCAACTGGATTAAGCATTTAATGCAGTCCTCAGTTTTCAGATATGCTTAAACCAATACATGTATTATATCTTCTTTAATTATATTATTTGCAATGCACTTAAACTTAGGCCTATCAAAGGAATATTTGCAGTAGGTACCCCTTTCTGTGATGAGTGCGCTGACCAACATTTTTCATACTAATAGTATTACTCCTATGCTTTGTGATCTGTACACTCTGCTTGTTGCAGAAAAGCAGGTTCTATTTTTTTCTTTGACCATAGTGTCCTGCTCCATCTAAGTCCTGTCTATTTACATGAACTCCTGTCTCTATGTCTGCATTCCAAAGCTATTGGTCACCTGATGAGGGGCTTCTAGTTGTACCCAGGACATGACTCAGGCAAGTTGTATTTTGCCTTCCTTTCTGTGTTTTTATGGAACCAGCTACTTTTTGATTTGGGTATATGAGATTAAAGGTTTGTTTCTAAGTCAAGCAAGTATTCACTTACTTTTTCTTTCTTTCCATTTCATGACTGGGAGAGTCCTACTGGACCAAAAAGTCTTTTCACTGGAGGCTTGGGGAGAAAAGCTAAGCTCCATACAAAATTCTTCAATGTCATGCACTGATACAAATAGTACAAATCAGATAGGATGGCAGTTGTAGTACAGAGACATAGGAGTGGTCAAAAGCTTTCAATAAAGTACATGAACATAAACCAAATTTCTCAGTGTTGTGATGAACCTGCATTGACATACACTTGATAAACATAAACTCCTTTACAATACAGTAGTAGATATTTGTGTGTAATAAAACTGAATACTTTAATTTGATGTCATAGATCAAGTTGAGATGGAAAGATAGATATGTCTAAATGAGAGAGAAAGGTATAGCAGTTGATTAGTACTTAAACTTACAAGAGTAAGAAATTATAGAGTGACTTGTATTTTGAAACAGTGAATGTTAGGAGGCAAAAAAATGGATAATAGTAGCATTATGATGCAATGAAGTAGTAAGGATTCAATTAAGCAGTAGTTTTTGGTGTTTACAATTAAGGTATTAACATGGGTTTCAGCAGGAGCATAGCCAGGAGTTATTTAGGTAGCATTTAATGTAATTTTTGAAAAAATATATAATTTTTCAATTTGCTTTATGATTACTGGTAGGGAATTCACAGTTTGAAGACATATCAGGTGTAAACAGAATCACTGAGTGTATTTCTAGATTTGGTGTTAAGTAAAAGTGATTTATTTTTAGAGTGTAGCTCTCTGGCTGGGTATAATATTTTATGGTGTTTTGTAGTGTAAGACAATTTTCTGGTTTATAAAACAGGTTATGGACAATAAGCAATTATAAATATGCAACATATTGTGGGTGGTCTAGCCAATGTAGTTGTTATAATGCCCTTCAATGGTGACATTTTGTAGGTAGATTGGTGGAAAATCTATCAATTTTGATGTAATACTTGCCTAGTTTCATTTACTGGGAGCTCTGAAGTTTAATCTGGATGGGATAGACATAAAGAAGAAATGGTGTTAAATAGGTTGATTGAATTGTTTTCCTATTGCTGCCAGTGAGACATTGATTACTTCTGTTTAATAAACAAAGTTTATGATATTTTTTAGCTTAAAGAATGTACAGATCAAACTTTGGGTATTCGTCTACTGTGACTCATGTCTAAGCTATTTTGAGAGAGTATTATGAAAAATTGTTTTTGGTGTAAGAAATGTTTTTGGGGTGAAGAGCATTATTTTTTGTTTTCTTTTGGTTGAGAATTTGGAAGAATGTGAGATTTTCTTAGTTATGTTTTAATGGATGAGAAGAAGTCCTAGGTAAGGTCATTGAGTTCTGTAACAGTTGAGTCAGAGCAGATGAGGTTGACAATATCTGCATATTGTATTATAGCTGAGTGCTTGGACACTATGTGAAGTTTATTATAAAGATATTGAATAAGAGGGGACCAAGTACTGAAGCTTGTGGAACTCCAAAGGAAACTGGTAGGAGGGGTCAAAAGTCTTGGAGACATTTTGCTGCTTGCTGTCTGTTTGTGAAATAGCTATGGAACTATGATAGGGCCAAGGTAAAGAGGTTGAGGCATGTATAAGCTCTCAGTAGATTTTCATAGTAGATGGCATTGAATGCTTTAGATATATTAATGAAAATAGATGGCACTAAGTGGCCAAATTCCTCATGTGTTTTATGGTGTTTCTGAAACTGAGAAGGATGGTTGTTGTTTTATGTTTGGGGCAAAACACATTTTGTATGTTGGAAAGAAGGTTATTATTAAAGATAGACAACCTGTATAAGATATTGTGCAGAGTTATTTTATAAATACAACCCATATATCATTAATTTGAATCCTTCCAGAAAGTCATTATGTAAGCTGGTTTGGATGAATTACTTTGTGTTTTGTTTTATTTTATTTTATTTTATTTCACTCTTAAGAACCTTTTTATTAGTTTGGTTGATATGTTATTGTTTTTATTAATTATTGTATGGTATGTGGATAATAAACAATTCAAGTGCAACTTGGACAATTGGATGGGAAACCAGAAATTCATCCCTGGTTTGGCACTTATGTCTCTAATGGACACAGGTTCATCTCCCAGGCCCACACTTAAACTTATCAAGGCTTTTAGAACTTGTCAAAGATTTGGGATGCATGGTTAGGCTTAAAAAGGCCCTTGTGGTCTTTCGCCTAGTAAACACCTATGAAGTTTTGAAAGTATGATCCTATAAACATCTAAGTAAATAAATATTAAAGATTACTTCAACACTATAAGGAACTGTATCAGACCAATTCAAGCCACAAAATCAATACTTTCATGCAGAATGGCTTCAACTTTAAGAAAGATGATGTCAGCATGAGATTAGTGTATTTAATGATAGACATTTTGTTCTTCTAAAATGAACCAAGCTGGTTATTCTCCAGGCATTAACTTCAGGCAAGCACACTGCAGTTTTTAAGATAATTGCTAAATTATTTTCATACTAGTTAAGTTCCTTGCCTGTACAGCCAAACTCATTGTGTAAAGTTAGACAGTGTCTTCAGTGCATCCTTTGAAATACAGTAGTGGATAAAAAAAGTTTGTTAAATTTGGACTTTATTTCCCTGAACCCAGTGCTGTAGAATAAAAGTCTGGTTATAAAATATACTCTTATAGGGCCAGTGGTAATAATTAAAACTCCCAAGTATTGCTATTTGATGTCCATGCTGCAGTCATTACTTACCTCTGTAGTTTTTATTGTTTTAATATCCTGTTGTAATCAACAACAATTATTTCATCAGTCCTGCAGATGGTGAGAAATTATAAGACTGTACAATCCATAGCTATGCTTTCCAGGCAAATGCTAAATTAGACAACATTATGGTTATACTTAGCAACAGCTCCTACTATAATTTTGCAATTTGCACTGTTTTAAGTGTATCTTGCAATCAGTTTTCTGTTGATTAACAGTGTTGGTCATATTTTATTTTACTAACTCATGACAGCAGACCAGCAAATTATGTGTCATCTCTGAATGAACTCTCTAAAATCCCTGTAGAAACTAGATGTAGTTATCCTAATTTAACTTGGAAGTAGTCCTAGGGAGATTGAAACACATCCATAAGCAAGCCACAAATACCACTCTTCTTAGACAACTCCTTAGCAAGTAATACTTGTGCCTTCTCCAAACTCATCACTTATTTCACCACTTTCAGTGTATAGCTAGCTGGTGTGTCTTTGACAATATTAGTGTATCATACTGTAGCTCATCAGATACAACACATCTGCTTGTATGTCCTCAGATTGCTGACCAATGTTTCTACTCAACATCTTGACAACGTACCTCTTGCCAATGTGCTCATCCCTGTAATCATGACCAAGTCACATGACTGAATGTAGGATATTTTCTGCAAATACTGCATACCATATTATTATTACTACCTGCATCTTGCTACTGAATGCATCTGCTGTGCTGTCAGTATCCTATAGTGAGTATATACTATGAAGTCTGCAGTTGTACAGTCATGCATAGTACTGTATTGTATAGTTACCATTGAAAACAAACCATTTTTTTCCTTTGTTTCTTTCTTTCTTTAATGATATCTTGGCATTATTAGACATTTTCCACATGTTTACAACTCCTATTTATTGTTTATTTGTTTTTGTAATTACGTTGTGCTAACACTTCACAATGAAAGAATACATAGTTTTATTTATCTAACTGACAAAAGCGAAGTTTAGTTCTGCTTTTTTTAATGCTTAAGTAGTATGTTTTTATTTTATTTTTCATTTATCCTTTGTTGACTGGGTTAGTCTAACTAGGCTTGTAGCCTCTTTTCTGGGTGGTATTTATATTACTAGAGGAAATGTTTCAGGGGAATTGGGAAACTTCTCCTACTCTTTGGGGTTGCTAGACGTGCCAGAGAGCTCCCAAAGCAATAATGAAACAACAAGAAGCATCAGCAACATGGAGGAGGACAAGAGAGTTTGGAGGTGGAAAAGAAGAATATGGAGACAACTGTGTTCAATATGGAGTATCAAATTGTAGCTAACGATTCCAGTATGGTGGATGATACAAATGAGCAGCATTTAGCTGTCTCAGTGGAGAATGGAGTAAGCAAGTCCATTTGAGTGGTGCAGATAACAGAACTGGCATCATTAGGGCTAGAGGATAGTTGTCTGTTGAAAATAATCAAGTTGGATTATCCAGGTAACACTTCTCCTTTTTCACATTTCATGTGAAATGGTACATAACTTTTTCAAAGGTGCTGAGGTTGATAATGTGGAGAGGGACATAGATGATGTGGCAGCAGAAAATGCAGCAGTTAGAACTTATGCAGCCGTGTTAAAGTGAAAGAAGAAAGCAGCAACAGACTGAGAACGAGTCTAGTTTTGTGGCAATGGAGAGTGCACTAGTTAAAACATATACAGCAACAAACTGTTAAGTAAAACCCTTTTTAAAAATAAAAGGAGGGCAAATGTGGGAGTAAGGACAATAAATGAGGTTGCAATAGGCAGATATTATGTATGAGACAATTTTAGTAGCTGTTATGGGATTTAAAGGTCAAGAAATTCAGCATTTTATGCATACAGGGAAAGAGACTTTTTGTTGTGGCTTAATATCTGAAACTGAGGGACTGATGACATTTCTGAAACTGCGTAACAACAAAAATCTATGCATGGAGCAAATATTTGTTTGGTAGTATCTAAACTAGTAAAAATCTTACTTTGCCGATTAGAACTGATAAACCTGAAGAAGATGCTAAAAAATGCATGCAGGGTTGTGTGAAACTGTTGATAACACTGTGAAAGTTAGAGGTGCGAGAAATGCATGGAATGGAGGGTGGAGGTTGGAAGCTGTCTGAAATGCAAACATAAACTCATGGTGAAACATTTGCCAACTGTTATTTTTGTGGCTGGTCATAGAGGAACATTAAGATATGCTAGCCAGCCTAAATCATGTGTTGTTTGTGGGGACTTTTATCATTTAATTAATTATTGTAACAAGATAAAATGTCACAGGTGTGGGAGAAAGGACATACACTTAGAAAGTATGTAGCTAAATACAGGGTATGTAAAAGTAAATTACACTTGGATGGACTGTCAAGAGCAAATAGTAAATAATGAACATAAGGAGAAAGGGAAAAACAAACATGAGGCAAAGGGAGAAAATGAACTAGGTGAAGAAGAAACTGTAGAGCAAGAAAAAATGAGGACAAGGAATAAAGATTCTGCATGCAGGAAGAGATGTCTGGAAAAGGTATTGATAATAAGATGTTTTTGAAGTTCTAGCCAGTGAAAAATCTGATTCTGAGGATCAGGGATTGTTTGTTTATCAATCCAAGAAGAATATGTAGTAGGAGAAAAAGTAAAAATAAGAAAATGAAAATTGAAAGTGATTTCCCATAAACTTAAAAAGAAAGAAAATAATTTTGGAGTACTTTCAGTAAATGTGAACAGTGTTATTAACAGAGTAAGTAGGATACAGATAATTGAATGCTATACTGAATCTGATGTTGATGTTATTATCTTAGAAGATGTAAGATTTCTAATGCGTGAAGGAAAAGACTGCAAATAGAAAAAGTGTGTAGTGAAAATTTAATATGGAACTTAGGAAATGAAAATTGTTTTGGAGTGGCTAGTTTGTGTAAAAAACAATGAAAATACTATATGTGATGTTGGTAAGGATGGTAAGATTAACTTTTGTGGATGTGAGTTGGAAAGAACATGTTTATAGAATTATAGCATTTTATGCATATATATCTAGGAAGAGAAGAGAGAATCTGTTTCAACCAATATAAGACTATCTGGTTAATATGAAAAGTATAACTGCACATACATACATACAAATATTTCAAGCACAGGTATTAATGCCCTTCTAGCCTGCCAATATACCAAAGCACTTGTTTCCATTATAAATGTTCAGGCTGTTCTTAAAAATGTCTAAATTGGTACTTTAATATAATTTGGTAGTCTTTTCTATATATCAGCTGCTCTGTCAGAAAACCAATTAGTGCACCTCTCATTTCTATAGAATCTTCTACATAGGTTATCTGATGATTCTCTAATAGTTTTTGATAATCCCAAATATTCCTAGAGATAGTTGTCTCTAAATCCCGTATATACCTGAATAAGATCCTGTTGTAATTACCTATAAGAGATAGTGTACATTTTTAGATATTTTAGCCTTTCATAGTAACTTAAATGTTCATATCCATAAACGCCCTTGGTATATTTCTACTGTATTCTTTCCAATTTACTCATGCTTGTTTTCTATATTGTTATTCCATACTTACATTTGGCTCTAATGTATTAACAATGACTTCATTCTGATTTCCTAGACTTTATAAAAATGTTTGTCCAATTGGTTGATATGATTTGAAAAACTGAAAGCTGGATTGATCAATACACCCAGGTCCTTAAATTAATCTACAGTTTTAATCACTGTGTGCTGCATTAAATATTCACCTTTCAATTTATGTCTCCCATATCTCATATGCTTAGTTTTTGATGTATTTATCAACATATTATTCTCCTGTACCCAAATGGTTATTTTAGTTCATAGTTCTTTTGCAGACATGCTCTGTCTGTAACACACATCATCAGGTTACCCAATTTCAAGTCATCTGCATACAGACTGTAGAACACCTCAGATAAAAAAGGTAGGTCTGAAAGATACAATCTAAACAGCTATGGACCGAGGACAGATCCCTGCGAGATAGTCTGTGTGTAACCAAGAATTTCACCTGTCCAGTTGCTGTATGATACTTGTAAGCCATGTAACTATCCATCTTATCAAGAGTACATCAATACCTACTTGTTGTAATTTATTGATCAGTGTTTTGTGTATGACCCTATCAAATGCTAAAGTTAAATCTATATACATTATATCACCACATAATTTTTCATTCATAGTTATTATTTTGTTATAGAACATCATGTTTTAGATGCTAATAGATCTATTTTTAACATATGCATGCTGATATATGGTTTCAAATCCTAACCTTTCCAATTCTGACAGTAACTTTACCTTTTCCATTATTTTGCCACAACATGAAAGTAAACGTAAGTGTCTGTATGACTCTGGGTTTGTCCTAATCCTCTTTCCCTTAAAGACAGGTTTAATATGCACATGTCTCCAATCTTGAGGAATCTCCCCATATTTATACAATCTATAAAAAAAAATATAATGGTATTGTAAGTTCTTGCTGAAAAGTTCTCTGGTCATTATTACCAATTCCATCTCCGTCCTTTGCTTTGTTTGGATTCAGTTTGCATAGTTCTTTTTCAATATAATCTAATTTGGTTTTAGTATCTGAGGTTACCTGGATGTCACTAAGACAACTTACCACCCCCTTGTGGAAGCATACTGTTTTGCATAAGAATTTGTAAATATATTTATAATCTATTGTGTCTGTGAATACATTTTAGAATCTACACAAAGTTTATTAATTTGTATGTTTTTACTCCTTCCACATCTTATATGTCTGTGAAATGGTTTCCTATTATGCTCAATACCTTCATGTAAATTTTGTTCAAAATTTTCTTGATCTTGTTTTACATTATTCCTGGGATTCATCAAGCAGCCATGCAGGAATAAGTTATTCCTGCACGGCAGGGACCATTCCTGTCCAGCACGGCAGCGTGCCATGCATATTTATGAAGGTCCGCTGCCATGCTCTGAAATGGACATGGTTCCATGTACAAGCGCAGGGGGTGTGTCTGAGAGCAGAGCTGTCAAAATAGACACACCCACTGCACTCCAGAATTGCCTTTTGGCAGTTTAAAATGAGCAAGAATGCTCGTAACACTGCCAACCCGTCAGGATAGCAAATCTGGTCAAAGCCATAACAGACAATCATCACTACCAAGACAAAAGTTGTTAGAATAACACAGGTAGCATAAGCACATAGCGCACACCTCCTAACCCATCAGAGTAAGGTATGTGGACAAAGCCAAAAGGGACAGTTGTCCCACAAAGCAGAAAGTTGATAGAATAACAGGTTCAGCATTAGCATGGATATTCTGAAGGGTGCAAATAAAAAAACACAACAAATATTTTTTTTAAACAGGCAATAATGTTTAAGCATAGCTGTGCGGGTGTGCCCATTGCTCAGCTATGCTTACTCCAGCTTAAACAGCATAAGAAGTTAAATAGCAAGAGACAGCCAACATAAGCAGTACTACAATAGTGTAGTGGTTAGAGTTTACGCTTTGCAAGTGGCCATTACCAGTTTGATCCCCACTGTAACCAATTTGCATTTTACATGTGAAAGCAGTACATAAACATTTTTTCATTATTGGCTACTAAATAACATATATTTGTTAACCAGAGTACTGCATTAGGTCCAGATGTGAAGTGTCAGTTTAATAGAGTTGTGAAACCCACATATAAACACAAGTGCCCCATACAGTATAGTGACACATGAATAAATGTAATGAAAGCACATTGGGGGATGTCAGGGACAGTAAACAAATTTATAATATGTAATGAATGATGAATCAATGCCATACAGCAGATAGTCTATAAAATAAAAAATAAGCAATGCTAAGCATTGCATACCTCTGCTGATCAGGTGTAAGCATTATGTAAATACGACTGCTAAGCAATGAGTAGCCCGGCTAAGTGGATTTACCCATCAGTAAGCAGTGCTGAACCTGTCCCTTTAAGCACTGCCAACCTTAGCTAAGCAGGTTTGCCCATAGCTTAGCTTAGCACAACATATTGAAAACTGTCCAATCATGGCAAAGTGTGGGAAATCGGCCATATTTAAACACCACAGGTGGGAATACAGCTCATAAATGATTGCAGCTTCCCACTGCAGGCAGTATGGCAGGAGTTGGTGAGGGCATGTGCTTCCATGTGCAGAGCTAGGGTATACAGGAGTCCAAGGTCATTGCAGGACTCCTGGTACATAACCATGATAAGAGACTGCTGTAGGGACAATACCAAGGCTCCCAATATAAAGTGGAAGCCTGGGACTGTCTCACCCATGATCTCACAAGTGCCACTGGTATACCTCCGACTGGTGAGCAGGTCCAGCACCACTATGCAGATTTGAAGCGGAGAAATAGGGAGCTCTTGTATGAGTGGGTCCAAGAAGCAAGGCAGAGAGGTGATGTACCAGCTGTGTGTAAGTACTCATACTAATAACTGTTTACTAATGTCCAGCCTGTGTATATGATGGATAGGTATGCCTAAATATTTCTCTGTTTCTCTTACAGCTGTATCTGAGTGGGATGTGAATCAGGAAGCCCATGATAGTAGGTTGCAAAGGCTGTGTCGTGAGGCTGGTGAGTAACAATCCTGCTTGTAGTAGTCATACCAAATAAATATAAAGTAGTAGAACGTCATCTGGCAGTATAAAAACTGTGTATGGGCTGTACTGAATAAACCAGACAGTATGACAGTAATAGTCCCATATAGGTCATATTTAAATAAAACTGTAACTGCCTGGCAATAAAGCTCTAAATCCTGGACTGGTTGTGTTTACTCTGGTATTGTATGGCATTTATTGTTGCATTCTCTGAATAGTAATGCTGTGTAAACCATTGTTATCCACACTGTGCTACATAAAAAAAATGTCTAGGAATCCCTGTATAAGACTGTTGTAAGTACAAGATCAGATTGTACAACCAAGAGAGACTTAGACAGAAAACACTGAAGAGATAGACAGCAATATCCAAATAGCACACTTCGATGAAACTTAAATTGTTGTATTTTTAGCAGACACAGCCATGGTTCGAATCCTGGGAGTGGTAGTAAGCTGTATGCATAATCATACCTCTCAACTGTACACATTTTTTTCAGAAAGTCCAGATAATTGGCTGATATTTTCTGCCTGTTCTTCTGTCCCCCTGACAAATCAGTGAAATTATCTCAGAAATGTAGTCACTAAATAATGACATACATTTGATTTTCAGACCAGAAAACCTATAGAAAATGTATAGTAAAACAAATCCTGTTACTGTAGCAACCCTCCGAATTTATGAGAGCAATATTCAAAATATGTCGTTATTTGTACCCCCATGTTGTCAAGCTTTATCTAGAGTGTGTGCTTTAAGAGATTGAGAGGTATGTGCATAATATTAACTCGGAATCTGGGAATATGTGTAGAAGCAGTCAGGTACTGTTAACAAACATTCCCTCCACAGGTCTACCAGGTAGGAGATGTAGAATTTGGCTATAAGACAGATGAAGTATACACTGTGTACAAACATACCACTGCCCAAACCAAGGCCATAGGGTATTGTAATAATACCTGTACATTAATGATTAGAGCAATAATCATTAAAGTTGTGAGTAGTACAAGAATATATAAATTGTTAATTGACATGTCTGCCCCCCATATCTGCAACAATAACCTAAATACACAAATCAGTGGCTATGTTTACACCAAACTTACTGCTGGGACATATGTCCTATTATTCAACAAATATTGAAATATGTTTCTATTAATGTTCCATGTTGAAATACTATCATTGGTGGCCTGTTGCTATCAATGTAATCTACATGCCATTGTAATGACCACTGTGGTTCCATATATGCATGTGTTCTGTTTGCTATGCAACTGTTCCAAATCTGGTGTTTTGGGTTAATCGGAAAATCTATGCATGCTGTTATAACTAATCCTGGAATGTCTTGACTATTACTAACCCACATATGTTTTAAAACTGCAACACCACAACACCATAGCACGTTTGGGAATGCCAGTCCCAGCGGACCCACCTCTCCCACCTCATCTGGCAGTAGCACCAGGCCCCAGCACATCTGGGACCCACCCTGGGACCTCCTCGTCTACTGGTCCTGCCCCACCTTTTGGTGGAATTGCCTCAGGGGATGGGGCTCACCCCCCTGGGAGTGGGTGTGGACATGATGCTGTCACCCGAAGTCAGGTCTAGGGATTTGTGCATAGCAAACTCTGGAGGGAGTTTAGAGATCTGCTATGCCAGCTTGAGGGCTGCATGGCACATTTATAGGGTCAGCCTACCCCTCCTGCTCTGCATGCAGCACAGCCACCTTCAGAGTCTTTGAGGTGCAGTGGTGACTGCCCATGGGTGGGGATCTCAGTCCCACTTTTTCCATTTGGGGGCTCATGGGTTTCTGATTTCCAAATACCCCTCCCCATCCTAGGTGTTTACCCCCATGTGTCATATACCACCCCTTTATAATGTCTTGTCTGTCTTCCTATGCAACCTACCTCCCCAAATATACTTACTATCCTTCTCCGACATCCGACTCTCACCTTAAAAAAAAAGGGCCATCTGTTCCCAAAAAAAAAATTTTGCCCCATACATAGCTGCCCATTTTGCACATGTGCCCACTGGACACATGTAATCTGGTCTAATTGGCTTTGCAACACATTATTGTTGTCCTCACCCCTCTCTCAGGGGTTTGAGTGTCTAAATCTACCTCCAAGTTCAGTATATATGCACAGCTGTTGCTGTAGAAGAAATGGACAGCTATCGACCTTCCCTACACCCATTCTGCACATCCCTAGCTACTTTCCTTATTGTCTTTCCCCCTGCATGCCCCCATTCTTACCACTTCCCTATCATCCTTTTTTTCTTTTCTTTTAAAGAAATTAGCATGGGGTAAGGGGGAGTAAGCACTTTTAAGTAGTAGTAAGGGGATTAAGCCTATTTTCATGGCACTAAGCAATACCTACACAGATTAAGCACTTTCAGGCTGTCTGTAAGCTTATTTGACCAGAAGTTAGCATTGCTTACCACTGCGCAAATCTGCACAAACCTACTTACAACTGCTTAAAAGTGCCTTAATCACTTTGTATCCAACAGCTCTTGTTCTGCTCAGCAACAAAATAATCAGCCCTTGCAAGTCTTGAACCCAGGACCCTGCACACCATAGCCACAGCGATTTACCACTAAGCCATTTGAGCTGTGCATAAGTTTTTTTTTTTTTTTTTTTTTTTTTTTTTTTAATTCTCTTTATTGCAAATTTTCAACAAATAAGATTACATGCAAGAATTCAAAACATAATACAAAAAGCGAAACAATACAACATCATGAAACAAAAACATAAGTTTTTTGTTTTCTCAGACATATCATGCAGCACAGTCATTCAACAGTAGGGAAAATGTATTTATATATCTAGATGTATGTATGTGTGTGTGTGTGTGTGTCTACTTCATATGACCTAAATTTCATTTGGCTGAAATTCATTTAACTAAGACCAAAACACTGAAAGTTCAAAAGACTGAAAGCTCATTTGACTGAAACTCATAACACTGACACATTAAAGTAAAAGGTATATGCCTTTTCCCCACCGTAGTGCGATCCTGGAGTTAGTATATGTAGTTGAGGGGGTGGGGGGCACAGCCCCCCCACATTGAGTGGTGTGGGGGCAAATCTTATATAAAGCCCCTAAGTTAGTGATTCATAATATTTCCTTCTTATCTAACAAAATGTGCTTTCTACTCTCACTCATGCCCCTACCTAAAACTGCTTCTATCCCTAAAAAACAAAATGTGCAGACTGATGAACCAAAACATGTTTAAATAATGCACTCCTCTGTCTTTTACAATTAATATCACTAAGATGTACAGCTATTCTAGTTTTAAAAGATCTAGATGTTTGGCCTATATAAAAAGAGTAGAAAGCACATTTTGTTAGATAAGGAAAGATTATGGATCACTAACTTAGGGGCTTTATATAAGCCAGGGCTTAATGAGCATTGGTGATATGGAAATACAGTATTTGTGAATAATATGTTCATTATAATATGTTTATAAATATATTTTTCTGTATTTATGTACTACATTTAGTCCTGGCAAAAATGCTTGTTTTCTGTGAATTTATATTATTTAATATGGTACTGTAGCTTTAAGCCACTGATATTTAAGAAGAGTTTAGTGTGATGGAGAATGTACTACACTGAGGATGCCAGGGGGTGAAACCGGTTTGTGTTTTTTGATGCTGCTTCCACCACTGTTCATTTGAATGTGGTATAGAAGATAAAGTTTTCTTTCGCTATTTGGTTGGCTTTTGTCATTTTTCCATTGATACATTTGAGTGCTAGATTTACATTTGGGTTTGCTATATATATATATATATATATATATGTGTGTGTGTGTGTATTTATATATATATATATATATATATATATATATATATATATATATATATGTGTGTGTGTGTGTGTGTGTGTGTGTGTGTGTATATATATATATATATATATATATATATATATATATATATATATATATATATATATGTTCATAGATTCATAGGTAGGTACTAGACTATCGGCCCAAGGGCCTATGTAAGCCTAGCCAACAATGTTCCCTGGCTAACACCACCCAAGAAAGTTAATTTCCTGTGCCCCTGTTGAGCAGAGCCACAGAAGTGATCCCCGGGGTGTGTTTCCTATTTCCCATCCACTCATCAAGATTTTTCTTGAAGAGTTCTAATGACGAACTTTGCTTGACATAGATGGGTAGCTTGTTCCAGAGTATAGGAAGTCTCTGGTACAGGAATCTATCCCTCCAGCATGTCCTGTTTATTGTGATGACAAGGTTTAGGTCCCTAGAGCATGTAGCTTGGAGGGATTGGGATTTCTTTACATGTAGCATGTCCAACAGCTGTGGGTTTAACATAGCTTTATATGTTAGGCAGAGATCTCCTCAGAGTAAAGCTGGAGTTTTTTGATATGGTCAGTGTAGGCCATCTGTTTGAGGCCAGTAATCCTCTTTTTGAAGTACTTCTGTGGCCTTTCCAGCTGCTGCAGATGTCTTGTGAGATACATTCCAAAAGGGGCATTGTACTCTATAATGGGTCTAACGAGTGCCGAGTAGAGGGGAACAGTGACCTCTTTTTTTCTGGATGAGAGCCCTTTTATGATGAGGTGTGCCACATAGAAGGATTTCCTGACTACTGTGGTGATGTCATTATCAAAGGAGAGACTACTGTCCACCTGTGTCCCAAGGTCTCTTATCACACATTCAGCGTTATGTAGACTGCCGTTTATGTGTTAGTTCATGGGTACAGAGTTTTTACCAAAGGAGATGACAATGCACTTTTTGGCATTGAGCTTGTGGCATTGCCTCTGACACCAGACATCTGTCTCAGTGAGGCCCTTCTGTAGGATGTCCAAATCATTTGGGGACTTGACTATGGCTCCTAGTTTGCAGTCATCTGCAAACTTTGTTAGCCAGAGGCCTTCTGTGTTAGCCTGTACTTCAGAGAAGTAGATACCAAACAGGAGAGGTCCCAGGACTGAACCCTGTGGTACTCCGCTTGTCACTGGTTTGAAGTCAGATTTGGAGTCTGCAACTTTTACAGTGTGTGGGTTCTGTCAGTGAGCCAGTTGGCAACCCATCTTGTGACGTAGGGATTTATACCTAGTTTAGTGAGTTTAGCTATAATTCTAGAATGAGGGATGGTGTCAAAAGCCTTGGCGAGGTCAAGATAGACTGTGTGAATCACCTTACCCTCATCTATGGCTTTGGTGACTTCCTCAAAGAAATCAATCAGGTTCAGAAGGCATAATCTGCCTTTCACAAACCCGAACTGAGTGGGGTCCAAAGTTTGGAGGTTACCAATGTCTTTTTTTATGAGTTCCATGATGATATGTTCCATGGCTTGCAGACCAGGCTCGTTAGGCTAATAGGGCGATAGTTCCCAGGATCAGTGATGGCTCCCCCTTTGTGGAGTGGGATAACGGTTGCTGTGTGCCATTCAGTGGGCACAAAGCCTGACATGAGACTATTATTGAACATTGTGCTTAGGTGGGGAGCCAGTTTATTCTGAAGTTCATGTAAAATGCAGCCTGGGATGTTGTCTGGTCCCATGGATGCTGTGGTTTTCTTTTTTAGAGAGTTTAGCTTTTACCTGCATTGATGTGATTACAGGGACTCTGTATTCTTCCTGTATACATATGGGCCCTTTAGGGGGTGAGACTGGGGTAAAGTTAGCACTGAACCTATATGCTAGGATGTTGGCAATATCAGTTGGTTCTGTACGTTTTTTGTCATTGTGGTGAAACTCAGAGTAGATCTAGGTGTTGCCATTGAGATTCTTGACATAACTATAGAATGCTTTGTGGTTTCCCTTAGAATCAGTGGCAGTTTTGTTTTCATAGATAGCTTTGGAGGATCTTATAAGGCATCTCAGCTTCTTACTGAGGCTGAGCAGGGAGCTCCTCCACTCATGGGATTTTACTCTCTTTTGCAACAGTTTTTCCTTTTGTTGTAGAGTTTGTTTATAGCAGGGGACCACCATATTGGCTTCCTTTTTTTGGAGGATAGTGTCTTGGTTCTGTTTGGGATAGTATTGATCCATGCATTCGTGTAAGTGCTTATAGAGTGCATTTGTGTAGGATTTAGCAGTCATAACTGTATTATCCAGGATTCAGCAGTCATAACTGTATTGTCCATCTGCATGGGTGTCATGAAGTTTGCCACTTCTGTCTTAAGAAGCATGAAATTGGCTTTGGAGACATTTTTTGTTGTGGTTTCTTTAATGGTGGGTGGGGGCGGGATGCGGATATCTAGGGTAATTAGCGTATGGTCAGACCTGACCAATGAGGAGTTGACTTCAGGTGTGGAACACCAGTCACTCATGTTGGTAATGACTATGTCTAGGATATTGTGGCCCCTGGTGGGGGTGTGGATAACTTGATCCAAGGCAGTGGAATTTATGTATTCCAGAAAGCGTTGAGCGAAAGAGTTGGTACATGAGTAGTTTTCCCAGTTAATGGTGGGGTAGTTGAAATTGCCCATTATTAGGGTGCTTGGTTGAACCCTAATATTTTCCAGTATATCAAGAAAAGAGGAGTGAGAATCATGGGGCATGGTGGGGGATCTGTAGCAAGCTAAAATTTGGATTGCAGTTTTCCCAGAGTTAGTTACACTTGAATAACCTCGGATGCATTATGCTGAGCAGCTAGCCTGGAGGTGTTCATATCCTTAATGAATATGGACACACCTCCGAATTCTGGTCCAGGTTAGATGGCCGAAAAGTGTGGTATGAGTTATAGCCTGGTAATGAAGAGGTGATCTCCAGAGCCTTGAACTAAGTCTCAGTCACTGCACAGATATTGATGTTCTCCATTTTAAGGAGTGCCTTGAGTGAGTGCACTTTGAGATTTAGACTTCTAGCATTGAGTAGCATTAACCTCAGTTTTTGCTTGCCTGTTCTGGTTACATGTCGTCCCAGGCAGACAGATACTGGATCCTCTTAGAATGACACCAGAAGCTTAGCCAATTGTCAAAGTCAATCATTTTGTCCTTGTACTACGGACTCATTCTGGGCGATGGCAGGATGCTACTCAGGGCTAGGCTCATACCTGCCTGGGCTACAAGATTGGAGAGCTCTTCCATGTCTCTTTTCATATAGTCCAGGGAGGTACGTCTCACGTTATTCACACCAACATGGACAATGACAAAGTCATATTTGTACTTGTTGTGGAGTGACCTGAGTGTGTGGGTTATGTGGCAGATCCTGGCACCTGACAGGCAGCTGACAGTAACCTTCTCCTTGTTTAACCTGGTGACTGGGACATCAGTGTGCTTGACTATAGAGTCACCTATGACTAGTGTGTTGGGTACATTGTTTTGTCTTATGGGCTGTGGTTTATTGGCACAATGAGTCTGTGGCATATGTGTCATTTGGGTTGTGTTGGGGGGTGGAGGTTGCTTGTGTTTCTGCTTTGGATGTCTCTGTTGCTTGAGTAGATTATTATTGAGAGCCTCTGCGAATGTTTTTGTGTTTCTATGTGAGGATTTTGGTGGTGTAGGTGTAGTGGGACTATGTGATGAGTGTGTTGTGGTACAAGTGTTTACCTTCTCCTCTTGACTCTCAAGTTCAGTCTTGGTTGGATAGAGATTTACCTCCAGTTTGGCTAGATAAGTGCATCTCTCACAGGTTGTGTTGTTGGGTGGTAGGAGAAGAGGGTTGTCTGTGTACATGAGGCAATTGCTACATTACCCCAAGATGCCCAGATTCATCAGATAGACAGGAGAGAACACTGGGAGCTGACCCTTGGATATGCCTGAATAAAAAACTACTTTCCTCTAGACAAGTGAAGAAAGTGAGTATAAGAGCTGTTTTTCTCTAAGCAAGTGAGGAAAGTAAGTACAAAAACTGTTTTCTTCTAGGTAAAGAGGAATGTTGAGTGCTGTAGTAATTTGTAGCTTATTTAGTGCTAACAACAAGTTCTGAACAAGTGCTGAGCATGAGTATGCAAATTCAAGTGCTAAAACTAAGAATCTGTATCTGAACTAGACTAATTACAGGAAATAAACAAGTGAAAATATGGGCTTTTAAATCAGAAAGTTGAAAGAGATGGAAAAATTGCCCAAATGGCCAATAACTACAATTTCTGGGCCAGAAACCACTCCTTGTGTGGTAGATAGGTTACCTAGTGCTTACCACTCCCACTGATAAGCTAGAAAGCTTCCCTCCAATACAGAAAGGCTTGAGGGGCTGAGAAGCTTACAGGCAGTCCTAGATACAGCAAATCTGTATCTGAACTAGACTAGTTACAGGAAAGGTGGGAAACAAGCGCAAATGTGGGCTTTTAAACCAGAAGATTGAAAGAGATGGAAAAACTGCCCAAATGGCCAATAAACTACAATTTCTGGGTCAGAAACCACTGTTGTGGTAGATAGGCTACCTAGTATGTACCACTCCCACTGATAAGCTAAAAGGCTTCCCCCAACACAGAAAACCTGGGAGGCTTAGAAGATTACAAACAGTCCTAAATACATCAAATCTGTATCTGGACTAGACTAATTATATGGAAGGTGGGACATAAGCGCAAACATGGGCTTTAAAACCAGAAAGTTGAAAGATATGGAAAAACTGCCAATGAACTGCAATTTCTGGGCCAGAAACCACTCTTGTGGTAGATAGGCTACCTAGTGCTTACCACTCCCACTGATAAGCTGAAAGGCTTCCTTCCAACACAGAAAGCAGAAGCTTACAAACAGTCCTGGACACAGCAAATCTGTATCTGGACTAGACTAGTTACAGGAAAGGCATGTATATATGTAGACATACATGTCTATATATATATATATATATATATATATATATATATATATATATGTATATATGTGTGTGTGTGTGTGTGTGTGTCTATATATATATATATATATATATATATATATATATATATATATATATATATATATATATATATATATCTATATATATATATATATATATATATATATATATATATATATATATATTTATTTATATATATATATATATATATATATATATATATATGTGTGTGTGTGTATTGCATTCACACATTGGATCAACACTCTGAACCTCTCACTACTACATATTCTGCTGTATTTGACAACATCCCTAATCTTGCAGGTGCCCACTGTTATTTTGTAGAGGTCCTGGATAGACGGTCGGGTGAGATGATGGGAATCCTCAACCATTCGGTTTCTGTATCAGAGCATATTGTGGGAGTAGGGCAACAGCCACATGGACGTAGGTCAGCAACACCACCAGATGGAGGTCTACATGGACATGCAACAAGTCACAGCTGCTCTCGTAGTGGCAGTACCAGCACCAGCACTGCAGGGAGGTGCTGTCCACACCACAACACAGCAGGCCATGTGCATGTGGTCCTTGCCAGTCCCAACAGGGACACAGATCCAGCAGACATTTGTCATCATCAGGAGAGAGTACCATATCTGTGCTTCTACCTGGTAATGCCTGTGGAACCCCTATTATGCACATTTCTCGTGTCCATGGCTGGACACGGTGAACTGTACACCCTGCCATGTATGGTCTGCAGCTGTCAAACAAACCCTTGTATAGGGCAGCCACATAGCAGAACTGTGTGCATACACATACACACACACACACACACACACACACACACACACACACACACACACACACACACACACACACGACCAACACAGCTAGGGACCTACGTGGTTCCTGTTCGTGTGCCGGTGTGTTTTCATAGTTGGGTCAGTTAGTTACTTTTTTATATGTCTAGGATATTGTTGCCTCTGGTGGGGGTGTGGATAACTTGATCCAAGGCAGTGGAATTTATGTATTCCAGAAAGCGTTGAGCGAAAGAGTTGGTACATGAGTAGTTTTCCCAGTTAATGGTGGGGTAGTTGAAATTGCCCATTATTAGGGTGTTTGGTTGAACCCTAATATTTTCCAGTATATCAAGAAAAGAGGAGTGAGAATCCTGGGGCATGGTGGGGGATCTGTAGCAAGCTAAAATTTGGATTGCAGTTTTGCCCAGAGTTAGTTACACTTGAATAACCTTGGATGCATTATGCTGAGCAGCTAGCCTGGAGGTGTTCATATCCTTAATGAATATGGACACACCTCCGACTTCTGGTCCAGGTTAGATGGCCGAAAAGTGTGGTATGAGTTATAGCCTGGTAATGAAGAGGTGATCTCCAGAGCCTTGAACTAAGTCTCAGTCACTGCACAGATATTGGTGTTCTCCATTTTAAGGAGTGCCTCGAGTGAGTGCACTTTGAGATTTAGACTTCTAGCACTGAGTAGCATTAACCTCAGTTTTTGCTTGCCTGTTCTGGTTACATGTCGTCCCAGGCAGACAGATACTGGATCCTCTTAGAATGACACCAGACGCTTAGCCAATTGTCAAAGTCAGTCATTTTGTCCTTGTACTACGGACTCATTCTGGGTGATGGCAGGATGCTACTCAGGGCTAGGCTCATACCTGCCTGGGCTACAAGATTGGAGAGCTCTTCCATGTCTCTTTTCATATAGTCCAGGGAGGTACATCTCACGTTGTTCACACCAACATGGACAATGACAAAGTCATATTTGTACTTGTTGTGGAGTGACCTGAGTGTGTGGGTTATGTGGCAGATCCTGGCACCTGACAGGCAGCTGACAGTAACCTTCTCCTTGTTTAACCTGGTGACTGGGACATCAGTGTGCCTGACTATAGAGTCACCTATGACTAGTGTGTTGGGTACATTGTTTTGTCTTATGGGATGTGGTTTATTGGCACAATGAGTCTGTGGCCTATGTGTCATTTGGGTTGTGTTGGGGGGTGGAGGTTGCTTGTGTTTCTGCTTTGGCTGTCTCTGTTGCTTGAGCAAATTATTATTGAGAGCCTCTGCGAATGTTTTGTGTTTCTATGTGAGGATTTTGGTGGTGTAGGTGTAGTGGGACTATGTGATGAGTGTGTTGTGGTACAAGTGTTTACCTTCTCCTCTTGACTCTCAAGTTCAGTTTTGGTTGGATAGAGATTTACCTCCAGTTTGGCTAGATAAGTGCATCTCTCACAGGTTGTGTTGTTGGGTGGTAGGAGAAGAGGGTTGTCTGTGTACATGAGGCATTTGCTACATTACCCCAAGATGTCCAGATTCATCAGATAGACAGGAGAGAACACTGGGAGCTGACCCTTGGATATGCCTGAATAAAAAACTACTTTCCTCTAGGCAAGTGACGAAAGTGAGTATAAGAGCTGTTTTTCTCTAAGCAAGTGAGGAAAGTAAGTACAAAAACTGTTTTCTTCTAGGTAAAGAGGAAGGTTGAGTGCTGTAGCAATTTGTAGCTTATTTAGTGCTAACAACAAGTTCTGAACAAGTGCTGAGCATGAGTATGAAATTCAAGTGCTAAAGCTAAGAATCTGTATCTGAACTAGACTAATTACAGGAAATAAACAAGTGAAAATATGGGCTTTTAAATCAGAAAGTTGAAAGAGATGGAAAAATTGCCCAAATGGCCAATAACTACAATTTCTGGGCCAGAAACCACTCCTTGTGTGGTAGATAGTTTACCTAGTGCTTACCACTCCCACTGATAAGCTAGAAAGCTTCCCTCCAATACAGAAAGGCTTGAGGGGCTGAGAAGCTTACAGGCAGTCCTAGATACAGCAAATCTGTATCTGAACTAGACTAGTTACAGGAAAGGTGGGAAACAAGCGCAAATGTGGGCTTTTAAACCAGAAGGTTGAAAGAGATGGAAAAACTGCCCAAATGGCCAATAAACTACAATTTCTGGGTCAGAAACCACTCTTGTGGTAGATAGGCTACCTAGTGTGTACCACTCCCACTGATAAGCTAAAAGGCTTCCCCCAACACAGAAAACCTGGGGGGCTTAGAAGATTACAAACAGTCCTAAATACATCAAATCTGTATCTGGACTAGACTAGTTATAGGGAAGGTGGGACATAAGCGCAAACGTGGGCTTTAAAACCAGAAAGTTGAAAGATATGGAAAAACTGCCAATGAACTGCAATTTCTGGGCCAGAAACCACTCTTGTGGTAGATAGGCTACCTAGTGCTTACCACTCCCACTGATAAGCTGAAAGGCTTCCTTCCAACACAGAAAGGCTTGGGGGGCACAGAAGCTTACAAACAGTCCTGGACACAGCAAATCTGTATCTGGACTAGACTAGTTACAGGAAAGGCATGTATATATGTAGACATACATGTCTATATATATATATATATATATATATATATATGTTTATATATGTATATATGTCTATATGTGTGTGTGTCTAATATATATATATATATATATATATATATATATATATATATATATATATATATATATATATATATATATATATATATATATATATATATATATATATATGTGTGTGTGTGTGTATTGCATTCACACATTGGATGAACACTCTGAACCTCTCACTACTACGTATTCTGCTGTATTTGACAACATCCCTGATCTTGCAGGTGCCCACTGTTATTTTGTAGAGGTCCTGGATAGATGGTTGGGTGAGATGATGGGAATCCTCAACCATTCGGTTTCTGTATCAGAGCATATTGCGGGAGTAGGGCAACAGCCACATGGACGTAGGTCAGCAACCCCACCAGATGGAGGTCTGCATGGACATGCAACAAGTCACAGCTGCTCTCGTAGTGGCAGTACCAGCACCAGCACTGCAGGGAGGTGCTGTCCACACCACAACACAGCAGGCCATGTGCATGTGGTCCTTGCCAGTCTCAACAGGGACACAGATCCAGCAGACATTTGTCATCATCAGGAGAGAGTACCATATCTGTGCTTCTACCTGGTAATGCCTGTGGAACCCCTATTATGCACATTTCTCGTGTCCATGGCTGGACACGGTGAACTGTACACCCTGCCATGTATGGTCTGCAGCTGTCAAACAAACCCTTGTATAGGGCAGCCACATAGCAGAACTGTGTGCATACACACACACACACACACACACACACACACACACACACACACACACACACACACACACACACACACACACACACACACACACACACACACACACACACACATGACCAACACAGCTAGGGACCTACATGGTTCCTGTTCGTGTGCCGGTGTGTTTTCATAGTTGGGTCAGTTTGTTACTTTTTTATATGTCTAGGATATTGTTGCCTCTGGTGGGGGTGTGGATAACTTGATCCAAGGCAGTGGAATTTATGTATTCCAGAAAGCGTTGAGCGAAAGAGTTGGTACATAGGTTCATAGGTTCATAGGTTCATACTAGGCTATCTGCCCGAGGGCATTTACAAGCCTAGCCCATAGTTTTGTGGCTTACGCCACCCCTTTAGTATGGGGAACTATACCCATTATTTTGCTGTGCCTCTGTCGAGCAGTGACACTGAGGTAATCCCTGGGGTATATCTGCGATCTCCCATCCATTGGTCAAGATTTCTCTTGAACAAGGCCAGCGAGGTGCTCTGCCTCACATATACCGGGATTTTATTCCACAGCATAGGGAGTCTTTGGGTGATGAATCTATCCCTCCAGCACGTCCTATTAATAGCCGTCGAGGTTTAAGTCTCCCGCCCTTGTGGCTCTGACGGATCTAGATTTTTGAGGTGAAGCATATTCATCAAATCTGGGTTTGACATGGCCTTGTATGTTAGGCAAAGGTCACCTCTGAGCAGCGGTAAGTGACTGAATAGAGCTGGAGTTCTTTCAGTCGGGCAGCATAGGACAGATGTTTGAGACCCTTTATCCTTTTGGTGAGGAACGTTTGTGGCCTCTCCAGCTGCTGCAAGTGTCGGGTCAGATACATTCCGAATGGGGCATTGTACTCAATCATTGGTCTGATGAGTGATGAGTATAGGGAGACTATGACCTCCCTTGATCTAGATGAGAATCCCTTCATGATAAGGTGGGCAATGTAGAAGGTCTTCCTAACTACTTTAGCTACATGGGTGTCGAATGACAGACTACTATCAACCTGGGTCCCCAGGTCCCTGATAACTTCTTCTGTGCTCAGTGGATTGCTACCTATTTGGTAGCTGGGGGTAACCTTTGTTTTTCCCGAAGGGTATGACTATGCATTTTTTGGCATTTAACTTTAGGCCATGGCTCTGGCACCAGTTATCCGTTTCTGTGAGACCCTTCTGAAGGATATCTGTGTCAGATGTGTTTTCTACTATGGCGCCCAGTTTGCAGTCATCTACAAACTTTGTCAGCCATAACCCTCCTGTGTTTGCTTGTACTTCGGAAAAGTAGATGCCAAACAAGAGTGGGCCCAGGACTGAGCCCTGTGGTACACCACTTGTGACAGGCTTTGAGTCTGACATGGCGCCAGCAACTCTGACCCTGTGGGTTCTGTCACTCAGCCAGTTTGCAACCCATCTTGTGATGTATGGGTTAACATTTAAGCTGATGAGTTTTTCAATGATACCCGAGTGGGGTATTGTATCAAGGCCTTCGCCAGATTGAGGTAGGCTGTATGGACTGCCTTTCCTCATCAGTGGCTTTGGTGACTGTTTGAAAAAGTCAACCAAGTTTAGAAGGCATGATCTGCCTTTGACAAAGCCAAACTGGGATGGATCCAAAGTCTGCAAATTTCCTATGTCTTTATTTATGCGGTCCATTATGATCCTCTCCATGGCTTTGCAGATAAGGCTTGTCAAGCTAATGGGCCGGTAATTTCCAGGGTCGGTGGAGGCACCGCCTTTGTGAAGTGGGACCACAGTTGCAGTGCGCCACTCCTGGAGTGTATCCAGAGGTAAGACTATGATTAAACAGCTGTCCTAGCTGTGGGTTTAATTCCTCGTTGAGTTTGGAGCACACAGCCGGGGACACCATCAGGTCCCATGGATGCTGTGTTTTTTGCTTTGGAGAGAGCAGTTCTCACTTGGGCGTTGGAGATGTTTGGGGGGCTGCAATCGCTTGGTATAGATATCTCTCCTTTTTGTGGGGAGGGGGGGGGAGAAGTTTGCACTGAACCTGTCAGCCAGTATGTTGGCAATGTCTGTAGGATCAGTAATCTTCACATCATTGTGAACTAGTTCTGAGCATATCTGGGGGTTTCCACCCAGGTTTCTAACATAGCTAAAGAAGGCCTTATGATTGTCTTTTGAGTCTTTAGCTATTTTTCTCTCAAAATTTGCTTTGGATGATTTTATGAGAGCTCTTAGTTTTTTACTTATAGTGATCAAGGGTGTCTTACCTTTTAAGGATTTTGCTCTATCTTGTAGTAGCTTCCTCCTTTTGTTGTAGAGTTTGTTTATGGCTGGGGTCCACCAGACTGGACGCTTGCCTTTGGTACAAAGAGTCTTTGTTTTGCTTGGGATTGCCTTATCCATGCAGTCCTGCAGGTGCTGGTAGAAGGCATTTGTAAGTGATTCAGCGGCTTGAGTACTGTTTTCCGCCGGCTCGGTGAACTGTACACCCTGCCATGTATGGTCTGCAGCTGTCAAACAAACCCTTGTATAGGGCAGCCACATAGCAGAACTGTGTGCATACACATACACACACACACACACACACACACACACACACACACACACACACACACACACACACACATGACCAACACAGCTAGGGACCTGCATACCTACACTCACCACATCTGCACAGCCCAATTGATACAGAACCCCCTAACACACAGACATGATGTCAACCAAATGGCTCAGCCTAGATCTCTGGCAAACCACAACACACCCTGTGCATATGATGATACCTGTGCCACATCCCTCTCATCCATACCATCGGTGAATGTACTAAGGTTTAGCAATGTAATGCTGTTGAACATGTTTTCAGCTGGAAAGTTTATTGATTGCATGTACAGGGTGTGTAGCTGTCCAGCCTTGATGCATTATAGCTGTTTTTAACACTGATTGTGGTCTCCATAATGTATTCAGTTTGTGTTGTAGGTGTCCATGTGTCAGCAGGATGTTGGTTTGCTGTTGTTTCCTACAAGGGGTATGGCACTGTGGTGACACATTGACTGTGCCATATCCTGGATACAGTTGAGCACAAATAACAGGTCTGTATGATAGTTACTGCATGTGCCACATGGCTGATAGGTCTGAGGGGTGTATACAGGTGAGTGCATGGTGGCTGATGTCAGCAGCTCTTCTACAGTGGACAATGGTAAGTGTACTGGGTGGTACACACCAAATGTTTGTGAATAACATATACACACAGAGGTTTTGGTGTTGATGCAATACACAGAGAATACTGTACACATGGATGTACTTAATTTTGCACTGAACTCATTTTGGCCTATGTAATTCCACCAAGACAAAATAAGCAAAACATCACATCAGTAAATAATCAGTCTGCCAATTTAATGTCATTGACAATGGTACTGGCAGGGTATATGCCCTCTTCCCCAATGTAATGCAATCCTGGAGTTGGTAAACATAGGTGTGGGATGCACAGCCCTCCACTTTGGAGGGTGTGGGGTGGCGTAGAACCACACATAGTGTGGTCAACAACTACTTAATCTGTTAACATAAACTGTACAGTATTACAGCAGACTAAGCAGGTGGGGTACGCACAACAATAACCCCAATGAGGGTGGCTGTGCCCATAACATTCACACCCAACTATATATACCAAACTCCAGTATTGCTGTACAGCTGTACAGTGGGGAAGAGGGTATTTACACATCTGTTACTAGTTTTGATGGAATGAATTTCCACAAGATGATTCCTTTGAAATGTTAGCTTTTGCCAGTCAGTTTTCAGACAGATGATCTGCTGTGACATATATTTTCTGCAAGCTGAAGTATATCCCTTCACATACACACACACTTACTTGGCAACACTGAGAGTAGAATCCCTACCTAGGTACTTATTGCTACTAATGTGTTTGGCCTTAATTGCGCATACTACACAGCTTTTAGGATGAGGTGTGTCTCGAGTTTTTTGTTAAGTGAAGAACATCACCAGGCCTTGTACAGTATGGTAATGGGGATGTATGGGGCGTTAATGAACAATACATAGTATGACATACTGTCATATACACATTGACAAACACATAACAGTCATAGACACATCTGAGAGACCTGGGTTTATCAGTGCTAACTACCTTGTCAGTGAGTCCATTCTGTTACAGAGAATTTGCACACAGCACATGCATCATTGGGCTGGATAGTGTAATCAGTTACCTGTATGGTTGATGGTGACAGGGGTTCTCATACAGTGGACCTTGGGACATGTACTGGGGGTACCATGGTGTAAAGACAGTATACCCAGCACCCACACCCCATATTGGATATTTTGCTCACTGAAACCCATGATAATGTTCTGACATACCCACAATCACACATTGACCAGGACTGCAATACAACCCCTTGTCTATCTAATTAGTGCTACTACAGGGATATGTATTTATTGCACATGCCACAGGGATAGTAGGGTGAGGGTTTGTCATGGCTCTCCTAATGTCAGCAACATCACTATCCCTTATAATGTATGGCAAGGTGTATTGTATTTGGAAAATTTGGCCTCAGATTGCTGTATCCTACAAATATACACACTCACACACATACACACACTTGCCAGGACTCAGAGGGTAACCCATGTCTATCTACCCATTTGTACAAGAGTGTTATGCTAGTACTGCAAGCTCCAGGTAGCCCATAGGGTGAAGAGTGTAACAATTTATTTATTTTTATTTATTTACATTTGTTGACTGGGAGTGTTCGACTGGACATAGGTCCATTTTCAGCGGAGTCCCGGGAGAAAAGCTCCACATTTAAAATAAATAGACAATAGTTACATTGGATTACATAGCGATTAACAATTTGATTAACATAGCAATTAATTACAAACATATTTACAGATGAAGAACATAGTACATCAGTAGACAACTAGAATCTTTATCTGCGAAGTACATAACAGACATTAACAAATGTTACAATAAGAAGTTCCTACTGTATAATAAGTACTGGGCTTATGAGCATCTGAGCTTGCTATAATCAAGGTAGTTAGTGGGGTGGAAAGAAAGGTAGTGGTTGGATGGGGTAGGTGATATTAGAGTGGGAGTTGCAAGAGCATAGCCAGCATGTTTTTAGGTGTGCTTTTAGTAAAGTTTTGAAGTGGGTGCATGATGGTATGGAGGTAATTGTGGGTAGCAGGGAGTTCCATAATTTGGCTATGGCAGAAGAGAATAGTGCTTCACCAGCAGAGTTATTGGCTTTAGTGATCTGCAAGTGATTTTTGTTGCTGGATCTTAGTTGTCTGGTGGTGCGATAGGGTTGGAGTAGATTCTGGAAGGATGGGACATTTAGTGGATGGTTTACTAGTTTGTGGGTGAGTGAGAGTTGATACCATTGAAAGAGGTGAAGGAGCTCAAGCCAGCCCAGTTCAGCAAGTGAGAGACAGTGGTGACTATGGTAGGATGCCCCTGTGGCGAATTTGGTGATTTTGTTGTAGCAGGTCTCTAGCTTGTTTAGATCGAGTTGCCTTAGGTCGGTATATATTGGAGAGGCCTAAAGTAGGGTGGAGATAAGGTGGGAATTTGCTTTTGAAATCTTTGCTGCTTTGGTGAGAAGTTGCTTATTTCTGTATAACGCTCCTAGTTTTTTGTGGACTTTTTTTATGGTCATGGATATGTGAATGTCAAATTTTAGTTTATTGTCTATTTCCACTCCTAGCAATTTGGTGTGTTCAGTTGGGTATATAGTGGTGTTGTCTTTTGCTGCGATGTTAAAGTGAGAGTTGTTTTAAGTATGTTTGGTGGGTTGGAAGATGAGTAGTTTAGTTTTGTTTGGGTTGAGTATTAACTGGACATCGGATAACCACGTTTCATCAGAGGAAAAGGCTTCCTGTGTGACTTTTTGCAGTTTGGGTAGGGACTGGGCTGAGCAGATGATGGTTGAGTCATCTGCATATTGTATGAGTGTGCCATGTTTGGTGGCAGAGGCTAGATTATTGGTGAAAACAGAGAAGAGTAGGGGTCCAAGGATGGATCCTTGGGGAACCCCTATGGAGACAGGTAGTTGGGGAGATATGTCATTCTGCCTTACAACAGATTGTTGGTGGTCAGACAGGTAACTCTGAAACCAGTTGGTGACTGATTGAGAGAAGGATAGGTTACTGAGGACAGAGATGAGTTGTTTGTGTGGGACCATGTTAAATGCTTTAGATAGGTCTAGAAAAGTAGAAGAGGAGAGATAGCCATTGTTTTTATGCTGAAGGATAGTGTTAGTAAATGAGAGTAAGGCAGTGGTGGTGCTATGGTTTGGTTGGAAACCATGCTGAGTATTGGAAAGGAGGTTGTTAGTAAGGAGGTAGTCTGAGACCTGAGAGTGTGTGCATCTCTCTAGTATTTTGGAGAGTGGAGAGAGAATAGCTGTGGGGCGGTAATTGGTTAGTTCTGTGGAGGGGCTGCTTTTGTGGAGGGGAATTATATGTGATACTTTCCACAGTGTGGGAACGTAACTTTCTGACAGAGATCGGTTAATCAAGATGGATACTGGGTAGGCCAGAGCATCAGCTGTGATTTGTAGGTATTCACTTGGGAGGTTGTCTGCTGCTAATTTGGTGGGCTTAAGTTTAGAGTTTTTTTATGTTGGAGGTAGGTACAGGAGAAAAAGAGAAGGCAGTGGGGAGATTACTAGTTGAAGGTGTGAGTTGGAGGGGAGGGGGGTTGTTTTTAGCTAGTGATAGTATGGTTTGTGTGAAGTGTGTGTTGAATGAGGTAGCAATATTTTCAGAGGAGTGAGGGATGTTAGGAGGAGGGATACTGACTTTACCTGGGTGGAGGATGGAGTTTATGGAGGACCAGAATTGTTTGAGGCTGTGTTGGGAGGAGTCTAGGGCAGACTGGTAGTATTGGAATTTGTCCTGTTTTATTAGCTTTTTGACTCTATTACATAGTTCTAGGAATTTCTGTCTAGTTGAGGGGGTTTTGGTTTTGCGCCAGTGCTCCCAGGCTTTATCCCTGTTTTTCATTTCTGACTTAGTGATTTTCTGTAGCCATGGGGAGGGTTGTGCTTTGGTTCTGGAAAGTCTTATGGGGACATGGTAATTAAGGATGCTCAGGAAGGTAGTATTAAACTATTCAACTGCGTCATCAAGACTGAGGTACTTTAGAGAATGCCAGTTACATTCTTTGAGGGATGAGATGAATGACAGTGGTTTAAAGTTTATTTTTTTTACGTATTTGACGGTAGATGACAGGTTTAGCTTGGTATAAGTATTTTTTGAGTAGGAATGTTGGGGAGTGATCACTGAGGCTATCTGATAAGCAGCCTGTTATATATGACTGGAAGCTCTTACTGACTAGTATCCAATCCAGAGTAGTATGCTAGCTGGAGTTTTTATTTATCCTGGTTGGTGACTGGACTAGTTGGGTGAAGCCATGAAGGTTTAGATGATGGGTTGAATGGTTGCCAGAACAGGATTGCCAGTCAATATTGAAATCACCTATAGTTATAGTTTCTTGGGGGAGATGGTGGGTAGACCAGCCGAGGAGGTTTTCTAGTGGAGGGATGTTCTGGCCAGATGGGAAGTAGCATCCAATTATGTTGATGGTTTTGTTTTGGTTTATTTTGAGGTTGGTATATATTATTTCTTCATTGCCTATTTGTGGAGCTGATGAGTTTAAGATCTGGATGTTTAGATTCTGTTTAAATGTTATAGCTACACCGCCTCCTTTCTTGTTTAGACTGTCTACTCTTAGTATGCCGTAACTGGTAGGGAGTATTTGCTCACTAGTAATGTGAGGTTTTAGCCAGGTCTCTGTCAGGATGACTATATCTGGGGAGTACAAGTCTATGGTGGCATGGAGTTCATGGACTTTCTTGGATATACTTCTAATATTTAGGCTTAGTAGAAGGAAGTCACTTGGCTTTCTATTGGCTTTGATATGGGAGAAGTTGTGGTTTCTAGTCTGATTATGAGGATTGGGGTTGGAGATGGTAGGGCCAGGGTTGGGGTGGATGTCTCCACTTGAGGCTAGTTTTGATATGCATGAGGTTATTAGTTTTCTCAGTTTTTGAATGTGTTTGATTATTAGGGAAACTTTATGATTGTGCTCTGTGGGTAATAGGCATGGTGGGAGGGTTACTATGTTAAGTTGTAGGGATGCTTTATGTTTGAGTAATATAGTTGGTAGAATATGTGAGGGGTGCATAGGGATAGTTCTTGAGTTGGTGGGAGGGGAGCTGAGTGAGGGTGAGACATGAGTGGTGGTGTGAGTAGTAGTACAATGGTAGTGGTTGAGTGGGGGAATGATGGAGCTTTGGTAGTATGTAAGATATGCAAGGAGAGTGCATGCAGTGAGCACAGGTAAGGTATGCTTGTACATGTTAGTTGTGGAGGTGTGATAGTAGTGGGAAGATGGAGATAGTTTTGGGTTAGTACTGTGGTTGGCTATTGGAAAGATGGGAGGGGTTTGTGACTGTATTAAAGGTAGGACCACTGGGGGTGGGAGGGAATAAGGGGCAAGGTGGGGAGCAGAGCAGGTAGAGATCCAATAGGGGGCAGGGTGGGGAGCGGAGCGGGTAGTGATCCTGTTAGTAGCTCTTATGAGGGGCTGGAAACAATCAGGTAACAGAGTAAACTGGTAAATGAACATATGATAGTGACAAAGGGTGGTTGTAGTTTTAAAAATGGCCTGCCACAGGTAATATTTATTAACTTTGGGATTGGCTTAAGGTAATAAACAGGGAAGGGGGAGGGGGAGAACAATGGTGTGAGCAGGCAGTTCTTTTGTACTGCTGCTAATGAGCCAAAGCAAAGACAAGTTTGTGTTTAAGAAACAATCAGAATTGACTAAGGACTGCTCTGAAACTGTAAGTCCTTTCTTAACCATTTCTCAGGTGGCAAAACAGGATAACCTTGTATCAGTAGGCTACTGTGGTCTCAGTTTAAATTAACAAACACGCAGTATTGATCAGTTATGGATACTATTTGCTAACAAAAGGGAATAAGAGAGAAAGTGGAAGATGAGTGTGCGTGTGTGTGTGTGTGTGTGTGTGTGTGTGTGTGTGCGCATGTGTGTGTGGGGGGAGGGGCTGCTTACAAGCCAAAGCAGAGTGCTCTCCAGGGGAAAAATGAATATTGGCTCAGACAGGTAGGCACATACTCAAAGTTAACTTTAGCTGTCTGCAGACAGTTCAGACCCGGACTGCGCTTTTCTTATAAGAATGATAAAGGTGGTACCACAGTTGAATACTTAAGAGTGGTGTTAGGTTCAAAGTTAACTTTAGCTGTTTGCAGACAGTTCAGACCTGGACTGCGCTTTTCTTATAAGAATGGTAAAGGTGGTACCGCATTTGAATACTTAAGAGTGGTGTTAGGTTGGAGAGACACTGAGCTCCTCATGGGGCCTGTAGCAGAGTGGATTGTTAAGGTACATTTAATGTAACTTACAGCAACAGGCATTTCTAACTATGGCAATGGGGGGGTGTAGTGGGTGAGAAGGCCCTCAGGGTATTATCAACTACAAGTTTACAAACACACATACACTGTTATTCTCAGTAATGCACACTGACACATTTGTCAGTACTGGGGTCCATAGGTGCAGGTGTTCCAAGGTGTGAACCAAGCTAATGTCCATGGAGAGTTGAGAAGAGTAGGAGATGTGGGTACACTGGTATCATGCCCCCTGACATTTGTCAGCAGGTCATCTATCAACTGATGCCACTTGAGTGATCCATGGCATGGGGTGCATAAAGGGTGAGGTTTCCTAGCTGTGGCATTCAAAACACAGCTGGGCGGACATGTCAATGTCAGTCAAGCATAGATTGTCTGTAAGCAGCCAAGATGGATACCTGACATCTGCACATCTGTACAGAGGACAGACAGAAATCAGCTAGCCAACAGGTTATGCATTAGGATGAATATATTGACAGATAGATGTTTGACACTGATAGGTATGCCATTACTACATGACAGTAGCCCTCAATGACATGTCCTATACACACAGTAGTCTACAGTTATTATCCATATATCAGATCAATATCCAGTAGCAAATACTTTACAGTTCACATACCAATAAAATGATAGTCAGTACTCAGAGTCCAGCTTTGATTGCAGGGGTGTATGGTTCCAGTGCTACAATCTGCAATCTACTTTTACTTGGGAAAGCACTGTTAACAGTAGTAACATAATGATACAATACATGCAAGTGTGACTGCATATAACCTGTGATACTACCCATGTATGAAACGCATACAAAGAGAAAAGACTGTTGTACTAATCATGTATATTCAGGTGTCCCGTATAGCATACTCACATCCCTTGCTAGTGTAATGACAGCACATAGAAGCATGTTATGTACATGGAATTAAATACATTTATTAAAGAAGTCATTACCCTGGTATTTCATCAGACTGGAATGTGATTACTGGTCACCAGGGTTGAGCTATTCTTAGCAGGTGTATGCATTGCTTGAATATAAATGCTAAGCAGATTTGCATACTGGTAAGCGAAGCCTATACGGTGTAAGCGGCTTTTCATTTAACCAGATATTAGCACTGCTTACCGTCACACAAACCCACTTAAAGCTGCTCAAAACTGCATTGACCACTATATCCACCAGTCCTTGTTCTGCCTAGCAACAAAATAAACAGCCCTTGCAGGACTTGAATCCAGGACCCTGTACACTATAGTCACAGCAGTTAACCACTAAGCCATTGGAGCTGTGAAGATGTTAGTTGTTTTGTCAAATATATCTTTCAGTATACATACTGAATAGTAGTGAAGAACTGCTTTGACTACTACAATTGTGTAGTTGAATCAGTCATGTTGTTATATCTAAATATACACATAGATAAATATGGCGGGATACATCTAGGAAAGTGTATACAACACTCATGTTTACACATAAGGATATGGATATATATATATATATATATATATATATATATATATATATATATATATATATACGTAGATATATGTATACGTGTACGTACACACACACACACACACACATATATATATATATATATATATACCTGTATATTTATATATATATATGCCTGTATATTTATTTATATATATATATATATATATATATATATATATATATATATATATATATGTATGTATGTATATATAGGTTTACCTTCATATGTGCATTCTGCACATGGGGGAATGACAGAAGTTCAAAAGGATGTTTGCAAAGTTCCAAAATATCGAATGAAAAATTATTCAAATGTGCAATGAGCGAATGCACAGTGACATTCACTCATTGCAGATTCAGCATTTTGGGTGCAGCTTGCACTGTAGTAGGGATCGGAAAATGGACCCTTTCCTCACTGTAATGCAATCTCGGAGTTAGTATATTAAAGTAGGGGGATGTGGGGAGCACAGCCCCCTTGCATTACAATTCGTATTCAACTTTTTTGTTCAAAAATTAGCGAATCTGCTTTTCGATTTGCTGATTTTCGAACATCGTAAACTGTCGCGGTTTTGTGTTTCATGCTTTGGATTCACTCATATGAGCAAACACCCTTGTGATTTTCGGTTATGTAAAGGTAAACCGTATATATAAATATATATATATATATATATATATATATATATATATATATATATATATATATATATATATATATATATATATATGCCCATAACATGTAGTGGAATCATACCTCAGCACCAATAGTCGCAACCTGTTAGTGCAAGGGGATGTAATGTAAGTATTGCAGGTATAAATGTAGAATGTTGCTACAATAACAGGGATTGTGTCAACAGATATGTTGTGTAGAAAGTCACTTCTGTTACTGACATGTACACCATCAGTTACTTACAGACATCATAAGATCATCATAGTGAAGTACCACACAAATCACAGTAATGATCCTGTGGAATACAGCAGAGATATGACCAATAAACGTGGACAGTCTGACACAATCTGATCAATCCAGAAGTATACACAGATCTCCTTAATGCAAGACGTGTGGACCAAGACTGACAAAGTGGATGTTTACAGCCATGTAAATGGGGATATCACAAAAATACTGGAATATGTAAGCTCACACAGTTGATGCATTCACACACTTCTGTCTTTCCTAACACATATTAACCGGAGGAGCAGAAATCCCAAGCCCACATACTTCCCACTAGTTAGTGACATACATCTTCACAGCATCCCACTGCTTTTTCAGAAATACACAACACTTATGGTGGCCAGGCAACAGTACATATGACAAATATCTGGACATACATCACGCTAGGTAAATACACTGAGCTGCTAGGCATGTCACAAAGCACTGTGCAAACTACAGACAGACTGCCACAACACTGACCCAAGTTTCCTATGGGGAGAATACACATGTACTTGCAAATATAGCAGGCACTTCAGGCATGTAACAGCACAGAGTAACAGACACCAGTGTGAAAGTGCATACCCACAACCAATCTGAACACAGTTGCAGTCACATTATGGTAAGCCTAATTAATAGTACAGTATATGGACTGTGTGAACAAAACCATACTCATATGTGCCACTCACACACTAACCCTACATATACCAGCCCAATACACAGTGTAGTCTGATGCTTGACTGTGGCATGGGACATGTCTCATTCTGGCCTTACAAAAATATACGCTGATAGTGTACCGTAAACTGGAGCAGCATGCAACGTCAGATAGAACAGGACCAAGAACAATGACATCTACCACAGTTTGTACACAGGCCAAGTAACATATTCACAATACACACACTGTCAACAATAACAGTAAATACACAGACCTCACTACTGCATTGACTACAACAGAATGTTCAGGTTTTGTCCTCAAATATAAGGCCTACTATACATAACATGTCTAGCAGTCTGATATCTCACTGGCTTTTTATCAGGCATGATGTCAGTAAATAATGATATACTGTACATATGCACCTCTTACTGCATGACATATGGAGAAAGGGTGACAGACTTGGGGGACAGAGGCACAAACACAGGGCCAATATTGACATATTTCTGTGATAAACTAAGAAAATTCCTGGTGTATCATGGTTTGTTGTGACATATCTCTTATGAAGGATATGAAGTCAGCAACTCACATGGATGTCAGCATGTACTGACTTGAATCATCAGAGTATGCTACTGCATTTCTAAAGATAGGAAATGTATGAGTAACACACCACATATAAGACTCCAAACTCTCACCAGTCTGCAGATAGCCCTACAGGTGAGAGTTCCCTCAACTACATAAAACTGTCATGCCAGACTTTAAATGGTGTAGAACAGCCATATCCACACAAACCCTGTTAAACCAACATTACTTCAAATGTAGAACAGCAATGCTTACATTCTGTCTCCATGTGTGGAACACCCCTCTCCTGTTTGTTGGAGTGTCTCCACAGTGTATGCTGTAAGAGGTATTTCCAACTACCCTCTGTGATTCTGTTTGTCAGGCATCCACATTAAGTCCTGCTCACAGTGAAGGAAAAGGGCCAACACCTACATGAAGTGCTTAGTTATAGGAGTGTGTTTCCATGCAATTGGCTATAGGAATGATACCACAGCTGTTCCACATGCAATTAGCAAGTGGGGGACTGCAATTCGTGAACAGGCCATGAGCTGATCATGAGCATTACTTACAAAGCTCAAGCTGCTGCCTATGCAAAACAGATGTACTTTTCCACATCAACCAAAGAGGGGGAGAGAGAGAAAGAGAGAGAAATAACGTAAGAAACGAAGGGAGTAAGAGCCAAGCGTGTTTGTGTATGATCCATGGGTGGAGAGTGTTATCTGGGTATTATAACGGTTGCCTATATTGTTTACTAATCCATACTGTCACATAGTAATTGCACATAGCTGTACACATTTATGGCTAAGGATTGTCTGCAACAACTTCTACAGTGTTTGAAAATTGTTGGCCTTGTAATGTGGACATTGGGACATATAGGTCCTCAATATAATAATGTAACAAAACCCACACTACAATGGATCCTGTCATTACACAATCACCCCAACACCCACATAGAATACTGATGACACACACAGACACACACTTACCAGTACTGAGTTTCAACCCCCTGCCTGACTGTGTATTGCTATTACAGTGTTACACAGTTATTGCACACACCATGGAGCTTACATGTTGGAGAGTTGTCCAAAGGTATCTTTAAAGGAGGGGTAAGGGAAGGTAGTAAGTGTGAGTGTCACCAAAAGTAGGTGTCAACGAAGACACACACACTTTCTTAGGGAAACACACATTATCACAGTTGGTAGGGTCAGGATTAGAACTCCTACCTAAGTAGTTTGCTATACTGCAGTATTATGCAGTTATCACAAGCACCACAGAGCTTATATGGCTGAAACATAGCCAAAGGGTTATTTCAAGGTGATTGACATCAGCAGGCATGCTAAAGTAGGGCAATGGGAGGTATAGTGAGTGTAAATGGCTTCAAAATCATTAATCTCCACACACAAACACACACACACACACACACACACACACACACACACACACACACACACACACACACACACTCTTGCTAATACTAAGTTGCATAAGTTCATTGCTTCACAGGTGTGTAGTAGGTGAATGGGCCTGAATGCTGTACAATGCTAGACAAAAGGAATACCTTGGCATCAGGCCACATGACACTAGTCTCCAGTGTGGCTCAGGGGTGTAGTCTCTGGAGTGGTCCCCAGGGGTGGGTATTGTATTCACCATCCGCTCATCTGGATTATTATTGTGGGTGGCCAGTGATGTGCACTGCTTCCCATTTATGTGATCTATATTCCATAACGTGGACAGTGTCTGGGTTGTGCACATGTCCCACACGCATGTTCTTTGATGTGTGGAAGTGTACTTGAAGCCTCTGGGGCATATTGTGTGGACAGATTATCTTCTGATGTACCATTCCTGACCTCATTTGGTGAGACCTGGCTATGGAACTGAGGTCGTGCTTGCACCTACCTTGACAGCAAGATACAGGTATTCAGTGAAGTTAGTGGTGTCTGTCCATACAGGACATGTGTATAAGGCATGGTATTCCCTTTGTGGGTTACATTTTTAGACTTTACAGTTGTTGCAGTTGTCCAGTGGGGAACATAGCAAAAAATCCACTGTAAGCATTTATTTGCCTACTGCGGGGATGGAACAGGGTGCCCTGTTCTTTTACTTGCTGGATAACACACACTCTGTCAGGAGATGTAACACATCACAGTACTTTCTGATGTCAATGGCACTGTTGTGGTCAACAGGCATGTAGTCCACTGCAATTACACCGTGTTTACTATCTGTGAAGCAATATGCAGGGAACTACCAGTATAGTGGTTGTTGCCTAGCCAAGTGTGTTTGTGTATGAGACATGGTTGGAGAATGTTCTCTGAGTAATAGAAGGGTTTCCTATATTGTTCACCAATCCATAATGTCACATGCAGGGCTATGCATTTTCTACACCAGCCTCTCTGGTGTTTGACATATGTTGTCCTTGTAAGGTGGACATTGTAACATATACTAGGTCCTCAGCTTAATAATTTAGCAAAACCCGCTCTACAATAGATACTATTACACAATCACAGCAACCTCCACACAGGATACTGATGACAGAGACACGCACACAGAATTTTCCAGTCCTGAGATTTAAACCCCTACCTAGCTATGTATTGCTACTATAGTGTACCGCATTTATCGCACATGCCTCGGAGCTTATAGGATGGATGTTGTCCCAAGGTACTTCTAAAGTGAGAACATCACCAGACCTTGTAAATTGTAAATACTGGCATTGGGTGATGTAGTGGGTGAGAGATCCCAAAATAATTTTACCCTAAACACACATTTACATTTGTCAGGGTAGAGGTTCAAACCTCAATCTAACAATCTTTACGGACCATTATGGTTATGCATTTATCACATACACCACTGACATGACATGGTTTAGGGTTGGCAACAGGAAATTCTAAGGTGGATGATATCTGCAGGACTGCTAAAGTCAGGCTCTGAGATGTGTACTGGGTGTAAATGGGGTCAAAATCTTTGAGGCAAATACACAAACACTTGCCACAGATGAGATTCAAACCTATCACTGTGTAGTTACAGCTACTACATTGTTCCACATTTATGGCACTCGACATGGAGCATACATGTTGGAGAGCTCTCCACAGGTATCTTTGAAGGTGACTAACATCAGCAGCAGTGCTAAAGGAGGGGTAAGGGGAGAGTAGTAAGTGTGAATTTCCATAATATCAAGTATTATCAAAGACACACACACACACACACACACACACACACACACACACACACACACACACACACACACACTCTTACACAAACACACACAGTTTCACAGTTGCCATGTCTGGGATTAGAACTCCTACCTGACTAGTATGTTACACTATAGCATTACGTAGTTATTGCAAGTGCCACTGAGCTTATGGGGCTAGCTCATCCAAAGGGATATTTCAAGGTGACTGATATCAGCAGGTTTGTTAAAGTAGGGCAATAGAGGTATAGTGACTGTGAATGACCTCAAAACCATTGATCTCCACACACACACACACACACACACACACACACACACACACACACACCTGCCATGTCTGGGATTACATTGGCAGTACGGGTGAGGCACAGGCCTTTGACAGAGGACTGTGGGGCATTTGGTAGTGATGCAGGCCATCTGTAGCAGGCCAGTGCATTCTCTGACTCCTACATTCCCAGGCTATGAGCCACTGGATTCCCCTGTGGTGACAGGGTAAGTGTGTGAGGTGTTAATGGCAATAGTTCCTGTCCATGTTAATCCTTTGGTCTGGATGCTGGCAGGGTGCTGCTTACAGCTAGAGAACCACCTGCATGGACCACATCAGCATGCTGCATTCTGTGAGTATTCCCATACAGAATTGGGGGGGGGGTTATACTGTACTCATTCCCAGAAACAGGGATATGACCTGTGATAAACCTGTGGCTGATGATGGGGTGAGCTTAATGCATGTGTGATATGGAAGCGTCTTGCTGCTGACTCACAGATATACCTGGGACATTCCCCTTATGCTGCCTTGTGCGAGAACATAAGCAGTCTCTCATTATTTCATAACTGTGCCTTTTGTTGTCTGCTAGTGACTGGCCAGACTACATCAGTATTCCATACTACACAGACAACTAATGTGCTGTTAACCTGTATGTACAATTCCAAAGATGTATGCAGTTAACAGTTACATTTTATGTACTCTGTCTAGAGTACTTCCACCTGTGTACTGTGTGTATGTCTGGGCCCACATTCATGGCATGTCCATCTTTCAGATGGTGACAGATATTGACATCTGAACAGTGAGTATGGATGACTGCTGAATTGGTATTGCTGGGATTCATTGTGTTTGGCACTGCAGTTGTCAGAACATGGCCCTGTCATCAACAGTACTGGCCATAGGCCACCAAGACACAACCCTCCATGCCTACATGCTGACCACTTCCACACAATATAGAACCCACAACAACCTAACACACAGATCCCTGCATATTGTACACATGGAACAATCTAGCCTGTAAATTGGGCCAGCTCAGGTAATCAGTGCTTCACTAATATTAAACCCACACGTACATGTTACTGCATTTCTACACAGGATTGTGGTGGGGGGGACACACCTGACAACTGTAAACATTTGCTATGACTGTACTGGTATTTCAGGTACTCTGTTGGCTTCCATTTCATTTTGTGTTCTGACCTATCATGCAGACTAGAGGCATATCAGTACAGTACAGATCTTAGGTTTTATTTACCTACATTTCAGTTTCAGACTTCTTACCCTTCAGAACTAACATACAACTGCCAGACCTGTTGTAGTCTGTCTGTATAGGTCTGGATGGGGGCTGTTCCCCATTGCCATCAGTTGGAGGCCTTAGCACAGCCTTTATTTATGGTTATCTATGCCTGTCCTGCTGGCTGAGGCTGTTGTTGGGTATGTGAGCCTAGCTGACATATGGACACACATTTGGGCCACCACATGTACTGCAGTGGGATTGTCACCTTGTCTAGTACTGCCTACTTTGTTGACATCAGTATTTGTTATGGACTTCATGCTGCCCATATAGGTGTCCACTATCTGCTGCCATCCCATTCAGCCACCCTGTTCCCTTGCATGCTCACATCCGTATCATAGATACAACTAACAAAACATACTACTCCATTTAGCAATTGATAGGAAGAGTGACTTACCTTCTGGCTGTGCCAGTATTGAGGATGGTGTTGGAGGCTGACTATGTCAGATGCACATAGTACACTCCCTATACATAGTAAAACACAGGTAGTGTCATGTTTGGCATCCCTTTTACTGTATGTGTGCGTCAGAGAGAGGTGTCATTCCCTGGGTCCCTACTGTGTCAGTGCATGTGCTATGCATTGCCTCTTTGCCAAAACCTGGGCATACTGGGCACGCCTCCTTCTTCCTACATGGGCAGGTTCAGGTTGTTCCTCCTCCTCTGAGTTCCTCTGTGCCTGTGCTGGCCTTGGCAATGGTGGGAGGCTGTGTGGACCTGCCCCATGCTGTTCCTGCTGCAGCTGTTTCTGCAGGATCATATTGTGTAGCATGGCACATACAATGAAAATTTGTGTACACTTAGCCAGAGAGTAGTGCAAGGCTTCACTGGATATGTCCAGCCACCGGAACCATGACTTGAGCATTCCAAACACACGCTCTATTATGATTCTCGTTTGTGCGTGTGTCTCATTATGGAGTTCTTGTTCAGGTGTATGTGCATTTCTGATGGGTATCAGCCATGGCTCCAGTGTGTAACCAGCATCCCCCATGAGGTGGCCATATGGGATGTCCCCACTGGCAAATCTCTGGTACAGCTGTGTCATATGCCAGATGTGGGAGTTGTGATAGCCTCCAGGGCTGCCAGCACACACATTCAAGATAATGCCCTGGGCATCGCACACAATCTGGCAGTTGATGGAGGGGAAGCCTTTGCGGTTGATGTAGACCCTACCCCGCTCTCCGGGTGGGGCTTTGATGTGTATGTGCATGCAGTCTATAGTACCCACTACCTCAGGGTATTTTGCTATTTGGTGGAAGAGACGCATATTGCTGGTCACACCTTACAGGTGTTGAGGAAATATATGTGCTCACCTGAATGTGCTGACATGGCATCCAGGAACTGGTGGAGCACCCTGGATGCTGATGCCTGTGAGATCCCCATGATATCAACAGTTGGTCTTTGGAAGGTACCTGTGGCTAGTATTCTTAACCCTACACATACCTTGGTATCCACTGGGATAGGTTCCCCTCTATTGGTTCTGTGTGTGAGGCATGGCCAGCACAGCCCAACAATTTGATGTAGTATGTCCCTGTCCACCCTATAGCGCTCTACTACCTCCAGCTCATGTAGCCTGTGGTAGGTTACCCTGGGTCTGTACACTCTTCTCCTTCTCCTCACCACCCTCAGTTTCTTCCACATATTGATGTATGAGAGTGACAGCAGCCACTATCATTTTGTTAGTTTTGTCAGGTAAAATTTCCCCGTCTGTGTACACCGGTGGTGTAGAGTTTGTGGAAAAAACAAAGTGAAAGGTGTTTGCATAGTTTATAGTAGTGTGCTGGACTGGGCTGCTGCCTGTGTAATTGGCTTATTCTGATACTTTTCACCTACTAATTATGCTAGTTCTCCTTGATTGCCTTCCTACAGCTGTTTTCCCTTCCCATTGCCTTCCGATTTAAGCCCTGAGGCGTGCAGTGCATACCCAGTGCTCAGATGTGAACATAGCTGCTATTTCCTGTTTCTTTTTTTGTTTAAAACCCAGTGTGCAGCGCGCACACCAGTTTAGGCAATGTAAACACTACTAGGCAGCCTCAGACACACCCCCTTCCTTAGCTGTGCTTAGCTAGGGGCAAACATGGGCCACAGAGCTCCAATAAGCTTAAAGCATGCATGACACTCCCCCTTATGAGGTCATCTACCTCTTATGCTTATACCATGGTGTTGCTCCACCTACATGGTTGGGTGCAAGCTAACACTGAAGGGAAATCTGTGATTCAGTGCCATTTCCCTCTTTTGCATAAAATAGAATGCTAATTCCTAGTTTCCACACTCACACTGAGCCTTCCCCTTTTGCAACCACTATGCTCTGGTATTGTTGTCTTATGCATGCCATTAATTACCATGGCAAAATGCTGATTTGGGTTTAAAAGCTTATTTCCAACTTTTTTTCTTATTTTTGGGCCTATCCCATTTGCGCACCGCTGCCCTATGCTTAAATGGCTGAAATCGGCCAAAAAAAATAAAAAATTTTTTTTATAATTTTGCAACCATTTCCCATGCCAATGGCCATATATTTGGCCCTTGGCATGCCTACTACATTGAATACGTGCTTTCTTTGGAGCTGTCATGCTTCTGTTTTGTAGTTTGCAGAAATGTATTTAGTTAGTAACCGAATACATGTTTGCAGGTTACACTATTCCTGCACAAATGCTTGCCTTCTTCCTAGATCACTAATTCACCTCATTTGCATGGTTTTCACCAGCAAATGGGGTAATTTGCATACAGGAGCTGTGTCCATGCAGGAGTAGTGTAGGAGTGCTCCTGCACATCCCGAGAGCTCGTTCCTGGATCACTCTTCCACCATATATCATGCAGCAGCTCTTGCACTATTCCTGCATGCCATGCAGAGCTTGCTGAATCCCGGGGTATGCTTAATTTTTTGTCTAGCTTGTTTGTTTCATTTTTTAAAGTTGTAATTTGACTTCTTTTTCATTTAATTTTTTGTCTCTCACCTTAACCAAGTATCTTGTTCTAATGGAAATATATCTCCCTGACATTGTATGCTTAGATCCTGATGTTTTTTTTTTGTTTGTTTTTTTGCAATCATGCAATTTCTCTTTCAAACTTTCCACACTTCTTCTGCAGTTTTCTCACTGAATACATCACTGCAATTAGTTTTACACTTTTGGTTTCATATAGTCTGGAATTAATCATTTGTGCATTGGATTAGATTTCAGTTTGGCAGAATTATCTAGCAACAAATTAACCTTTATATCCCCATGATCACTGCACATCAATGGTGATAAAACTTTACATGTGGTAATGGAAATTTTTAGTATGTTCGCATAAATTGTGAATGATTTCCTCACTGTTGTTGAATCAATTTTATTCCAGTCTGTTTCTGGTAAATGTAAGTCCACAGCCAGTATTATTCTTCCCTCCTGTGTTTCATGACTTCCTCTAAGTCATCAGCTCTTGACATTGGCGGTCTGTACACTCCCAACAATTGTTATATGTTCCAGGATTGTCTTGATTGTCACAGACACACAAAATATACTATTGGTGTTATCACTGAACATGTAATAATCACAGGTCTCATAACTATCTTGAATCCCTATCATAATATCGCCACCTGATTTTTTGTTAGAATTTCTTTTACAGCAAAGACATTTATACCCACTAGTATTATAGGCTAACTTGAAAAAGACTTAATATCCGCTCAAATTCCTTATGACATGCAATGGGTGGCTGCCAAAGTGGTCATTAGAGGTATCATTATTAAAAAAATCTGCATGGCTCAAGAAAAAAATACAATAACCTCAAAAATAAACTGGAGACCCAAATCAAGACTGCTGAATTAGAACTTTAAAATAAATACTCAAAAGACCTAGAGGATAAAATAACTGACTGGCAAAAGCAACTGCACAAACATTATCTAGAAAATATTCCTCTGTTAGAATTAAGATCAATATATCAATACTCAGAATGGGCATAAACACCTTCAGAAATCCTAGCTAGATTAATAAGCATTAAAAATGTCCACAGAGGATTAAAGAAATACAGTATGAAGAACTCCTGAAGCACAAGGACCAAGACATTGCAGATGCATTTCAAGACATTTACAATAAACTATATCCCTCCCTGTACAAATTTTGTGATTTTTATAGATAATATAAAATTTCCACAAATTTCAGATGATCAGGAAAAACTTCTAAAAATACCTTTGCAACTAAAAGAGATAAATTTGCAATACACAAACTCAAACCGAGTAAATCTCCTGGGCCTGATGGCTATACCTCTGAATTTTATAAACAATTCATGGAACCTATTTCCAAAGTCTTATTAAAAGTTTTCAGTTATATAATACAATACGGTATAACAGACAATTATTTTAATAACTCCGACACTGTGTTAATTCCTAAGCCAAACTCTGACCCAACAGATCCAGCCAACTATAGATCAATTGCCTGATAAATACTGACCTTAAGATCCTAGCTCATGTTATAGCAAATAGACTTAAACATATACTCCCCTCCATCATCTTCCAAGAACAAATGGGCTTTATGACAAATAGGCAAACAAGTGACAACACCCTCCTCTTGGATTCTCCTATCAGACTTCTTAACAGTGATAAATGCCCCAGATTTGTTCTCACTGCTGATGCAAGCAAGGCTTTTGATAGAGTTAACCTACATTTCATATTTAATATATTGTCTTTATTTGGATTTCCTCAGGAATTTATAAGGATAATTAAGGTTCTATATCAGAAAGCTTCTACCACTATTCAGATAAATAAGCTCAAAACTAACCCTATACCCTTATCCAGTGGCACAAGGCAAGGTTGCCCTCTTTCCCCATACCTCTTTAATCTCTATCTAGATCCCCTGTTAATGTTTATTTCACAAAAAACTTTCAATTACATACCTAGAATCTTTAATATAAACCGTATGTAGTCTGCCTTTGCTGACAACTTAAATATATATTTTCAACTTCCCACCACTGATCTCCCAAAAATACTCAAAGTGATAGCTGAGTTCTCCGAAATCTCTAACTATAAATTAAATTCAAATAAATCCCATCTATTTCCCTTGAATCTTATAGGCCATAAGGAATATTACTTTCCCGAGAGTGAGAAGAGGATTAACTACCTTGTGACTAAAGGGAAAACAATCTCTAGGACATATAAACTTGTAACAAGCATAAAATACCAGAATTCTCTATTATTCTCAACTTATTGGCAAGGGAAAAACCAATTACTTACTGAAGAAAGCAAAAGACTGGCCATTGAAAATACGATCAAGTTTAATCCCTTTAAGAGGCTGCTATACACACAAATTATGATAAATAATGTATATTATACCCCATCAAAGCTAAATAAGTTCAATCCCAAATTTTCTCCCATATGCCCACACTGCCTAAACCAAACAGCTGATATTCTCCATATTATGTGGAACTGTAGTAAGATACACAACCTATGGTGCTCTTTAAGAGCTAGATTAGAGAAGATGGGATATGAAAAAAACACCCTGTCATGGGATACAGCTATATTGCATGCCAACACATATGAACTTCCAAAAATGTTAAAACATATCCTTATCACAATGTGTGCCCTTATTAAATTTTGCATCACAAAACATTGGACTATCACATCTCCAATCACATGGGAAGACTTTAGCAAACTAGCTATTAAATATATCTCATCTCACAAATTAGTTTACACAACAACAAAACAAAAACATTACTATCAGAAATATTGGGGTTATTTACTAGATGTAATTCTCAAGAATTAATGATAGACCTCATGCTGACCTGCTAAGATGAACTTATATTAAGCAAAGCTTGCATTATAAGCAGCTTATCTCATTTCCTGTCTATACATCTAAATACTTTCCCTAGTATACCCATCTATAAGAAGTGATTTAATTTCTACCTCTATCTCTTAATGACTATACCCCTTATACTATCTCTCATCTTTCAAATGATGTTAAGAAGTATTTCTCTCCTTTGTTTGCTGATGTAGTGACTTCTAGTGTACATAGTGTATATATTTAGTATTTGGCTTTTATGGTTTTTTTTATATGTATTGTCGACTTATGTTTTTGATGTGTTGTATTACTGTTATTATTGAAAAACTGAATAAAGAGATTTTGGAAAAAAAAGACATACCCCGACAGAACTGGTTTCCAGTCATAGTTCTTTAACTGTGTTTCACAAATGATAACACCAGTCTTGTGGGAATGTAGAAATTTTTCCAATAAAAAACTTTATTATTAATGTTCCTAGCATTAACAGCCATCAGACATGCATCACATGTTGCTATTGGTGAACTGTTAAATTTTCAACCTGGCAAAAACCCTGCCTTGTATTTGTCAAATATTGCAAAGTATCTGCTGCAAAAATCTTTTTTCCTGATCTTGATAAATGCACATCATCCTGTCTTTCCAAAATTAGGCTTGGATGCTCTATATATTTACATTTTTTAAAATGGAGCATTTTTTTCATGAAGGTATTTAACCCACCCAAAAATATTTTTAATTCATGGTGACTTGACTCTCCTTTCTATATGTAATTTGTGAAAAATCACACATAGACTTAGCTGTACAATCTATAATATCTAAGTGGGCTGTAAAGTCACTTCCAGCAGTCAGAGAGTCCTTGTGGATGAGATGATTTGTACTGACATGAATGAAAACAGATCCATACTTCCTTACATTAAGGCAATCTAAAGGTTGTCACACATCCTCTATTTTTCCTCCAGGCAAGCATAACACTATTCAGTGTTCATTATCCTCTCTGCAAATGTAAGTATCAGTTCCAATTGAATCTCCAATTACAAAAATATATTTTCTGATCAAATCTGAATAATCTTCAGCTTCTAAGTCAGTAATATCTGCTCTATCAAATGTTACAAAGGAGTAATCTTCATCACCATTAGTGTTATTAATCTCACTGTTTTTCATTGTGTATTACATTTGCAAGCATAAAGTTCTCATCCAGCTGGCTTTGTACATCCACAGCTGGAGCCATGCTTTCAACATACGTCTTTCTCATCTTTTTTTCTTAAAAATAATGTTCTTTAATCCGTCCACATTCAAACTTAAAAAGAAAGGCAAAGATTGAAAGAACACAGGAAGTGATACAATCTGGTAAATTAGCAGTGTGGAACAAAAGTCATTGGACTTATAGAAGGACTCATTTGGATTTGAAATTGATTATTTTGTATTATTACAAGGATTAGGGGTAGCAAATGATGATGCAGTTGTGACAATTTTTTTCAGACCACTTAGCAATGTGGATTGAGCTGATGGTAGAAAGGGAGTATATTAAAATAGGAAAGGGAATAAAAAGAATAAATGAAAAAATATGCAGTAAAATTGGAGAATGGATAGCACTGCAGTTGTAGAATGATCATATAACCATGAAGAGCTTCTATAAAACTAGTCTGAGTGGTGGATTTAATTTAAAAAGAAGTATAAAGAGAGTTTTTTTTCAAGTGTTAGGATGATGTAAAAAAGAAAAGAAAATGAAGCATGGGAAAACTTATAGAAGTGTATTAATATTTAGAGAATACAAGACAATATTTTGATAATAAAAATAGCAAAGTAGGGGGTATTAGTATAACAAGAGAAATGAAAATTTAAAAGGAGATGTAAAAAGAACACGAGCAAATTATAATTTTTGTAGCACAGCATGTGAAAAATATATAAAGTGTATAATGTAGAAAAATAAGAGAGAATTGAAAGTAAAGACATTTACAGAATGAGTTAGGGAAGAATTTGATCAAGAAATTAATATTAATGATTTGGATGAAGCACTTAAAGTAAATGTTGATTCAGTATCAGGTCCAGATGGTATAAGGTATGGAATGTATAAGCAATTAAAGACTAGCAAAGAAGGTATTTTGTAAATGTACTGAATGAATGGTTGAAGGACTTTTTTATGAAGAGTTATGTAGTAGGATATTAAAATTTACTTGGAAGAATGATAACAATGAAATAAAAAATGGAGGCACATTACACTAAATAATAAAGATTACAGACTTTTTTGTGTGAGAATAATACAGAGGAGACTTGAAGAAAGGATGAGGAGATTATGGAGAAACGTATTTTCTACCATACGACATGATCCTTTGTGTGATATTATGGAGAAGTATGGAATGGGTAATAAAATTAGAAAAGTGTGTATGTCAGTGTATCAGAATAATATAGTGAGAGTGTTAGTGAATAGGTGGCTGATTAAAAAATATGCACAAGGTGTGCATTGGTGTGCATTGGTGATAAATGTGATAGTGAGTGAAGTAGCTTATTAAATGAAAGGTGCTATTTATGTGATGTAAAAGGATGTGGTAGTCCTGGTAGTTTTGACATATACAGATGATATAGCTGTAGCTGGTATAAACGAAATATGGATGAGGGAACTGTTGTTTTGTTATTTTTTTTAATAGATGTTTAAAGGGAATGGGAATTATCTTGAACAAAGATAAAAGTAAGGGTTTGGGTGATGTGGTGAAAAGTGGGGGGTGTATTTTTCAACGAGTGATGCGTCCTTGCTTGGAATAAAATTTGGGAAAAATTATGTAATAATGATCCAATCAAAAGGACTGATAAATTAAATGAAAGAAATATGTCTTCTGTGGTGGATGTATAGATTAGCATTTAGGAAAAAGTTTTTTCTGAGAATTTGGTATTAATGGGAAAATATCATATATGTCAAATTTTTGTATGATCCCAATAAAATATGAAAATTAAATTATTCAAATGGCATTTTTTTATATGGGGTTTAGGACTACAACCAGAGTCCCTTTGTGTTGGCCTTGACTTCTGAGAAGTAGATGCTGAACAGGAGAGGACCCATGACTAATCCCTGTGGGACTCCACTGCAGTCTGACTTGGTGCCTGCTACTTTCACACTGTGCATTGTATCTGTGAGCCAATTTGCAACCCACCTAGTGATATAGGGGTTGATGCTTACCTTGGTGAGTTTATCAATGATTCCTGAGTGAGGAATGGTATCAAGGCCTTGGCCAGATCAAGGTAGGCTGTATGCACTGCCTTACCTTCATCCACAGCCCTGGTGACTGACTCAAAGAAGTCAACCAGGTTGAGCAGGCATGATCTCTCTTTCACAAAGCCAAACTGTGTGGGGGTCTAGATTTTGGAGATTTCCTATATCTTTGTTAATCAGGTCCATGATAATGCACTCCATAGCTTTACATATCAGATTTGTCAGGCTAATGGGGTGATAATTCCCAGGATCTGTAGTCGCTCCCCCTTTATGGAGAGGGATGACTGTAACAGTACGCCATTCAGTAGGGACAAAGTCTGAGGTGAGGTTGTGACTACACTGGGCACACAGATGTGGTGCCAGTTTGCTTTGTAGTTCATGTAGAACACAGCCAGGGATATTAACTGGTCCCATGGAAGCTGTATTCTTGGCCTTGCACAATGCAGCTTTAACCTGTGGTGCAGTAATGCTGGGTTCATAGCATTCTTTCGGTATTGTGATTGGTTCTGTAGGGGGTAAAGTTGGCACTGAATCTGTCAGCCAGTATGTTGGCAGTATCTGTTGGCTCAGTATAGGAGGTACCATTGTGCAGTAACTCAGAGCAAATCTGGGTATTGCCATGGAGGTTCCTGATATAACTATAGAAGGCTTTGTAATTGTTTTTAGTGCTGCTGCAATTCTGCCTTCATAACTGGCTTTAGAGGATCTGATGAGGGATCTCAACTTTTTGTTGAGGCTAATAAGGGAGTTTTTCCAGTCTTGGGACTTCACCTTTTTCTGCAGTAGTTTCTTCCTTCTGTTGTAGAGTTTATTAATGCAGGGGCCCACCAGACCGTCTTGGTTCTGTTGGGTATGGTTAGTTCCATGTATTTATGTACATGTTAGTACAGTGCATTGGTATATGATTTGATAGTCATGCAGCTATTTTCCATTGGCATGGGTACCGGGAAGTTAGCCACCTCTGTTTTTAGGAGCTCAAATCAGCTTTGGAGAAGTTTTTCAAGGTGGTTACCTTTGCGGGGGGAGGGTGGGTGAGATGTGGATTTCCATGGTGATTAGTTTATGGTCGGATCTGATCAGGGATGGATTGACTATTGGTGTAGAGCAACGGTCACCCATGTTAGTAATAACTAGGTCAAGAATGTTGCTTCCTGTAGTGGAGGTCAAAATGAGCTGGTCCAGGGCATTGGAATTGATGAATTCCACAAAGCGTTGGGCCAGTGTATTGGTGCTTGAGTAGTTTTCCCAGTTTATGGAGGGATAGTTGAAGTCTGCTAGTATGAGAGTGTTGGGTTGGGCCTTGATAGATTCCAGGGTACTTAGGAACATGGAGTGAGAGTCTAGGGACATGGTTGGGGACCTATAGCAGGCTATGACCTGGATCGCCATCTTACCCAATGTTAGTTGTACCTGAAGTATCTCAGATGCATTATGCTGGGCTACTAGTCTGGAGGTGTGCATATCCTTTATGAATATGGAGACACCACCACGTTTAGAGCTTTGGTCCATGTTTTGTGGCCGAAAGGTGTGTAATGAGTTATAGCCTGGTAGCACAGGGGTGCTTTCTGCCTCTTTAAACCAGATCTCCGTTACAACACAAATGTTGATGTTCTCCATTTTGAGGAGTGCTTCAAGCAAGTGTATTTTGAGATTTAGACTTCTAGTGCTGAGCAGCATGACCCTCAGATTGCATTTATTTATAGCTGTTATGATAGTAATTTGGTCTTTGGAACACCACCTAAAAAGGCAATATAGGGGTGGCAGGAGCCTTAGCCAGTACCTGGAAACCTAGAGGTGACAGATGCAGGCCATCTCTGGCAAAGCATTGAGGTCTGTCAATCATGTCAGCCCAAGCAGACAGATACTGGATCTCCTTAGAATGACATCAGAAACCTAGTCAATTGCTGAAGTCAATCATTTATTGTTTGTACTGTGGTATCATTCTGGTTAATGGTAGGATACTGCTCAGGGCTAGGGTCATACCTCCCTGGGCCACATAATCCGAGAGCTCCACCATGTCTCTTTTCATGTAGTCCAGGGAGGTGCATCTCAGGTCATTCACACTCACATGGACAATGACAGAGTCATACTTGTACTTGTTGTGGAGTGACCTGAGTGCATGTGTTATGTGTCAGATTGTGGCACCTGATAGACAGCTGTTGCCTTATTCAACCTAGTGAGTGGGACATCTATGTGCCTCACTATTGAGTCATCTATGATTAGTGTATTGAGCAAGGTGTTAAGCCTTAGGGGCTTAGGTTCATAGGTAGGTACTAGGCTATTGGTCCTAGGACCTATATAAGCCTAACCAAAAAGGTACCCTGGCTTTCGCCACCCAAGAAAATTATTTTCCTGTGGCCCTGTCGAGCAGAGCCACAGAAGTGATCCCCAGGGTGAATTTCCTATTTCCTATCCAATCATCAAGATTTTTCTTGAAGAGAGCTAATGAGGAGCTCTGTTTGACATAGATAGGTAGTCTGTTCCAGAGTATGGGAAGTCTCTGGGACAGGAATCTATCCCTTCAGCATGTTCTGTTTATTGTGGTGGCAAGGTTTAGGTCCCTACAACATGTATCTTGGAGGGATTGGTATGTCTTTGAGTGGAGCATGTCCAGCAGCTCTGGGTTTGACATAGCTTTGTATGTTAGGCAGAGATCGCCTCTGAGTAGGCGATATGCGACGGAGTAAAGCTGGAGTTTTTTGAGACAGTCTGCATAGGGCATCTGTTTGAGGCCAGTAATCCTCTTTGTGAGGTATTTCTGTGGCCTTTCCAGTTGTTGTAGATGTCTTGTGAGGTACATACTAAAAGGGGCGTTGTACTCTATAATGGGTCTAATGAGTGATGAGTAGAGGGGAACAATGACCTCTTTTTTTCTGGATGAGAAACCTTTTGTGATGAGGTGTGCCATGTAGAAGGATTTCCTGACCACTGTGGTGATATGATTATCAAATGAGAAACTACTGTCCACCTGTGTCCCAAGGTCTCTTATCACACTTTCGGTGTTAAGTAGACTACCACCTATGTGGTAGTTTATGGGTATAGAGTTTTTACCAAAGGGAATGACAATGCACTTTTTGGCATTGAGCTTCAGGCCATGGCTTTGACACCAGGCATCTCTCTCAGTGAGGCCCTTTTGTAGGATGTCCACATCGTTAGGAGTTTCAATTATGGCTCCTAGTTTGCAGTCATCTGCAAACTTCATTAGCCAAAGACCTTCTGTGTTAGCCTGTACTTCAGAGAAGTAGATACCAAACAGGAGAGGACCCAGGACTGAACCCTGTGCTACTCTAATTGTTACTGGTCTGAAGTCGGATTTGGAATCTGCTACTTTCACAGTGTGGGTTCTGTCCATGAGCCAGTTGTCAACCCATCTTGTGCCATAGGGATTTATACCTAGTTTAGTGAGTTTATCTATAATTCCAGAGTGGGGGATGGTGTTGAAAGCCTTGGCAAGATCTAGATAAGCTGTGTGAACCACCTTACCCTCATCTATGGCTTTGGTGACTGCTTCAAAGAAGTCTATCAGGTTTAGGAGACATGATCTGCCTTTTACAAACCCGAACTGGGTGGGGTCCAGAGTTTGGAGATTGCCAATGTCTTTGTTTATGAGTTCCATGATTATACGTTCCATGGCCTTGCAGACCAGTCTTGTCAGGCTAATGGGGTGGTAGTTCCCAGGGTCCGTCGTGGCTCCCCCTTTGTGGAGTGGGATAACTGTCGCTGTGTGTCATTCAGTGGGCACAAAGCCTGAGGTGAGGCTATGATTGAACATGGTACTTAGGTAGGGTGCCAGTCCATTCTGTAGTTCATGTAGAACGCAGCCTGGGATATTGTCAGATCCCATGGATGCTATGTTCTTGGCTTTTTGGAGAGTGTGTTATTTACCTGTGCAGCCATGATTACAGGAGCTTTGCATTCTTCCGGTATAGAGATGGTCCCTCTAGGGGGTGAGAAGGGGGGGGGTACAGTTACCACTGAACCTATCTGCCAGGATTTTGGCAATATCAGTTGGTTCTGTGTATTTAGTTTCATTGTGCTGTAACTCAGAGCAGATCTGAGTGTTGCCATTGAGATTATTGACATAGCTATAGAATGCTTTGTGGTTGTCTTTAGAGTCAGTGGCAATTTTATTTCCCTAACTAGCTATGGAGGATTTTATGAAGGATCTCAGCTTCTTACTGAGGCTGACCAGGGAGTTCCTCCAGTCATGGGATTTTGCTCTTTTTTGCAACAGTTTCTTTCTTCTGTTGTAGAGTTTGTTTATGGCAGAGGACCACCAGATTGGCTCCCTTTTTTTGGAGGATAGCATCTTGCTTCTGTTAGGGATAGCTCGATCCATGCACTCGTGTGAGTGCTTATAAAGTGCATTTGTTTAGGATTCAGCAGTCGTACCTCTATTGTCTGTCTGCATGGGTGTCATGAAGTTTGACACTTCTGTCTTAAGAAGTGTGAAGTTGGCTTTGGAGAAGTTTTTTACGGTGGTTTCCCTAATGGGGGTGGGGGCGGGATGTGGATGTCTAGGGTGATTAGCTTGTGGTCGGATCTGACCAACGAGGAATTGGCCTCTGGTGTGGAACACCAGTCGCCCATGTTGGTAATGACCAGGTCAAGGATATTGCTGCCCTTGGTAGGGGTGTGAATAAGTTGATCCGAGGCATTGGAATTTATGAATTCCAGAAAACGTTGAGCAAAAGAGTTGGTACATGAGTAGTTTTCCCAGTTAATGGTGGGGTAGTTGAAATTACCCATTATTAGTGTGTTGGGTTGTACCCTAATATTTTCCAGTGTATCAAGAAATGAGGAGTGCAAATCCTGGGGCATGGTGGGGGGTCTGTAGCAAGCTAAACTTTGGATTGCGGTCTTGCCCAGAGTTAGTTGCACTTGGATAATCTCAGATGCATTATGCTGTGCAACTAGCCTGGAGGTGTGGATATCCCTAATGAATATGGACACGCCTCTACCTTTAGTGCTTCGGTCCGGGTTAGGTGACCGAAAGGTGTGGTATGAATTATTGCCTGGTAATGCTGGGGTGCACTCTGGAGCTTTGAACCAGGTCTCTGTCACTGCACAGATGTCGATGTTCTCCATTTTAAGGAGTGCCTCGAGTGAGTGCATTTTGAGATTTCGACTTCTAGCATTGAGTAGCATTACCCTCAGATTTTGCTTGCTTGTACCTGTTACGGTGGTGAGTTTTTCATTTGAACATTGACTAAAAAAGGCACTATATGGGTGGCAAGAGCCTTAGCCAGTATCCAGAATCCCAAGGGTGACAGGTGCAGGCCATCTCTGGCAAAGCATCGTGGTCTGTTGATCATGTAATCCTAGGCAGACAAATACTGGATCCCCTCTGAATGACACCAGAAGCTTAGCCAATTGTTGAAGTCAATAATTTTGTCCTTGTACTGTGGTATCATTCTGGATGATGGCATGATGCTACTCAGGGCTAGGGTCATACTTGCCTAGGCTACAAGATCAGAGAGCTCCTCCATGTCTCTTTTCATGTAGTCCAGGGAGGTACATCTCAGGTCATTCACACCAACATGGACAATGACAGAGTCATATTTGTACTTGTTGTGGAGTGACCTGAGTGCGTGCATTATGTGGTGGATCCTGGCACCCGACAGGCAGCTGACAGTAACTTTCTCCTTCTTTAGCCTGGTGAGTGGAGCATCAGTGTGCCTGACTATAGCATCACCTATGACTAGAGTGCTGGGTACGTTGTTATGCCTTATGGGCTGTGGTTGAGTGGCACACTGAGTTTGTGGGCTATGTGTCATTTGGATTGTGTTGGGGGGGTGGAGTTTGCTTGCATTTCTGCTTTGGAGGTCCCTGTTGCTTGGGCAGATTTTTATTGAGAACCTCCAGGAATGTAGGTGTGTGTTTTCTGTTTCTATGTGTGTGTTTTAGTGGTGTAGGTTTTGAGGGACTATGTGATGAGTGTGGTGTGGTGTAAGTGTTTACCTTCTCCTCTTGACTGTCTAGTCTAGTCTTGGGTGAAGAGAGCTTTGTTTCCAGCTTGGCTATATAACTGCATCTCTCACAGGTTGTAGTGTTGGGTGGTAGGAGGAGAGGGTTGTCTGTGTACAGGAGGCAATTGCTGCATTGCCCCAAGTTGCCCACATTCATCAGGTAGACAGGAGAAAACACCGGGAGCTGACCCTTAGACGTGCTTGGATTGGTGCTTATTTATTAAGTACTAAAAACTGCTTTCCTCTAAACAAGTGAGGAAAGTTGAGTGCTGTAGTAATCTGTAGCTTATTTAGTGCTTACAATGAGTTCTGAACAAGTGCTGAGCTCAAAGAAACAGATTTGAGTGCTGAAACTAAAAAAACTAGCAAGTTCTAAGAAAGAAAATTAAGCTAGAAGGCTTCCCTCCAACACAGAAAGGCTTGGGGGCTCAGAAGCTTACAAATAGTCCTGGATACAGCAAGTCTGTATGTGGACTAGACTACTTACAGGAAAGGCAGGAAACAAGCTTAGAAATCTTTTTTTTTTTTCCCAAATGCTCTCTTTGTACACAGTAGGAGTGCCTGATATCAGAATATGATCTCACTGCACTCAGTTGAGTAAGCAAATGAGATGGGCCCAGAAGGAGTATCCTAATACAAATTTACAAGCGCACCAGGTTAATAGGTGAAAGTACAGGGAACCGCCCTTTAATCATGCCAGGAGGAGTGGTCATAACTACTAAGTACTGGAACTATTTCCATGAAGAATGACTAGTGCTGATGGCACTTAGGTGTTCAGCTTAGGTGAGCTATGTGTCCTGTGGTTTGTACTGTGTTATGGTGTTTGAGTGCATTTCTGTCTTGGAGATCTCTATTGTTTGGATAAATTTCTATTGAGAACCTCCGCGAAGGTGGGTGTGTGGTTTGTGTTTTTATGTGAGAGCTGTGATGGTGGGTGTTCTGGTGAGCTATGTGTTCCATGTGATGTGGTGCAGGTGTTGACCTTCTCCTCTTGACCAGCTAGTCCAGTCTTGGCTGGAGAGTGCATAGCTTCCAGTTTGGTGATATAAGTGCATCTCTCACAAGTCTGAGTGTTGGGAGGTAAAAGGAGTCTGTGACATGAGGCAGTTGCTACACTGCCTCAGAATGCCCAAGTGCACCAGGTTAATAGGAGAAAGTACAGGGAACTACCCTTTAATCATGCCAGGAGGAGTGGTCATAACTACTAAGTACTGGAACTATTTCCATGAAGAATGACTAGTGCTGATGGAACTTAGGTGTTCTACAATAATTGCTACAAAAACCTGTTGAAATGCAAAGCTATTAAGCTATTTGAAGTGCGAGAGAGAGAGAGAAAGAACTAGCAAGATATAAGGGGAAAACTGAAGAGCAAACTTTCTGGCACCAGTAATAATTTACCTCAGCTCAGCACTGCTGTGTGGAGCTTAAACAAGCACACACCTATGCAAAGCCGGACTTTTAAACCAGAAAGTTGAAAGGGATAGAAAAACTGCCCAAAAGGCCAATAAAATATAATTTCTGTGCCATAAACCACTCTTCTTGTGGTAGATAGGCTACCTAGTGCTTACCATTCCCACTTATAAACTAGAAGGCTTCCCTCCGACACAGAAAGGCTTGGGGGGGGGGGCTCAGAAGTTTACAAACAGTCCTGGATACAGCAAATCTGTATCTGGACTAGGCTAGTTACAGGAAAGATGGGAAAGAAGCTTAGAACTTTTTTTTTTTTTTTTGCAGAAAAGCAGATAAAACAGCAGTAAAAACAATTCAAATGCAGGGCAAGCTAGCACACTAGGGCAAAGCCCCCAAAATAGGGACACATTTTAAATTATGCTCTTATAAAATTAGAAAGTTGCTTGAATAACAGCATTTGTGTTAGCATGCATTTTCTGAAGGATATAAATCTGAAACTCCAATGCATTTCAATATTTTGTGACTTTAATCCTTAAATCATCCCAGTGATTTGTCAAAAAAAAACACAATTTTATGAGGAACAGACAAAAAATATGAGGCAAAAATCTGGACCTTCTGCAAAAATCTGACATTTGAGAGATACGGGTTTATATAACTTTAAAAAAAAGTGTCACGGAATAGTGCTGTTGAAAAATTAACTTGCAAAAGTGCTGAGATTGACAGTCCTATCACTTCATTCATCTCATAAACCACACATTAAATTCATGGCATTCACATTTTACAGATAGTACTAATGGCAGGAGGAATATTTTCCTTAGAAACATTAACAACATCCTGATTAATATTTTCTAGGCTGCATATATGTGTGTGTGTGTGTGTGTGTGTGTGTGTGTGTGTGTGTGTGTGTGTGTGTGTGTGTGTGTGTGTGTGTGTGTGTATGTGTATATACATATATATCTATATATCTATATATCTATATATATATATATATATATATATATATATATATATATATATATATTCTGTTATATTGATTATAAACAGTGCAGTGGAATAAAGTTGTCTTTAAGGAAATAATTTGTTTTTTCATTAAGTTTGTTATATATAGGCCCTATTTCCCTTTTTACTTTGAAGTTGTTGTGGTAGTAGGAATGATTTTTTTTTTGTTTCTTACTAGTTGCTTCAGTCCAACTTTTCTGAAGATCTTTTTGTGGTAATGGAGTAGTTAATGTCTTCTTGGAGGGAGGTTAATTTATTATTTTTAATAACGTTTCTTGCTTCTCCTGATTTGAATATTCTTTCTCCTTTTGTATGGAATGCTTATTCTCATGTTGGATAAAGTAAGTGAGCTGTAGTAATAGTATTTACGTTAGTGCTTTTATTAAAGGTCAGTACTCTTTCCTTCTCCTCGGGGTTTTAGATGCATAGCCATTATCAATTCTTATGTTGTCAGAGCCCATTTTAAAGCTTTATCCTACACAGTTTCTAACACCACTTCCCTATCCAGAAAGGAAAGAATCTTCAATACAACAGTTCCTGGAGGCACAGATGGATTTGTAGGGTTTGCTTTGGCTGTAGCTCTATGGGCTGTCCCATTTCCATAGGTGAAATCTTGCTGTAGATTTAGAAGCTGGAGGATCCCTTTTGTTAGGAAGGATACCATATCACTTTCCTCATTTTATCCAGGAACCTCAAAGATTCTTAAATTCATCGTATGTCTCTTTTCTTGAGGTCTTCTAATTTAGAAAGTAACCAGTTCTATTCTAGAAGAAATTCTTTTTTACATTTTCCTCTTCCTGTTTTATTTTTCCACACATTTCATTTAAGGTAGCTTTTATATCTTTGAGTTGAAGACTTTATTCTTCAGTCACCGTTTTCAGCCTCTCAGACTGTTTAAGACTATTCCCTTGTCCTGTATCAAGTTTGGTTTAAAAATTAGACATTTGTAAAGTTAATTGTTGCACTGTCAACAGTACTTGCTAGAAATCTTTTTTAATGACATATATCCAATTGTAGATTTTTGAAGAACTCATTTATGCAGCAATCCAATTTACACTTGGCTGGAAGTAGGTTGACATTAAAGTACGACGATAGATTCCGATTTTCAGATGTTCACTGCATTACCAGGTAAACTTACCTGTGGGATTCTAGCAAGTTGTTGCAGAGAATTGTACCACCAGTTAATATGAGAGTTTGTTAGATTCATTATAGAGCACGACTGCGTACTCAAGAGTGATACAAAATCTGATACATCAGGAATTTCATACCCCTTCCAGCTTGGCCAAAGTTGTATATATGATGTAAGGGCATGTATACATGCAGGCATTTGCTTGTGTATGTATGTATGTGTGTGTGTGTGTGTGTGTGTGTGTGTGTGTGTGTGTGTGTGTGTGTGTGTGTGTGTGTAAGACCATTGCTGATCAGCACAGCATGAAAATAAATCTGACACATCATGGGAACCTGTCTTGTTTGATCCAAGAAGAAAAAAAAAAAGTAGTGAAACTGTTGGATTTATAAGGGAGATTAAAAAAGGATGAGTCTGTAATACATACAAAATATGTTGTCATGATGGTAAATAAAGTAGCATCTATAACATTTAAAAATGTTCTCATTCCGATTACCACTGCAATGTAAATCAAGGCCAGAGAATATTAAAATGTAGGTACTAAGAGGTGTTCAAACTTTTCAAGCAGCTTATTTTATAATCAGATGACCTGGATAGGGTTAAGGCAATTCAAAGCCTCAACATGCCAAATGTAAAACTGATCAAAAAGCCAAGTATATGCCTTCTGACAGAGAGATTAGACCTCTTGCACCTTAATCTAACCGTGCTGTCACATAACCTCAGAATAAATGGGAATACTCTCTCAAAAGTATTTAAAAAATGCTTTTGGAAAAGGCCAGACTCAGGCATTTCATTTCAGTTCCTTTCACTTTAGTCTGTGCAAGATCATGAATAACGTTCTAGAACTTAAACAGTAACATTTTGACCATTTGTATGGGTGGGGAGATGAAGATAAAACATCAAGGGAGGGATATGATAAATGGCTATATTTATTGGGATCTGCAAGAATAAAGTGAAACTTGTAAGTACATTGCAGCTGGCATTTTTGTTTCTGAATGTTGCTTTTGGCAAAAAATAAGTGATTTAAAGAAGAATAGATTCAAGCAAAGTTTTCTGATTTAGGAAAGATATGAACAAACTTGTCTGGATAAAACAAGTAATGACGTGGACGGCATAAAGAAAATTCAGTGTGTCTGTGTGTGTGTGTGTGCGTGTGTGCGTGTGTGTGTATATATATATATATATATATATATATATATATATATATATATATCTATATATAAAATACAACTTCTTTTTAGAAAACAAGCAGAACTATGAAACTGCACTATTAAACTGGTAGACCATATAAGAAAACAAACATAAGGACGCAAAACAGATTCTTAAGCTTTTTTTCTTGATAGATACCAGAACGTCTTCAGAACATGTTTTATATATATATATATATATATATATATATATATATATATATATATATATATATATATGGTTTACTATAGCATTTCCGAATGCTTCGGTCAACCAGGAAAATCGAATCCATGCCATCAAATAGACAGCAAACTTGAAATTGAACACATCGACTCCCAGATCGTCAGTCACCCATTCTATGTAGCTTACCATACCATGACTTTCCACAGTCAACAGTACATGTATTTTACTATTTTGCAGAGCGGCAAGCCCCCCTGGAAATTATATATACCAGCTCTGAGATCGCACTACAGTGAGGAAATGGGTTAATTCCCTGTTCCTCACTGAACCACGATCTCTGTACACAATGCAGAACTCAGAAAATTGAACTACACTACACCTTTGCTGTAGTGTAATCGATGCTTTCTGGTTTGGCATTCTGCCCACTTGAAAACTGCTTTTGACCACATGCTGGTCGACCGAAGCAATTTCAGAAGTCTAATAGTAGATCTATGTATGCATATATACATTTAAATGGATGGATATGTTTTAACAATTAATACATGCAAGCTCTTTGGTGCAAATTATGGCTGTGGCAATAGTTTGTCACAAATACTCACCTTTGCATGAGTTAAGTATTAATGTATTAATACCTGCAAAGTGGCTGCATATATTTAGAAGTCTTACTTAAATAACATTTCTGCGGTGGTGGTGCTGCGGTAGTGTTGTTGCCTCATAGCAAGACGTTGTCCCGTTCGATTCTCAGCTAGAGCGTCTTCTGTGTGGAGGCATACATGAATGGGGTGTGCCTTCATTAAAGGTTGTGCATCAGGGCTGGTAACCCGGTATGTAAAAATCCACTACCAATCATTAGCGGACCGGAGTTCCGCTGTGGCGACACCTAACCGGGAAAAGCCGAAAAGACACAAACAAAGAAAACTTAAATAACATTTCTGAAGTATTGCTATTGTCTTTTCTTTCTATGATGGAATACGGTTATTTAACTAAAATATGGATTCCACTACATTAACAGGTTAGAAAGCAATGCCTTATGGCTGTCAGTAAGTTACTTTCCAAAAATGTATTTCACTACATCAGATAATTTTGTATACACCAAAATAAATGCATAACTTACTGAGTTTTGTGTCATGAGCTACTGATTATCGATATCTAGCATGTTTGGTGTGGTGTTTTTTCATTACTCCACTACGTGGAGTATGTTTCTGTTGCCAACAGCTAAGCTTACATTATAATTAATACTGTATGACTGTTCCTCCCAGTAACATTAGAAAAAGGGGAACAAACACATCCCTGAGATCTGGTGGCAAAAATGTATGTTATATTATAGGATGAATAATATTTGTTGTAGCATTACCTCTTATGAATCCATAATCCCAATACGTTATGTTTAGAATGCTAATTATTTCATTAGTCGTCTTCTGTCTGCACTTAAACTTTACAGGCACAAAAGGAAATGTGCATTTCTTATTAAATGTTAATAAACTTGCCCATCATGAAGGTATGAGAAATAGCCTTTTCTTGAAGCTCAATTCTATATATCAAAGAAAAGTATTAAAATTGCTGACAAGTACCATTACAAAGTCAATAGTTAATTCTGCTCTAGTTACGAGCTGCTAAATCACAGTTAAGGGGACGTGTATGTAACTTAGTTGATGTTCCTTTACTAATGAGCAGTCAACACTTACACTTGACTGCAGAGAATATTGAAAATACATTTCAGATAAGAGCAGCTCTAAGGTCAGATTGCAAATTTTAAGGTAAAGAATTCTTAATGCTAAACAAGATGAAAACATGATATGTTTGCTTTTTCCTTACATGTGGGGACAGTTCAGTAATAAATAAATGTTGTCTAAACTTGCCATAATGAAACAATGGCATAATTAACTACATTATTATATGTAAGCTTGTGATTTTATTGATATTTCATAAAGAAATATAAATAAAATTGTAACTTATAGCTAAGATAAACATATATTTAGTAATACCATGTTATACAGTGCATTCATTCCCATTAAACGGATTATTTGTATACTTTATCTGTCTGTTCCATCTCTGACTTTTTGACTCTTCCATTCATCTTGTACTCCTGGAGCCTTCTTCAGATTGCTTTTTCTATACTTAATTTGCTCGATTAGAAGAAGAATGTTTCAGACCATTTTCTGGATGGAATGCATTAATTATGGTCCGACATCATTAGAAAGACATGTCAAGTATGTGCTTCTCTGCAGCAGTACCAAATCAAAAGAGGTTTGAAAAATGTATAAAACTTTTGCTATGCATCTTTGAAGTCTGTTATGATTAGGTCTCATGTTACAGCACACAGTGTAGCCACCACAGAATAGCCTCAGTTGCAATTTTGCAGCTTTGAAAGCTGTAATTAACTATGTGCTGCTACAAATAAAGAAAGATAGTAGGATGAATTGCCAAACAGCATATAAATCTGTTGACAGGGGTGTAGCCAGGATTTTAGTACTGTGTAATAGTCTCCAGAATGTAATCCTCAAAGTGAACTCACCTGAGTGCAATACTTTTCTTACAAAAAAAAAATTACAAATTTGACAAAAAAAACCCCTCCATTATTTAACAAATAATAAAACCATAATATATGCACCAGTGTTGTTTATGTAAATTATAGCTTATCATATTGCAGTAAATAAATTATTTGCAAAATATGTACACTGTAATGTATTGTGGCAGCACCAAGTGTGTTACAGCTTTTAAGGTTGTAATACTTCATGCTCCTACACTTTTTTCTGTAACTTGCTGCACATAGGGGCTCCATGTACTGCAATGAACTTTGAACAGGTCTGTCCCATCATAACTAACCAGTTATATGTTCTTGACATTAATGTTAAAATTGATCTCTGGAGTTTCACTTCACTTCAGTCTTGAAGTAAATTTCTTGATGTCTTGGTCTTGTACATATACCATGCTGGTTATGATTGGAAACCCTGTCATAATCCTATATAATACTGCACATCTTTTGACCCAAGAGATGTTCCTCATATGCAGTAATTTAGAGATCTATGCCTTGTATGCATCAGATCAGTTCATCCAGTTATTTGGCATACCTTTTCAGCAGCAACAGCATAATCATCCCGTATAGTTCTGCCAGGCCTTTAGCAATATACTTACTCCCTGTGACCACCTTTAAGTACATGTATGGAACAGGACTCTGTCTAAAACATTAGCAGTTATAAAGCACACTCCACACAGTTTACCCATTTCTAATAGTGTTATTCTACAAAGAATTTACTAAAATATAAGTAAAGGCAGAACATTTTCATCTTTCTTTAAATAGTATCAACTATGATTACCTGACCAGTAAGAAACGTACATCAATTATTGCACGTACTACAAGCGGTTAACATCCATCTGTTGTAAAGTATATCTGTTATTTGTTAATGATTACTTATAAATAAGTTCTGAAGTGCTAGAAATCCTTCTCATACTTTGACAAAGACTAATCAGAGAAGAAAGTTTTCAACCTTATACTTGTATATTTTTAAGATAAGGGAGTACCTGATGATGTTAGTGCCAGATATGCATGTTAGCTTTGTATATCATATACAGCAATCATCATTTTGTTTTTTAACCTTCTACATACAAACAAGAGCATTAATAAAAGCAATGATACAATAACCAGGGAGTATGTAGCCAAACGATGAAACATACTTCTGTTTGAATTAATATTGGCTAGAAGGCCATCATTTTTTTAAATATTATGCACATTCCAGCTTACCTTCCCAATATATTGTGCTTTCTGTAGCATCATGTCATACATTTAACAAAAAAAAAAAAAGAAAGAAAAACTCCTAGACAAACTGACATAAAAAAAATCCTGCAAGAATGATTTCTTAGCTTTTCATTAACAGCACTAAGTTTCCAAACTAGTTCATAGTTATCATGATCTCCTTATACTAACTTAACCTCACTGTACTACATTTGTGTGTTAACTGACAATAAACCTGTGGCAATCATTACTCCCTACTTTCCTACTAACTTATATACAATTTTGTAACCTGGTATACTTTTTTTTTCTATTTACTGTTTCTCTGTCCATACGTAGGAACTAGTTATATTTTCCTAATTGCATGTATTATTTTTCTGCTAGTGGCCCATGTCAAACTCCCAGCATTTATGCATTTATCTGTATGCATGTCACTGCAATGAATTCTTTTTAACTTTCTCCATCAAATGCAAGTAATAACACATCTTTATTTTTTTCCTAATTGAATGCATTATTTTTTATTAGTAATGGTAATGCATATACAGCTAACTACACTTTGTGTGGATATTGCATACATTTTTCATAGATGAATGCATGTACATATTCATGCATTCCTTTCTATAAATATTTACCAGGACCTTGATCTTTATTTATTTGTCATGGACTAAGACTGAAGACTGGCTATAAGCAGCACCCATGAGGGATGATTCAAAGATTGTATCTAAAGAAACAGGACAGACACCAAGCAGGTGTTCTCCATGGCATCTGCCTGGTTGTTGTATGGCATCTAAAATTTGACCTACATGTTAACCAAACTATTAAAACCATCAATAAAAAACTAGGGTCACTTTACAGAATAAAAGCCTTCCTAACCCCTCCAGCTAAAATTGCCATAGCTCGCTCTCACCTTCTTTCAACCCTTCTATATGCATCCCCTCTACTCTCGAATTTGAACAAGACTGACCTTAACAAACTCTCAATTTGCTACAACCGCATTGCCAGGTTTGTCACTGGGCTGCCTTTTAGGACACATCATTGCATCAATCTAAATCAGCTTGGTTGGCTTGAACTACCTAGCCTAATCCAGTATAACCAACTGATTATGGCCTATAAAATCCTCTATAATCCGGACAATACTCCTGCACTTCAAAATATTATCACCCCCTATAACAATCCTAGACCGCTTCAATCCTCTAACAAACTACTAATTCAGACTAGCAAAATTAATAACACAGCTGGTGATTCTCTCTTTGCAAACTCTGTAAGTAGATCTTGGAACTCTCTTCCAGCTGATATTACCTTACTTTCCACCTTAGGTCAATTTAAAACTAGACTCAAACAACATTTGTCACTTAACTGGCTATGTCGTTGTATCAAGCCTGGCTAACTCTCTCTAGAATGTGTAAAAATCTGTTAACCAGTTTACTGTGTAATTTAATTTAATCCTGACTTGTGCTCAGGATTAACTGTAACCTGTGGAACTTGTTTAACTTGCTTACTTATGTAATCTCTGTAAATACTCTGTTTGTAATATGTAATGCTGGTATTATGTAATGCTGTATCTGCTTACCCTTGGAGCTTTTCTCCCTGGGCCTCCGCTGAAAATGGACATGCATCCAGTCGGACTATCCTGGTCAACAAATGTAAAATAAAATAAAAATAAATAAAATAAATATTTGCCCTGTCAAACCTGTATCCCCCTCTAAAGCTGAGCTCTGCCTCACAGGGCTAAGTTGGTTAACAAAATGCAAATAAATAAATAATAAATACATTTTATTTATTTTTTTGTTGTTGGACTTATTTTCTAAAAACCTAATAGTCTGGATTTTTGGAAACCATGACAGTGTCACTGTATGACCCAGAATACAGTGCCAAGAAAATGACTTGGTTATGATGGCAGAAAAAGGGAAGTTATCCTAGTTATAGAAACAGGACAGACTACATAGTGGTGCTAGGATGTAGGTGATGCAAAGTCTCATGTAAACCCTTCTTACACTTGGCATGTAGGTTTTCTCTACTATTATGACAATGGCTGCTGATGCAAATGCCATGGAGAAAACCTGCTTGGTGTCTGTCCTGTTTCTTTAGATACAATCTTTGAATCATTCCTCATGGGTGCTGCTTATAGCCAGTCATCAGTCTTAGTCCAAGTACTCTGTGACCTAACAACTTACTGCCTGCCTGAATACCCTGTTACATCTATCTGCTCTAGTCTTCCATGGACAAGTACTTGTTATTGTGCAAGATAAACTTTAACCTTAATATGGTTGTTGTTGTTTGTCTTTCGGCTTTTTTCCGGTAAGGGGTCGCCACAGCAGAACCCTGGTCTGCTAATGATTGGCAGTAGATTTTTACAAAACGCCGAGGTGCCAGCTCGACACCCAACCTTCAACAAAGGCACACCCATTTATGCACGCATGTCTTTTGAACGCTACCCAACCGTGGGGAGGACATGCAGACTCCACACAGAAGGCACTCCCAAGCCAAGCCGAGAATCGAACAGAAGAACTTCTTGCTGTGAGGTAACAACGCTACCACCATACTACCGTGGCATTTAACCTTAATATGGTCAATATGATTATTCATCTTCTGCCATTTTCTTAATGTCTGTGTCATCACACTGTCCATTAAGTATATTGAGTAACCATATCCTGCTTTTTCTTTCTTGGCTATCTTTGACTAAGACTGGATTTTGCTATCATAACTTTTCCTGCCTCCCTTTGTCGCTACTTCTGTTTATAATCTCTGTAGCCTTTCTTTGATGATTCCTGAATAGTTTGCCGTACTTATTCCTGTTTGGCACAAGAAATGAAAATAGTACTAAACTGGGTTCTTATCAGGTGCATTACAGGAGTACTACAAACTCTCTAGTCATGAAGTCTACTAGGTTAGTACTGTGGAGGTGCATTAACATATAGATTATATACTAAGGAATTCAACAGAAAAAGAATGTGACACTCATTAGGATAAAAAAGAAGCAAGTTTGGAATTACCAGTGAGCCAGCTGCATGGTCCAAAGGGATGAAGATTTGATGTGAACCAAGATACTGAGATTGGAACCACAAGCCTGGTCACTGAGGAGTCAGCTGATAGATGTTTAAAATGTGTGGCAAATGTTTACCTGCAGGTCCTGGGGGAATGGAAGAATTTATGACTAAGGCTAGAGTCAATGGCAGAGACTGAGAGCAGCAATGCTGCCACAGAATGCAGTGGCATATCATCTGATGTGGAGTTTTGTGGTGTGTGTGTGTGCTGTGTATAGGCATGCATCTGTGCATGTGATCATGTCTGTGTGGTGTGCTGTGTATGTTCATGTGTGTGTGCTCATGTATTTGTCTATGCTTGCATGTCTGTGGTGTGTGTGTTGTGCTGTGTATGTGCAAGTGTGTGTGTGTGTGCATGTGCACATGCACATGACTTTGTGTGTGTGGTGGGCTGTGTATGTCCATATGTGCTTGCATGTTATCATGCATGCAGTATAAGAAGGTCAATGCATATGCATGCAGAACAGTGAGGTGGGATTAGAGATTACCTAAATAACTAAGAACTCTGAACTACACAAAGATGATGGCTTTCTTTATTTTCATGAATTTCAAACTGCAGTAGTTGCTTAAACTTTTCAGTCATTCACTAGAGCTTCCAGAAGTGATACCAGTCAGTTGATTGTGGCCTTGAAAAAAATAAAGTTTTATCTGTTTAATGAGTTATATCCTTTGAGTTTCACTATTTCATTTATGAAGCTGCGGTAAAGTAAAATGTATCTTTGCAACATTATTAATGTATGCTTCGTCTGTCATGTCAGTTTATGCAAAGACTCTGGTCAACTTCAACTAAATGAATAAAAACACATTTATTCAGACATGACAACAGAAAGCTGATTTAATAAGTGTACATTTTGTGATAAATCCATTTTTTATATTAAATCCAAAATCTCACATATTTTAGAGCAGTATCTAAAATATTGATCTTCAATAAGCTAAATAAAGATAATAAAGTATTGTTGTAAAGTATTAAAACATAACCAGAATGAGGCCAAAATTCATAGAAGTGCACTTCAAGTAACCAAACACCTTATGCTGCATGGATACAATTTACAGATGTGCAAAAGACTCATGAATGCATGAATAGCACTTAGCTGTACTTCAGAATGGTATACAAAGTAGGTTAGAAATAATGCAAATGAAGAACAGTGACATAGCCAATATGAAGAGTCAGGTAGCACTCTCACAATCCCTTTGTGAGATTCATATGTCTGCCACAGCAGGTAGCATGAATAGACACCTGCAGTGGTAAGCTGCTGCTATGTGTATTATTGAAGTAATAGGTATCAGATGGTAAAGATAACTCAGCTAGTACCCAGCTAGCTGGACATCTTAGTAGCTTCATGATAGGAGTGGAAAAGGGAGCACATGAAAGTAGTAAAAGGGATAGCGAGCAGTGGAATACAGGACAGAAACAGATAAGGGGTGGTAGACCACAACCTTTTATTTACTATTTATGTATTTTTTTTTAGCAGTGGTACTCATTTTTCATATTTAAAGAAAGAGAGAGTAAGGAAAGAGTGGTGAAAGGCACAAAGAGGAGAAAATGTAGAGAAAGGGTAGACAGCAAGGACGTGTAACCACAAGTAACTAGACAAAAGGGGTAGGAGTGCATACACTAGGCTGAAGAGACATGCAGTGCACGCAAACAGACAAAGCAGAGTGTAGACAAATGGTTAGAGATTGTGTCTGAAGGGATGGTTCTGTGGCCCAATTGATGGAGGTCCTGGGTCTGGGTGTACTATGATATGGGCCTCACTCACATCTGACAGCCGAATGACAATGGACAGTTGTTGAAACAAATCCAAAATTCACTAAAGGAGAGTTGATGACCAGCAGCCAGTATGTCAGTGTAAAGTCAGTCTTATAGGTTCATAGGAGATGTACTAGGCTAATCATGGCTTAAGAGGCCTTACAAGCCTAGCCCATATAACCTGATTTTACCCAATATATGGTCCCCAGGGGCAAGAGGATGGCATGGATTTGTGCCTGTGCCTTGACAATCTTATCTTACTGATTGCCCCTGCCCATGAGGGACATAGTCACTAACCCAGGTGTGACTTTGTGATTCCGCATCCATTGATCCAAATTGCATTTGAAGAGGGCCAGTGAAGGATTGTGCTTAATGTGAATAGGAAACCTGTTCCAAAAAAGGAGCAATCTCCTGAGACACATATCTGTTTCTCCAGCAGATTTAAATGTGTGTACTAGGCTAATGATCACAAGGCCTTTTTAATCCTAGCTATGCATTTGAAATCTCTAACAAGTCATGGTACCCTTGATAAGTGTAAGCAGGGGCTTGGGAGATGAAACATTTACAACCAGCCACCTGACAGATGAACCATTTACAGGTTACCTGCATCCATTAGAGAGAGACAGGTGCCAAACCAGGGATGAATTTCCTGTTACCCATCCACTTGTTCAAGTTACAGTTGAATTGGGCTAAGGAGAAACTCTGCTTCACATGGATGGGGAACATGTTCCAGAAAAGGGTAGTCTCTACATATCTGTCTCTCCAACAGGGAAGGTTTAAGTCTTCAGCACAGGAAATTCTGAGGTTGTTTGTTTTGTGCATATGTAGGAAATCTATCAGGGTGGGGTCTGACAAAGTCTTTTATGCCAGACATAGATCCCCGAACAGCTTGTAGGAGACAGAATACACGGAAATGACTTTGAGGCAGTGTGAATAGGACATGTTACTTGTGACTTGTATATCTTTTAGTGAGGAGCCTCTATGGATGTTCCAGTTGCTGGGTGTGCCTGGTTAGGTACATACCAAAGGGGGCATCATACTCAATGATAGGTCTAATGAATGCTGGATACAGTGGAACAATGACTTCCTGGACCTAGATGCCATATTTTTGTTTATAAGTTGAACAACATAGAATGATTTCCTCACTACTGTAGACATGGGATGGTCAAAGGCTAGATTACTGTCTATTTCTGTCCCCAAGTCCCTGACTACTGGGTTGACTCTGAGAGGTGCATTGTCAATATGATAGTTACTAGGGGTGGATGACTTCCCAAAGGATACTATTATGCATGTCTTGTCTTTTAGTTTTAACCAATGGCTATGACAGATGTTATTTGTCTGTGTGACCTCTTTCTGGAGAACATTAGTGTCAGTGGGGATTCTATGACTGCTCCTAATTTGCAGTCATCTGCAAATTTGGTCAGCCAGAGGCCTTTAACATTGGCCTTGATTTCAGTCATGTAAATATCAAAAAGGAGTGGTCCCAGGATTGAAACCTGAGGGACTCCACTTGTGACTGGTCTCTTTGCAGAAGTGGACTCCACATTTCTATCTCCATGGGTCCTGTCTCTGAGCCAGCTGGCTATCCATTGGGAGGCATAAGGAATTATACCTAACCTCTTACGTTTCATTAATTGTGATAACTGCAGTGAGCAACCTTATGAGTAAAAGGTGCCTGGGTGACCATTGTCACCTAGGTAGAAAAATCTATGAGGAGACTTATTTGTTAGTGTAGGGTAGGCATGGATAAATAAGGATTTTCCCGGCTATTAGATGTCTTGAATCCTTCTGGTGTCTAGATTCCCCCTTCTTTCCTACATTGTTTGAGAGGGGCTAGGTTTCTAAAAAGTTGGCCTCATGGGCCTGTCTAGTCTTTAAAAAGACTGTATCCAGAGAGTCTTTAAAAGTCTTTAAAAAGACTGTATACCCTGGTTATAACTGGGAGAATGGATCTTTAGCCAGCTCCCTTAGTTCATATAATACTGGCTGCTGTGAGTGCTCTCGGTGGAGTGTTTGAGCTCAAATCTGGGTATCCTCAGAGTCTTGATAAAGGCTGTCCAGATTAGTAGCAGATAAATTCCAGCCTATGTTTTTTGGCTGAGCTCCTATTTTCAGTGGATGAAATTAGAGAGTGAGAAGAATTGCAGTTGTGGAAGGATCATATAACCTTGAAGGATTTCAATAAAAACAGATAAGAATGGTGGATTGAATTTAAAAAGAAGTATAAGAAGTGATTTTGTTGTTGACAGGATGATACAAGAAAGGAAGAGAAAGTGAACTATAGGGAAATATATAACATGTATTAGAGAATTTATAGAATAATACAATCGAATGTTATGGTATGGAAAATAAATATATAAAAGAAATCAAGAAAAATGAAAGCATTATTACTTAGGCAGAGATATTATTTACAAGGGAGAAGGGAGGAGATATCTGCCTATTTGAGTAAATAGTAAAGGATGGTATTAGTATAATGAGGGAAATGAAAAATGTAAAATGACAGGTAAAAGGAACATAAGACCAAATTATGAGTATTGTAATATAAGATTTAAAAGAAGGAAAACAAGAGAAAATAGAAAGCAACAAAACAAAAAAAAAATCCATAATGATTTAAGAAACAATTTGAAAATGAAATTAGTATCAGTGAATTGGATGAAGTATTTGGGAAAATAAATGTTGATTCAGCAGCAGGCCAAGTTGGTATAGGGTATGAAATGTAAAAGAAATTAATGGATTGGCAAAGAGAGTATTTTGTAAATATACTGAATAAATGGATGAATGAAGGGTTTGTTTATGAAGAATTATATAGTGGGATATTAAACTTTATATCAAAAGAAGATCAAAAGAATGAAATAAAAAATTGGAGACCCATCCTATTTAGTAACACAGATTATAAAATATTTATGAGAATAATGCAGAGGGGAATTGAAGGAAGAATGAGTGATATTATGGAAGAAAGTATATAAGGTATAAAAAGGAAGGGATGTCAAGAATTGTTATTGGTTGTGAGAGAGATTATGGATTATATAAGCAAAAGGGAGGATGTGAAACTTATGTGATATTAGGAAGGCATTTGATACAGTGGGCATGGCACTTTGTGGATTGTAATGGAGAAGCAGGTTAATGCGGTAGAATTAGAAATGTGTGTAAATCAGCATATCAAAATAAGAATGGGAGAAGGTTGGTGAATGGGTGGCTGAGTAAAAAATATGCATGAAGTGTTGTATAAAACAACAATATCCCATTTTTGGAATATTGTTTGAAGTGGTAACAAATGCAATAGGGAGTGAAGCAGTTTATTAAATGAAAGATGCTAAATATGTGATGCAAAAGGAGGTGGTGATTCCAGTAGTTTTGACATACACAGATATTGTTGTACTTGCTAATAACAAGATAGGGATGAGGAAGTGTAGATTTGTCTGAATGGATGTTTCAAGGTGATAGAAATGATCTTGTATAAAGATAAAAAATAAGGGTTTGGGTTATATGATGAAAACTGGGCATGCATATTTTTTCAGCAAATGAAGTGTCTTTTCAGTGGATAAAATTTTGGGAAAAATGTAGTTATGATGCAACTGGAGGGTTTGATTAAAACATGACTAATATGTCTTCTGTGGAGGGTGTATAGACTAGTATTCAAGAAAAGGGTTTATCTGGTGAATTCTGTATTGATGGGAAAATTAGCATACATGTCAAATGTTTATATGATGCTAGAAAAATATGAAAAGAAAATTCTGCAACTGCTTTTTTCCTTTCATATGGAGTTCAAAATTAAACACAGTGAAAAGAATTATGTTGTGTTTGAAGATGAAGAGGGATTGGGGTTAGTAAATCTGGTTATTCATATTTCTTCTTTAAATGGTTATACAGTATTAAAGTGGGTAAAGTAAGAGAATGAGAAATTAATAATAACGTTAAGTATAAAATGTTCTGGGATATGATGTGGATAAGAAAATGAGGAAAAAGGATATGTAATTGAAATAAAAAAAAAAAAATCAAGAAAAATTATATAGTTGTACTTGCTAAGAACAAGATAGGGATGAGGAAGTGTAGATTTGTCTGAATGGATGTTTAAAGGTACTAGAAATGACCTTGTATAAAGATAAAAAATAAAGGTTTGGGTGATATGATGAAAATTGGGCATGCACATTTTTGCAACAAATGAAGTATCTTTACAGTGGTAAAATTTGGGGAAATATGATGTAGTTATGATGCAACTGGAGAGTTTAATTTAAAAAATGACAAAAAATATGTCTTCTGTGGAGGGTGTATAGACTAGTATTCAGGAAAGGGTTTATATGGTGAATTCTGTAGTGATGGGAAAATTAGCATTTATGCCAAATGTTTATATGATCGTAGAAAAATATAAAAAGGAAATTCTGCAACTGTTTTTTCCCTTTCTTATGGAGTTCAAAATTAAATAGTGAAAATAGTTATGTTGTGTTTGACTGAAGATGAAGAGGGATTGGGGTTAGCAAATCCAGTTATTCATATTGCTTCTTTAAAAGTGCATAGAGTATTAAAGTAGGTAAATGAAGAGAATGAGAAATTGATAATGATAACGTTAAGTATAACATTTTCTGGGATATCATGTGGGTAAGAAAATGAAGAAAAAGGATATGTAAGTGGAATTAAAAATAATCAAGAAATATACTAGGTTCATAGGTAGGTACTAGGCTAGCTGCCAGAAGGCATTTATAAGCCTAGCCGGAATGTGTTGGCTTTCGACCGCCCCCTTAGATTAGTTCCCTGTGCCTCTGTCCAGCAGAGCCATTGAAGTGATCCCCAGGGTAAACGTTTTGTTTCCCATCCACTCGTCAAGGTTTCTCTTGAAGAGTGTTAGCGAGGAGCTCTGCCTAATGTAGATTGGAATCTTGTTCCAGAGCATGGGAAGTCTCTGGGACAGGAATCTATCCCTCCAGCATGTCCTATTTATTGTTGTGGTGAGGTTTAGATCCCTAGAGCATGTGGCTTGAGGGGATATGGTTTTCTTTAGGTGAAACATGTCCATCAATTCTGGGATGGACATGGCCTTGTATGTCAGGCATAGATCACCTCTGAGTAGGCGGTATGCGACCGATTACAGCTGGAGTTTCTTCAATCGAGCTGCATACGGCATCTGTTTGAGGCCAGTGATCCTCTTGGTGAGGTACTTCTGTGGTCTTTCCAGCTGTTGCAGGTGTCTTGTAAGGTACATCCCAAATGGGGCATTGTACTCTATGATGGGTCTGATGAGTGATGCGTAGAGGGGCACAATGACCTCTTTTGATCTGGATATAAACCCTTTTGTGATTAGGTGGGCCACATAGAAGGATTTTCTAACCACTAAGGCAATGTGTTTATCAAAGGAGAGATTACTATCTACTTGGGTCCCCAGATCCCTTTTTATGTTTTCCATATTTAGGGGGCTACCATCTATGTGGTATTTTGTGGTTACTTTGTTTTTTTCCAAAGGGGATGACTTTGCACTTTTTTGGCATTTAGCTTGATGCCATGGTTTTGACACCAGGTATCTGTCTCAGTGAGAACCTTTTGGAGGATGTCTGTGTCAGCTGAGGAGTCAATTATAGCCCCTAGTTTGCAGTCGTCTGTGAACTTGGTCAGCCACAGACCTCCTGTGCTTGCCTGTACCTCTGGGAAGTATATGCTGAACAGGAGGGGTCCTAGGACTGAGCCCTGGGGAATGCCACTTGTAACCGGTTTAGAGTCAGACCTAGCTCCTGCAACTCTTACCATGTGGGTTCTGTCCATGAGGCAGTTGGCAACCCATCTCATGATGTAGGGGTTTATGTTCAGGCTGGTGAGCTTGTCTATAATACCAGAATGGGGAATGGTGTTGAAGGCCTTTGAGAGGTCTAGGTAGGCTGTGTGGACCACCTTTCCCTCATCTATAGCCTTGGTAACTGTCTCAAAGAAGTCAACCAGGTTTAGGAGGCATGATCTGCCCTTAAAGCTGAACTGGGTAGGGTCCAGTGTTTGGAGGTTCCCAGTGTCTCTGTTAATGAGACCCATGATGATGCGTTCCATAGCCTTGCAGACCAAGGTAGTCAGGCTTATAGGCGATAGTTCCTGGGGACTGTTGTGGCTCCACCTTTGCAGAGCGGAATAACTGTTGCTGTGCACCACTCTATGGGCACATAGCCTGTGGAGAGGCTGAGTTTGAACAGTGTGTTTAGTTGAGGGATTAGTTCATCTTTGAGCTTGTGTAGCGCACAGTCTGGGATACCATCCGGTCCCATTGATGCTGTGTTTTTGGCTTTGGAGAGGGCTGTTTTAACCTGAGTGTCTGTGATTTCAGGGGCACTACATTCTTTTGGTATGGTTATGGGACCTTTTGGGGGTGAGAGGGGGTGAAGTTTGCACTGAACCTGTCTGCCAGGATGTTGGCGATATTGGTCAGTTCAGTGTATTTTGTGCCATTCTGCACTAACTCCAAGCAGATCTGAGCATTGCCACTCAAATTTTTGACATAGCTAAGGAATGCCTTGTGGTTATCTTTGGCGTCCTTGGCAATTTTTCTTTCAAAGTTAGCCTTGGATGATTTTATGAGGGATCGTAGTTTCTTGCTGATACTGATCAGGGATGTCTTCCCTTCTTGGGATTTTACTCTTTTCTGTACTAGTTTCCTCCTTCTATTGTAAAGCTTGTTTATGGCAGGGGTCCATCAGACTGGTTTCCTTTTCTTGGAGGAGTGAGACTTGGTTTTGCTTGGGATAGCATGATCCATGCATTCTTGTAGGTGCCCATAGAGTGCATTAGTAAAGGATTTTGCAGCTTGGGCAGCATTATCCTTTAGCATGGGGGCTTTGAAACTTTCCACCTCGGTCTTAAGTAACGTGAAGTTTGCTTTTGAAAAGTTTTTCATAGTGGTTTCTTTAACTGGGGGTGGGGGCGGAATGTGGATATCCAGAGTGATTAGTTTATGGTCAGATCTAACCAGCAAGGGGTTGACCTCTGGTGTGGAACACCACTCGCCCATGTTGGTGATGACCAGGTCCAATATGTTGTCACATCTGGTGGGGGTGTTGACCAGTTGATCCAGGGCATTTGAGTTTATAAATTCTAGGAAATGTTGGGCAAGGGAGTTAGTACTTGAGTAGTTCTCCCAGTTAATGTTTGGGTAATTGAGAAAAACATGGAAAATAAACATTGATGATATAAGAAGTCTACAAAGATGTGGTATAATAATATGATGAAGCAGAATCATTATATCTATAATTATTATTTTTATTATTATTATTATTATTATTATTATTATATAAGTATTAGAGGAAATTTACCAGAAGTGATTAAAGTCATTAAAGTAAAGAAAAAGTGGTGTACCAAGATAGCGAAGATTTAGGATTTCTAGTGGAGACTGAGAATAAATAGGTTACCAGTAAAGGGAAATATGCCATATAAAAAGGAAGTTGAAAGAGTGCATTTATTTTATGGTGGGAAAGAAACAACAGGGCATTTTTTTAATGTAAAAGAGTGGTGAAATAATGGAAAAAGTTGCTTGAAGAAAATTATTTTTGAGAATGTCAGTGACATAAACAATATAGATATGAACATGGTTATGTATGGATATGAAAAGAACAAGAAAGAATATGTGAGGAGGGTCGATAAGAATTAATTTTATGTAATATGGGTTATTTGGAATGAAAGACAATGACATTTTGTTTAATGGGAAATTGATTTTGGCAGTTATTTTGTGAAAAATTTGATTATAGTTGTGGAAGAAGAAGTTGAAGTCAATTATGGAAGAATAACAATGATGATTTTATAAGAAAAATGATAAATAGAAGAAGTAGAAATGTGTATATATGTGCCTGCAGATATGTAAATAATGCTTTATATTTTTTGTAAAAATAAAGGACCGCTTCTGTTTTCAATAGGTGCAATTGGATCTTTTACATCCACCTGACCTACCACCAACTCAAGTAAATGGGGCTTCAATTTAATGTCTCTTCCGAATAGCCCAGTTCTAGTGATTGTTAACAACATATAGCATCACTTCACTGAAATCCCATTTCACTGACATTCATTTCACTGACACCAAATCACCTAAAGTTCAAATTACTGAAAATTTATTTTACTGAATCTCATTTCACTGAATTGTAAGCTATAGACTTGATGTGGCAGTGTGTACAGTACTGTGAGGCAAGTAAAGGATATATGCCCTCATCCCCAGTGTAGTGCGACCTGAAGTTAGTATATGTAGTTGGGGGGGGGCACAGCCCCCCCTCCCCCACTTAGTTTGGTTTTATATTGTCTGGTTTCTGTTAAGAGGATAAATAAGTAGTTTTTATATTGTGGAAGGAGGTAGGCTTTACTTTTGTAAGTTTGTTTGTTTTTGGTTTCCCATTTAGTCTTGCGAAATGCAGCATTGTAAGCTATCAGTGAAATGAAGTTTTCAGTGTTGTGAACTTTGGGTGATCTGGTCTCAGTGAAATGAATTTCAATGAAATGGGATTTCAGTGAAGTGATGAAAGAACACACAAGGCTGGTGGTAATCTCCAAAAATTTTATGTAAGCACTTTCGTTGAACAAGTAATACAGGACAACAGTTAAACATTCAATTTAAAATACTCCAAAAGGAAATTACATCAGCAACAAGGTCAGCAGGAAATGACATCAGCAAAGTGAAGTAGACCGATATGTATATGTGTGTATATATATATATATATATATATATATATATATATATATATATATATATATATATATATATATATATATATATATATATATATGTATATATATATGGGTCTACTTCATTTGCCCTAACTTCCAATTGACTGACACCCATTTGACTGAGACTAAATGACTGAAATTTCATTTGACTGACACTTCATTTGACTAACAAGTATTATTGGCAGTCTCCAGAGCACTGTAAGGCAAGTAAATGGAATATGACCCCTTCCCCACTGTAGTGCAACCCTGGAGTTAGAATATATAATTAGGGTGGGTGTGGGGGGCACAGCCACCCACAATGGGGGGTGTGGGGGCGAAGCCTCCCACTTACTTTTGTTTTACTAAGCAATATTAAACCAAAAGCAAACAATGTAATATGAAAGTAAGCGGGGGTCTTCACCCCCACACCACCCATTGTGGGGGGCTGTGCCTTCCACCCCCCCAACTATATATTCTAACTCCAGGGTTGCACTACAGTGAGGAAGGGGACATATTCCAATTAATTGCCTTACAGTGCTCTGGAGACTGCCAATAATATTTGTCAGTCAAATGAACTGTTAGTCAAATGAATTGTCAGTAAAATGAAATTACAGTCATTTGGTCTCAGTCAAATGGGTATCAGTCAATTGGAAGTTAGGGCAAATGAAGTAGTCCCATATATATATATATATATATATATATATATATATATATATATACATACAGTGGTAGTGTAAATGTTACCTTAATTTATTAGTCTTATTGTAGTCACCCATAGACTATCTGATTTATAAGCTCAATTCATTATTCAAAGGATTTCACAGAATGAGTAATCTGAATGGCAGATCTAGGAGCCTTTGTTCAAGAAATCTTTCTTCCTTCATTTAGGAGTGGAGACTGACTTTAATTTTTATCTTAATTTGTTTGTCCGGATAGAGCACTGATCAATGGTGACCAATTTCAGTCTCGGCTCAGCATCAAAAACTGACCAGACATGGAAAATCAACAAGAACACATTGATACATGCAACAATAAAACACTACAATAGTAGAATAATGCTTACGATGCATAATAAATCCAATATACTAATTTACAATATGTAAAAAGTTTTAAAACATTTGAGAAATTAGAGCAAAATAAATTAGAGATGTGAATAGGAGGATATGATCTTATTAGCTTAGTTAGAGTAGAGAAGAGTTAACTTAGATTTAAGTGATATAGCCTGAGGGATTCCAGGTACATTCATTTGATTAACTAAGCATAATTTTAATATAGAACAGAACTTGGAAAGAAAAAACAGTCTTTAATTTTAGATGTGATGGGCTACCACAGTTTGTACCCATGAATGGAGAATGCATGTTCAGACATATGTAATTTAGAGTGTGGGATTAGTATTTTAGGCCCTGAGTGGTTCAAGTTTCTTTGGTTGTTTTTGGGGGTATGTCTTAATTTTAGGCCCTGAGTGGTTCAATTTTCTTTGGTTGTTTGTGGGGGTATGTCTTAATACTTTTGAAGTTAAAAGAGGGAGAGTATTTTCATGTAGGAGTTGGAATAGTTGTGATCTTAGCAGCATATTTGCTCTTTGGTTAACTGGAAGCCAGTTTGCCCTTTTTAGTGTTATATAATGGTGTTAATTTCTTGAGCACTGTGTAATAACTACATATTTTGTTTTCTAGTATTTGAATAGCTGTGGAGTTTTTAGTAGAAGCTGTTGATATAAAACGATGACTGAATTCAAGATGAAGTATACTTTTTTGCCCAATAAAGTAAGGCATTATTTTTTACACGCTATAATGACGCAGGTGGAAGTTGAGTAAAGGGTCTAACCAGAGACCAAGATACTTGAAAGAAGAGACTTGCTGTATGGTATGGTTGTTATGGTCATAGATTGTTAAAGTTGTCTTGGATCTGCTGAATTTTCATTTAGTACCAGAAAGCATAGATTGTAGTTTTGGTTCTATTTAGTATAAGGTTTTTAGCAGTAATATAGAATGTGCTGTTAATTTACATATTACCATTGTAGATCTTAGCAATACTTTCCTAAAATTGTCTTTATTCATGTTGCAGCCTGATTGTACCATAATATTTTATGACTAAATAGATTAGCTACTTCCCCCTCAATCCCAGCATCTAGACTGGGTATGTACAAGGAATTATTTTCTGCACAGTTCTTGAGATTAGATCCAAAACATACCCCTAAGGATTGCAAATGCTAGGATAATCCCAAAACATATGAAATAATGCTTGCTAACTGAGGTTCACAAGTTTCACAGGGAGCAGAGGCAGCATAGCCTAACTTCTAGCTGTGCAGTGGTATCTGGTATGTATCTGATTTACAGAGATGATGGGTGAAATAATGCTGCTATATTGTTTTTGTCTAGCTGTGGTGACCCCTAACCATGAAAAGCCGAAAGACAACAACAACAACAACATGAATATGCACTGTAAGTATTGACACTTTAAAACTATTCTACCATTTTAATCCTGTATGTATCCTATATTGCAGTGTATTTCTATGCCTTGAGAAAGAGTGTTTGTAATGACTGAAGAATAATCATAATTTCTGTTGAGCTGCTATTTTGTTAAGAATAAAAGTTTCCTATGATTAAAATGATAATGCATCCTGGCATTTCTGAAACTATGAACAAATATTACTCACTGACTGTTGGTGCATGACATGACAGTGGCCAACAGCAAATCACCCAGATTGATGTGTTATATTTCAACATACTAAAGCTTGCTATGGAGTGAGATATGAGATACACATTTCTATTACTGCTGAACTGTCCATTGAAGGAAGTGATGCTGTTATGACTTTAGACTCCCAGGGCGTTATCAGTACTGTATATACTACCGAGTTGCTCTGTGCACCAAGGTTGAATTCAGGGAACCTGCATTACAAAAAAAATGAAAAGACCAATGGTTAGACCACAGCTGAAGATAAAAATGGAATAATCCACTTCAGGAAATAAATCACTTGCAGCTTCACAGTAGTGCCCTTTATAAAACCAAAAGTTGTAACTGAGATGTAGTAGTCAAGGTAGGAAACGGTTCACTTGCAGTTTCACACCACTTTATTAAACAAGAGTAAGCACTTTCGCGATCTAAGTCAGCTGATCGCTTCTTCAGACTCATAAAAACAGTTAAAACATTGGTATTTAAAATATGGTTCAACCAATGAAAACACATATAGAACTATGACATAGACTAATTAAAATTACATACATCAGTACATTAATTTGCCTTATATTCTGCATAAGATGAAATAAAATATACATATAACAGACGCATTTTATGTAATAATCCATATTACTTAATGTTTTAGTGGTCTGGATTTTAAAAAAGGTTTCAAGGAAACAGCATTGTTCAATCTAGGAGACCTATCTGCCTGAAGTAGTAAACTCCATCTTTGTTCTGCTTCCTCTACCTTATTCCTTATATCACCTCCCCTCTTACTTTTATTTATTATTTCTAAAACCATGAAATTAAAAATATGTTTCCTATCTTCTTCTTCCACATGTTTTGCTAAAGCACTTCTGTCTTTTTTATTTCTTATATCTCTAAGGTGTTCAAGGATGGTTTTAGAAATAATAAATAAAAGTAAGAGGGGAGGTGATACAAGGAATAAGGTAGAGGAAGCAGAACAAAGATGGATTTTACTACTTCAGGTAGATAGGTCTCCTGGACTGAACAATGCTGTTTCCTTGAAACCTTTTTTAAAATCCAGACCACTAAAACATTACGTAATATGGATTATTACATAAAATGTGTCTGTTATATGTATATTTTATTTCATCTTATGCAGAATATAAGGCAAATTAATGTACTAATGTATGCAATTTTAATTAGTCTATGTCATAGTTCTATATGTGTTTTCATTGGTTGAACCATATTTTAAATACCAATGTTTTAACTGTTTTTATGAGTCTGAAGAAGCGATCAGCTGACTTAGATCGCAAAAGTGCTTACTCTTGTTTAATAAAGTGGTGTGAAACTGCAAGTGAACCGTTTCCTACCTTGACTACTACATCTCAGTTACAACTTTTGGTTTTATAAAGGGCACTACTGTGAAGCTGCAAGTGATTTATTTCCTGACGTGGATTATTCCATTTTTATCTTCAGCTGTGGTCTAACCATTGGTCTTTTCATTTTTTTCGCTTGAGGTGTATACCAGACATTTATCCAGCTTTTGTTTTCTTTCACGTGTAACCTGCATTACAAAGCCATTTCTGCAGTGGAAAGAAAAAGGAGCTAGGGATATTTTTCCGTTATGAGGAGAGGATGGCATTATGATCAACAAACACTGGTAAAATGATGGCCTGGGAATTCCAAGCTTATCTTACATTTAAGAAGATGAGGCTAAATACACTGTGTGAGCACTCTTTCAGCTGAAGTAGATCAGCCAAGGACTTGACTATTTTGTCCACCTAGTCTGATAGCTGCCAGTTAGTATCCAATTGTTAGTGGATTGTGATTCCATAACAGAAAGTTGGGATCCAGAGGGGTGGAATTACTGATTTCCTTTAAGTGTTTCCAATGCGGTATGCAGATCATTAATGGGATACCACTCGTTAAGGTAGGAAGTCAGCAAGCTTGTGAACTGGGTCAGTGTCTAGCTACATAGATGGATCATCCATGTAATGGATACCGGAAGTAAATGGCTGGCCCTAAAGAAACTTTATAAAGTAAAAGATTCTCCAACCCAGAATTTCCCATTGCCTTGTTGACTTGTACAACTCAAGACCTGTCAAGTTACACATGCCCTCTTTCCTTTTTTCCTAATGAATTATATTGGCACTTTCTGTTCTCGAACAAGGGACATGACCTCATGACAGGAATATGAAGTTATGTAAAACAGAACAGGAGGTATAGCTTGGCCCAAATATGAACTCTGGCAAAAAGCATTTTGCTTCAAGTATTATAATTTGCTCCTATCCTTTCCTTGATCGAGGGGAGAAAATAAATTTCTAGGCAGCTTGAAGGTGTAAAACCCCAAGAAAAGGGTGATGTAGGAGTTGACACTCTATAATGCTTGTTTTTTTTATTGACCAGAAAGATGATATGTTTCATCTGATTAATTCATATACTGGTCACTCCTGCAGTGGCCAGAATGGGGATCTCTCACTAGAAGACTGCAGAGACCAACATAAAATCATTTATATATGTGAAGTAATTGAGTCTACTTATTAATATATTCCAACCTAAAAGGGGAATTATTGATCCCCGGCAGATTTGAATTGGTGTTCTGTTGCTAGCAGGAATGGATATGAGGATAGGGAGTCAGAGCATTGATGAGGCATTCTTAGGATGGCTGCTTAGGTCACAAAGTCCATCTTAGCTTGATAGGAAAAAAGATTATGAGAAAGCATCAGTATGAATGACAAAGAAGTAAATTCAGAGTAAAGGTGTATTAATATAGCCTAGTGCAAATAGCAGTATTGTTGACTGGTGATTGGTCAGTAGTCTAGAGACAAAATTTGAGTTTATTATACAAAAAGACAATAAGATTTCATCTAAGCTACGAGCATTGTGGTAAGAATTCAAGAGTTTATGGACAGAGGTGAGTGCTTAATTGGACATGTCTGGCAATAAAGTGTTATTCAAGATATTCAACAGTCCACGAAACTGCAGAGAATTAAGGCTCTATGTTAACAAGCTGTTTTCTGTAATCCTTCTACCACCATTTCCCTACTATGTGACTCTTAGCAAGTCACTTAACTAGACAAGAGCTCCTGAGTCACCCCTGAGAAAAAACACTTTTGTCCATTGGGCTTCCCCAGTTAACAAATGAATAAAATAAAAATATTCAGACACACAAAAAAATGGAATAATAGCTGGTGAGCCAGGAGCTGGAAATCAAAAAGCTAAAGGCTGTGACAGCTGATGTCTTGCAGAATCAGGCTGATATAGAATACTATTCTAAGTGAGGAAATTGTAAACACCTGGCTGCTAAAGATAGCTGCAAAACAAAAGGAGTTTCAATTGATGTATCTCCTGCAGTATACATTAGGATATTGTCCTAAGTTTCTGGGACTTGTTGTTCTTTACAGAAGTCTCACATGAGGTCCTGTGTTGTCCTAAGTTTCTGGGACTTGCTGTTTTTATAGAAGTCTCAAATGAGGTCCCAAAGTTCACTTATGTTCATAGGTTCATAGGTTCACAGGTTCATACTAGGCTATCTGCCCTAGGGCATTTATAAGCCTAGCCAGAGTGTGTGTGGCTTTCACCACCCCTTAGGATGAGAATACTATACCCATTAGTTTGCTGTGCCTCTGTCCAGCAGTGATACAGAGATGATTCCCGGGGTAAACCTACGATCTCCCATCCACTCGTCAAGATTTCTCTTGAACAGAGTCAGTGAGGGGCTCTGCCTCACATGGACTGGGATTCTGTTCCATAGTGTAGGGAGTCTCTGGGTGATGAATCTGTCCCTCCAGCATGTCCTATTTATATCCATGTTGAGGTTTAAGTCTCTTGCTCTTGTGGCTCTGGTGGATTTGGATTTTTTGAGGTGGAGCATGTCCATTAATTCCGGGTTGGACATGGCCTTGTATGTCAGGCACAGATCACCTCTGAGCAGACGGTATGCGACTGAATAGAGCTGGAGTTTCTTCAGTCGGGCATCGTATGACATATGTTTGAGCCCCTTTATCCTTTTGGTGAGGAACTTTTGGGGTCTTACCAACTGCTGCAGGTGTCGGGTAAGGTATATTCTGAATGGGGCGTTGTACTCAATCATTGGTCTGATAAGTGAAGAGTACAGGGGTACAATGACCTCTCCTGATCTGGATGTGAATCCCTTCATGATCAGGTGGGCAATGTAGAAGGTCTTCCTAACCACTTTGGCAATGTGAGTGTCAAAAGAGAGGTTACTGTCAACTTGGGTCCCCAGGTCCCTGATAACTTCTTCCATGTTTAATGGATTGCCACCTATGTGGTAATTAGGGGTTACCTTGTTTTTCCCAAAGGGTATGACTATACATTTTTTGGCATTTAGCTTAAGGCCATGGCTCTGGCACCAGTTATCCATTTCTATGAGACCTTTCTGGAGGATGTCTGTGTCTGATGGAGTGTCAATTATGGTGCCCAGTTTGCAGTCATCTGCAAATTTTGTCAGCCACAATCCCCCTATGTTTGCCTGCACTTCAGAAAAATAAATGCCGAACAAGAGGGGGCCCAGGACTGAGCCCTGTGGGACACCGCTCGTGACCGGCTTAGAGTCTGACATGGCACCAGCAACTCTAACCCTGTGTGTTCTGTCCTTGAGCCAGTTTGCAACCCATCTTGTGACATATGGGTTTACATCTAAGCTGGTGAGCTTTTCTATGATGCCCGAGTGGGGTATTGTGTCGAATGCTTATGCTATATTAGGTCTGTCATGCAACCCAGTACCATATTCATGAGTGACTTCAACTAACCCCTTATAAAATTAAGTCTGTCATAAGGTCCTAAAAACATCCTTAATTTACAGAAGTCTTCTTACTAGTTTTATTTACAACTTCATTTTTTTAATGGGGCTCTACCAGCCAACACTAGTCTTAGTGCTGGATCTAGCTCTGCACATAGCAAAACCAACCTAAGCAAATCTGAAGGTGTTGCTGCTCAATGCCAGGAGACTAAACAAGAAACTCCACTCCCTCCAGGCTTTCCTCTCCCAAGAGAATGTTTACATCTGTACAGTTGCTTAGACATAGTTTAAAGGTGCAAAAAGTATCCAGGTAGTGCAGGGCTGAAAATGTCTTCCACATATTTAGGCCACCTACTGCACAGAAAGGGATGAAAGGTGGAGGTGTCTCTATCTGTATCAACAACAAACTCACCTCAAGACTGGTCAAACAAGACAATGTGCTTGAGCTGCTCTGTGTCCTGATTTCCATAGGCAACATCTCATATCAGATCCTTCTAAGGTGTAGGTCACCCTCTGTGACCTAAAATTCCCATAGCTCATACTTTGATTTATTAGTGACTGTCACCATGCAACCCAGTACCATATTTATGAGTGACTTCAACTAACCCCTTATAAAATGAAATACTTACATGACTCCAAACTTACATGCCCAGAGATTCCTAGATTTTGTAAATACAAACACATCTGACTAGACAATCCATACATCCACTAAGAGTGCAAGCTTATTCAACCTGGTACTTAAAAACATGGTAGTACACTGCATGTCCCCCACCACCACCACTGTGGCCATAGTTAACCCCATAACATTTAAGAACTATTCTATGATAACTCCCTACTGCTAAAGGATAACTGGTCAAAATTTCACTACCTATACAGAATTTTCCAATGAAAACCTTATAGCCATATAAAGAAATGCATAGAAATTGCAGTGAACTAACTCTAAAAAGAAACTACACTGGTAGAATCCAAATATAAATGGGTTGTGCAAAACAAGAAAAAAGTCATAACCAATATTAAGAACTGTTACACCCAGGATGATAAAAATGTTATCATCAATTTAAATTAGTAGCTAAGAGAGAAAAATAAGTCAACTGAAGCCAAATGTGAGGTAAAGATAGCCTCTCAGGCAAAGGACAACTACAAGGCTTTCTTGAGCTATGTCCAAAACCTCAAAGGCAGTACACAGCAGTGTTCAAAACTGACTGTAAATATAGGCACCTACATGGATCTGGGAGATATAGCAAATCTTCTGGTTGACTAATTCAGCTCAACTTTTACTCCCCAGCAGCACCCCCAGGAAATACCACTAAGCATAACCCCCCAACTATCACTAGGGAGCAGGCCCTTGATGTGCTGTCTAATGCAAAAAACACTGCATTGATGGACCCTGATAATATCCCAGGATGCTTCCTAAATACCCTAAAATAGGACCTTTTGGGACCACTGGATTCAATGTTTAATCATAGCCTCCAGACAAGTTTTGTGACATATGAACGGAGAACTGCAGTAGCCATCCCTCTGCATATATGTGGGCTATCAACTGACCATTTGAACTTTAAATCCATAAGTCTCACTGGTCTCATATGCAAAGCCAAGGAAAGAATTATCATGAAAAGGATTAATATTGACATAGAACACCTACAGACACTGGTTCCAAACCAGCTTCCTTTCATCAAGAGCAAATCATGTCTTCTCAACCTAGTTGTCTTTTTGAGAAAGTCACCAAGGAAGAGGAGATAAGATGGTGCATACTGCCTGACTGGACTTAGCTATGGCATTTGATATTGTCTGTAAGTGGAAATCTATGTGTCACAGACTGGAGTGTCAGCTGGCCCACAGATGGTATCCAAGAAGTAATGACAGGGGATATAACCTCCACAAACAAGCTAGTCAGAAGTGGAATGCCTTAGGAATCTGTACCGGATACTCTCCTTATTGGCCTCTACCTATCAGAAGTCAAAGCCAATGTCAGTGGTATCTGGCTGACCAAGTTTGTAAATGATTGTATACAAGGCGCAGTCATAGAATTCTTTCTGGACACTAACATGCTACAGGAAGGACTACCACAGACAAATGATTGATGCCAAAGCCAACGCTTAAAGTTCAGTCCTAAGAAATGCATAATAATACCATTTTGGAAGTCAGCCGCCATAGCAGATTACCTCATTGATAACACACCTCTAATGTTAGAAATAATACTCAGGGATTTGGGTAGGTATGCAGATAGTAACACCTGCCTTCCAACCAACATGCATCTGAGGCAGTAAGGAAATCATTCAATGATGCTCAATTTATAAGCAGACTGTTGAGAAGTGCTCCATGCCTGACGGACCTTTTGCATATCTGTCAAATGAATAGCATCATAATTACTTGATCTAGGGATTTAAACTTTGCAACTTGCAACATAAATAGGATATGCTGGAGGGACAGGTATGTCCTTAGAGAATTTCCCTTCTTTGGAACAGGCTTCCCATCCATGGGAAGTAGAGCTCTTCCCTGACCATGTTCAAGAGAAACCTTGAGCAGTGGATGGGAATTTGGAAATACATTCTGGGTCTAGAACCTACATCCCTAATGGAGAGAGTTAGCCTATAAATCTTCTCCGAGTTTACATATACAACTTAAAATAACTTTTAAGGCAGATTAACTTGTGAGATATGATTGGGATGCTTGGTTAGGATTATAAAACCCCAGTGGTTGTTAGCCTAGTATTCACCTAAGAACCTACGAGAGACAAGCTGTTTTGTTTTAACAGGTATAGAGAAGGTAGATTTGGCAACACAGACTAAAGATAGTTTAAGATAGGGAGAAATTTGTATAGAAGTCCTTTCCCCACAGAAAGATAGTGAGGGAATGATATGACTATGGGGCAGTGTAATAGAGCTATGTCATGGGAAAAAAAGACTGGATAGAATTGTATAAGAGGTAAGGCAAGCTCTAAAGCTGCCAGGAAACTCATCCAAAGGCACTGCAGAAGGAGAGTGGATGACCTGGAGAAGAAGTCTCACTGAATGGATAGGACAAACATGGCCTGGTTTGGCATGACAAGGAAGTGGATTAAAATCAGCATACAAGTTACTGGCATTTTAGAATACATGCTTGTAGATGAGCTGCAGAAAAGAAATTTAGATAAAGTAAGAAGAAGGATGGAAGAAATGTTAGCAATTGTAGTTGATTGTAAGATGTTAGAAGAAGATGCAACCAACTATATCTGATTGAAATGTGTAATAGAGGTAATAGATGTTGGATGCAAGAGTTGATGTGGCGATGGCGTCACAGTTGTATCCAATGGACAGGATGTATTTTTTCTTGTTCATAGGTTCATAGGTTCAACTGAATATAACTGGAGTTCTTTCAGTCGGGCCCATCAGGTCCCATGGATGCTGTATAGATATCTTAATATATATATATATAGATATCTTAATATATATATATATATATATATATATATATATATATATATATATATATAAGCCATATTATTATACAGAAAAGGTTGAGGGCACCTGATGTTACAAATCATTTTGAGAAAATTAATGAAGTTGGTGAGGGGGTGTATTATAAACAGAAATATTTAGGAGAAGTATGTATACAAGAGGGTTAGAATGTTATGGAGGGATACTGACAACTGAATGGGGTAAGTGTGCATAAAATATAGTTCTGTTTTGGTGCACCATTACTTTGGATGTTTAGAAATAAGTGAGAGGATAAATGCAGTAAACAGATGTTAAGCACTGGATGTTTTGCTGAGTTTAAATAGATACAGTTTGTTTTTTATAATTTAAAGGAATATTCAGCATGCTGAAGGGAATGTTGGTAGCCCCAACTGACTTTGCTCCAAAATCATTTTGTGAATTTAAAATTATTTAGTATTTTGAATTAGTATTCTAGCTCATCTCATTTTGAAAGTTGTATTATTTCTGATAGGCTTATATCATTCCCAGATTTTAGTTGTAACAAATTTGTGAGGGTGAAGTGGTTGGGAATGGTGGGATAATACTTTAAACAGACTATACAGAGAGTGTGGTTATACAAGGGTGTTTTTTAAATGTGATCTGTTTTTAGTCTATTATACTGTGGGTTTTAAAAAGGGGCTTCTATTTCTGAAAAATAAAAACAGTCTTTGAATTTAAGTCTCAGTGTATTGTACATATAGTTGCTTTAAATAAATATTTAATGTTACTAACCATTTCATCCATTGCAGGGTGTGAAAGTATGACTATTACAGGAATTGTGACTAAATACAGTATGGGCATTTATTTACCAATATAAACATTCATGTTTAATACAGATGTTGCATTAATATTTTATATGCAGTTATATATTAAAAATGTTAATAAACTCTTACAACATTTATCTGTGTTTGGATAATGGAATTTGGTTGCATGATGCTGTCTGGATTGTACAAAGGGGATCACACATTTTCAATTCTGTGATATGTCTGTGAATTGCTTACTGGAGCTTTTGTGCTAAAATAGTATGGGATTTACATGGATGTGACCGACACTCAGACACGGGGCTACAGGGAGGGTTACCCACTACAAAAATATTTGTTGGCACATTTTATGGTTGTGAGTTACAATTCTTGGAGTATGAAGTTCAGCAGAGCATTAATGATTGGTTTGTAACACAAGCAAACATTATTAAACCATTTGGGACCGCTATATAGATTGTGGAGCTATAAATAACCCTACTACATGAAGATGAGTTTTGAATAAATTGCTTTGATAAAAGTTGGATATAGTGTACTTACAGGAGCTCAAGCTAAGCAACAGTGTTTCGATGCAGTTTCAGCATAGGTGATACACATGAGTGAGAGTGAATGGGGTGAAAGGTGAAAGCAAGAAGGAAGTAGGTATATTAGTAAAGAGCTGGTAGGTTGTGAGCTTGGGGAAGGTATAAAAGGAGGGATGTGATGTGGGAAATGGGGAGAACTAGATATGGACAAAAGAAGTATTGTTTTTCTCTTAAGATTTCCTGAATGTAGATTAAAAAGGTACTGAAAGCTTGTATAGTAGCTGCAGAGAATCTCAAAATGGCAAGATATACTATAGTTTAGGGGTAGTTTAATGCAGTTTTCTTGCCTAGAACTGAGCAGTTTGCATGGAAGAATGGAGTTTAATGCTAAAAATTAATGGATGTGTAGGAAAGGAATGTCGTAGTTAGGAATAATTGATATATGATAATAGAGAGGTGATGAGGAAGGCAGTAAACCTTCACTCAAGATGAGTGTAGCCAGGAAAGTCAATTAGACAAGTTACTGGTGAATGAAAGAAAGTGATATGAAAGGGGTGGGAGCAGATATTAGGCATCAGAATGAAGACTTTTGGATTGAAGTCAAATGATGGAAGTGTAGAGTTGCTGATGTAGGTAATTTGTATATGTGGTAGAATTCCAGGTCTTCTATAGTACTTAAGTTGAGGAAAGTTGGTTATATGACCTGTTTGGGAGGAGGAGGAAGTAGGAAAGCAGATGAGAAAAGAGTGAAAAGAATTACTTCTTGGCAAGATGGATTAAAAAGGAAAGTGGCAATAGCTGGAAGAGGGTTAGCTTAAATATTTAAAAGAGGAGAAATTTAAAAATTTGGTAAAGAAGATAACTAAACAAATAAGAAAAGCAACAAATGCAGCCACTATGGATAAACTTCACTTTCTCCAAAACAAACTGAAGCAGCAACAATGTATACCAAAAATTGAGATGAGAAGACCACAGCATAAAAGTCAATGATTTATTGTAGAACCAATTTTAGTGTAGAACAGATGACACCAGTAAGCACTTTCACATCAAATAGATGCTTCATCAGACTTCATTCACATTGCACATTACTTCCTGTTTAAATACATTCTCTAATCAACATACTGATGGAATAACTAAATAATTAAATAATTAGTCAATTACAAAGAAAAATGTTACTGAACAGAATTAATTATATTGGATAGTCAAGCTGCAAGCCGATAAATTCCCTAGACTTAATGAAAGGGCTTCGATAAAACCATTGTTGGCTGCTAAGAGGTTTAAGTAATTTTATCTTAATTTCAGCATTTTACATTTTAACAAAGTGTTTGTCTTTAACATGGTAATTGATTAATTATTTGATTATTTAATTATTTAGTTATTCCTTCGGTATGTTGATTTTGATTAGAGAATGTATTTAAACAGGAAGTGATGTGCAATGTGAATGAAGTCTGATGAAGCATCTATTTGATGTGAAAGTGCTTACTGGTGTCATCTGTTCTACATTGAAATTGGTTCTACAATAAATCGTTGAATTTTATGCTGTGGTCTTCTTATCTCCATTTTTGATATACAAAGAAGATAACTAAGCAGAATTTAGACACAAATGTTAAAGAGCTTTAGATAAAACTGGATACAATCTGTTAGTAGAATATGAGGAGTCATAGATAAAATAAGTGCAAAATTGACATGTACCAGGGAAAACTGTCAATAAGTAGGTCTTCTTTGGGGAAGGAGGAAAATGAGGAAAGAATAGGTGAGGGCAGAATATGAGTGCAAGGAGGCACTGTGATTGCTGACATAATTCGTCCTCTATTGCGAGATGAAGGGATGGATAAATAGATGAAGGGATGGATAAGGATAGTTATGATGGTTGTTTAAATTACATGGGAAGTGGTAAACCTAGATAATAGGGTGATTTTGTTGAACAAATCAATGTACTTTGTTAATTCTGAATCAAACATGAAACTGGAATGTTATGTTATGTTTGTATAAAGTAGGACATTAAAACACATAAAAAAAAGGGCAGGAGGCATCCCTTATTCATACCCCTGCCCAATACAGTTGTGTCTTATATATGTGGACTTTTTGCCACTTTAACCACTGGGTTGCTGTACAGAGCTTTGATCACTATGAAGCATGCAAGAAGAAAGTCAAAAGTCTTTAAATCTGAGGGGTGGAGCCTGAATGGCTAACTGAAAGCAGCGGTATTTTAGAGCTCCATATAACTAGTTAAATAAGACAGGAAAATATTCTTTTTTTCTTCAAAGTTTAAAATCTTATAGATAAAGGACTAATTTACGATGCTGCCTTAAAGAAGGAACTACAACAGATGGCATCTACCCTGCATGAGCTGTCTTTGAAGATGGATGATTTAAAAGAGAACCTGGAAAATCTTAAAACAAGCAGTCAAAAACAGGCTGACACCCTCAAGGAAATGCTACAACAACCCCAGACAAGGATAACAGGAATAAAGGTTTCTCTAATTGACATAGAAAGCAGACTTAAGAAAGAGGAAACACAGAAAGAACTGCTTCTTAAACAAAACACTTGGTTGGTTAATAAAGTAGATGACTTGGAAAATAGGGAGAGGAGAAATAACATTAGGATTTTCAGATTACCTGAAAACACAGAAGGTGAGGATATTATTTCCTTTTTATCAAGCTGGATCCCTGACTTTTTAAATTTAAAAGAAGGACTTTCCTTTGGCATTGAAAGGGAACACAGAGCTCTTGGGAAACCTGCCACTAACTCAAACTCTCCTCCTAGGTCAATAATTATCAAATTTCTTTCATACTTGGAAAAGGAACTGATTTTAAGATCTGCTTGGAGGAAGACACCTCTGAAATATAAACAGAGCCTGATAAGATTTGATAACGACTATTCATCTAGAATAATGGAACAAAGGAAAAAAGTTTGGCCAATAATAAAGTTTCTGAAACAAAATAACATCAAGGCACAACTTGCATATCCAGCTAAGATAAGAATACTGCATACCAACGAGATGAGGACTTTTATTGACTTAGAGGAAGCCTCTTCATTTATTAAAACTAATAATGTGATTACTTTACCAGAAGATATGGATTGGATGTCACCTTCTCTCAAGAGAACAAAAGAAACAAATGTCTGGACAGATGTCAAAAAGAAGAAGCAAAACACTGATACTGTTACAGCCAAATCTCTCAAAGCATCTACTATTATATGAATTGTTTTAACATTACTTTATAGGACCAGTTTTACTGCTTGGAATTTTAAAACAAAGGTAACTAACTACTGAAATCTTTATCTATATTTTTTGAAAATAGATGACACATGAGAGTTTTCACATTACCTTAGGTATGTAAAACAGGGTACTTTTCTTTCACAGAAGGAGGGTTATATTGTACATAAAATATTTATACTGTAAATCAACATACATAGTATATGTGTATTTTCTCTTTTCTTTCTCTCTTCTCATTATTTATTTTAACTGCATCTTGTCTCCCTTTCTAAGTTATCTCCTATTTACTATACTAATATAGTCTGTATATATTTAATAACTCACTATCTATACATAGATAAATAATAGTCTAAAATAATCTAGTTTTAAGGTAGACTAATTGGAATAGTGAACTTAATTAATTGTTATTACAATTCTGTGTGGCGACATGCGTGAATGGGCGTTCCTTCGTAGAAGGTTGTGCGTTAGGCCCGGCAAGCCAGCACGTAAAACTCTACTGTCAATCATTAGCAGACCGGAGTTCCGCTGTGGTGACCCCTAACTGGGAAAAGCCGAAAGACACAAATTAGATTAATGATAGTCACTGTTATGCTTATTGGGATTGGGGACATGTTCGTGATTAACTCTGAAATGTTCCATTCATGTACATATGTCCTTTGAATTATTTCCTTTTAGTATTAACAAATACATAAAAAAAAGGAGGGAAAAATGTACTGTTGGTTAAGAGAAGTGAAGCTTTCTTCACATTCTATTTGTGTTGCCATAGCAACAGTAAACTACTGCAGTTTCTAAGGACACTGTGAATCTGCGAAGTGCATTTAGCCTCACAGATAACAAATAAGAAAAAGTAATGTTATTTAGTTATTAAAATAAAAAACCTAAACAAGGTAAAATAAATACATAATAGGGCTATATTTTACTTGAGGGCCTCACCAGACGTGCAGTAGCAAGCCCTGCCCAAAACCCACCATTGTGATATGTCATTCATGAGTATGCATTCCCTCCAAACGTACAACAAAATGTAAAAAGAAAACAATACTTTCACAAGGGGAGTCCTTACAAGTACAATATCACCAAAAATGATTACATCTATGCTTATTCTGAATAAAGTTATTTTATTAGCACACTGTGCTGCACATTGTGACCCCGAGGAGGAAGCTTTGTGGTACTTTCTTTCTACGCTCTTATGTCCACTTCTTTTATTACTGGTTAGTTCAGCTTCCACACACACACACACACACACACACACACACACACACACACACACACACACACACACACACTCGTACCTACTTTTTTTTTTCTTTTGAGACCGGACCGGAACATATATATATATATATATATATATATATATATATATATATATATATATATATATATATATATATATACATATAAAGGTAAATGTAATAGATAAAACTTTTGAAAACGTAGCATGAAGTCTGGCTTATTTATAATAGTGATTAATACAGCTATACTTGTAAAAGCCGCTGAGTATTGATGTTTTATAAAACTTCCTGAATTAGTTCTGTTTGACTCAACGCACAGTGAAACGATTGTTTTGAGAATAGGACCATCACAACAGGCCAGTTTCTCATAATTTACAGACTATTGCACAGCCCGGGTCCACTGCATCTGTCACTCATTTTGCGACACGCCTACTTCTGTGTGAAACAAAGTGGTGAGGCCCTCAAGTACAATATCACCCATAATAGGACTTTTTTTATATATTTTATGATTGATACTTATAGGATTACATATTCCTGGAAACACAACTGAAATGTTCCCAAATTATATGTGCATTGAAATGTAGCTGCTTGATTAAAAAGTATTACTCATTTTAACATGCTGATTTCACAAGCTGTCTGCACTGTAAAAATTACATTTTATATGTTACTTGAAACTGACAGTCTCTAGAGCACATGAAAATACATATTACTTTTTGCAACATGTTATTTTTGCAGTTATCTCACACTCTGTACAAACTCACTTGGCAACTGATAGCTATTCATTTAAAATATCAGTTTAAATATTAAATGTGCCCTTGACATGCTATTGACATTTTGACAAAATATAATGTGAACTGTAAAATGAATGACGTGAAAGAAGTGAAGTAATGCATAGATTTCAGACATTTCTTGACACTACAGTAAAAGTAATCATCATCTTCTTTCGGCTGTTCCTGTTAGGGGTCGCCACAGCGGATCATCTGTTTCCATTTCTTCCTGTCCTCTGCATCTTGCTCTGTCACACCAACCACCTGCATGTCCTCTCTCACCACATCCATAAACTTTATCTTAGGCTTTTCTGTTACCTGGTAGCTTCAGCCTTACCATCTTTTTCCCAATATACACAGCATCCTTCCTCAGCACATGTCCAAACCAATGTAGTCATGCCTTTCTGGCTTTGTCTCCAAACCTTCCAACCTGGGCTGACCCTCTAATATACTTATTCCTAATCCTGTCCACCCTCATCACACCCAGTGCAAATCTTAACATATTTAACTCTGCCACATCCAGCTCTAACTCCTGCCTTTTTGTCAATGCCACTATTTCCAACCCATATAACATAGTTGGTTTCACTACCCTCTTATAGACCTTCCCTTTCACTCTTACTGGTACTCGTCTGTCACAAATCACTCCTAACACTCTTCTCCACCCAATCCATCCTGCCTGTACTCTCTTCTTCATCTCTCTTCCACACTCACCATTACTCTGAACTATTGATCCCAAGTATTTAAACTCATCCACCTTCGCCACCTCTACTCCTTGCATCGTCACCATTCCTCTATCCTCCCTCTCATTCACACACATATATTCTGTTGTAGTCCTGCTGACCTTCATTCCTCTTCTCTCTAGAGCATATCTCCATCTCTCCAGGGTCTCCTCCACCTGTTCCCTACTCTCACTACAGATCGCAATGTCATCTGCAAACATCATAGTCCATGGGGACTCCTGTCTGATCTCGTCTGTCAACCTGTCCATCACTATTGCAAATAAGAAAAGGCTCAGAGCTGATCCTTGATGTAATCCCACCTCCACCTTAAACACATCCGTCACTCCCACTGCAGACCTCACCGCTGTCACACTACCCTTGTACATATCCTGTACCAGTCTTACATACTTCTCTGACAATCCCGACTTCCTCATACAATACCACAACTCCTCTCTAGGCCCCCTGTCATATGCTTTCTCGATGTCCACAAAGACACAATGCAACTCCTTCTGACCTTCTCTGTACTTCTTCATCAACACTCTCAGAGCAAACATCGCATCTGTAGTGCTCTTTCCCGGCATGAAACTATACTGCTGATCACTAATCATCATTTCCCTTCTTAACCTAGCTTCCACTACTCTTTCCCATAACTTCATGCTGTGACTGATCACTTTAATCCCTCTGTAGTTACCACAGCTCTGCACATCACCCTTATTCTTAAAAATCGGTACCAAAACACTTTTTCTCCATTCCTCAGGCATCGTCTCACTTTCCAAGATTTCATTAAACAATCTGGTTAGAAACTCCACTGCCATTTCACCTAAACACCTCCATGCTTCCACAGGTATGTCATCTGGACCAACAGCCTTTCCATTCTTCATCCTCTTCATAGCTATCCTTACTTCCTCCTTGCTAATCCATTGCACTTCATGATTCACTATCCCCACATCATCCAACCTTCTCTCCCTCTCATTCTCTTCATTCACCAACCCCTGAAAGTACTCTTTCCATCTGCTCAACACACTCTCCTTGCTTGTGAGTATGTTTTCCTCGTTACCCTTTATCACCTTTACGTGCTGCACATCTTTCCTAGCTCGGTCCCTCTGTATAGCCAATCAATACAGGTCCTTTTCTCCCTCCTTAGTGTACAACCTTTCATACGACTCTTCATATGCCTTATGCTTAGCCTTCGCCACCTCTCTCTTTGCCATGCACCTAATCTCCTTATACTCATGTCTACTTTATTCATCTCTCAGCCAATCCCACTTCTTCTTTGCCAACCTCTTTCTCTGTATTCTCTCCTGTACTTCCTCATTCCACCACCATGTCTCCTTGTTATCCTTCCTCTGTCCAGATGTCATCACAAGCACCTTTCTAGCAGTCTCCCTTACTAGCTTTGCTGTAGTTATCCATCTATTTGGTAACTCTTTATTGCCACCCAGTGCCTGTCTTAACTCTTCCCTGAACTCCACCTCACAATTACCCTTTTTGAATTTCTACCATTTGATCCTTGGTGCTGCCCTTATACTCCTCCTCTTCTTCTTGTTCTCCGTCATCCTACAAACCCCCATCCTATGCTGCCTAACTACACTTTCCCCAGTCACCACTTTACAGTCTCCAATCTCCTTCAAACTGGCCCTCCTACATAAGATATAATCCACCTGTGTGCATCTTCCTCCACTCTTGTATGTCACCCTATGCTCCTCCCTCTTGTTAAAATATGTATTCACCACAGCCATGTCCATCCTTTTTGCAAAATCCACTACCGTCTGACCTTCAGCATTCCTTTCCTTAACACAATACCTACCCATCACTTCCTCATTCCCTCTGTTCCCTTCACCAACATGCCCATTGAAATCTGCTCCAATTACCACTCTCTCACCCTTGGGTACAGTCATCACCACTTCATCCAACTCACTCCAAACTTTTTCTTTCTCATCCATCGCACACCCAACTTGTGGAGCATATGCACTAACAACATTCATCATCACACCATCAATTTCCAGCATCATAAACATCACTCTATCCGACACTCTTTTCACCTCCAAAACACTTTTAGCATACTGTTCCTTCAGGATAACTCCTATGCCTTTTCTCCTCCCATCCACACCATGATAAAACAATTTGAACCCACCTCCAATACACCTAGCCTTACTCCCCTTCCATCTGGTCTCTTGCACACACAATATACCAACTTTCCTTCTGTCCATCATATCAGCTAGCTCTCTCCCTATACCAGTCATACTGCCAACATTCAAAGTTCCGACCCTCACTACTACAGTCGTAGCCTTCCTCCTCTCTTTCAGCCTTCGGCCATGCCTTCTCCCTCTTCTCCTCCTTTGGCCAACAGTAGCCCAATTTCCACCAGCACCCTGTTGGCTAATAGTACTGGTGGCAGTCGTTGTTAACCCGGGCCTCGACTGATCCGGTATGTAAATATTTACTGCTGTCCGCATTAATGTTTTGGCAAAGTTTTACGCCGGATGCCCTTCCTGACGCAACCCTCCCAATTTATCCGGGCTTGGAACCGGCACAAAGAAATGCACTGGCTTGTGCATCCCCAGTGGCTGGATTCACTACAGTAAAAGTAAAAATGTATATTCACAAGGAAGTATTGAAATGTTTTAGTCTTCCAGTTAAAATAGCTTACTATCAACATTTTGCGATATCAGAAAGTTTGAAGAGCTATAAAATTACTATTCTTTGTCTTTATAATGATTATTAGACAGATGTTAGACTCTGCTTAGTTTAATGAATTGTGACATATGTTTATGAGGAAAAGTGGACTCAATTGCTCACATTGGACTACACATTCCTGGAAACTCAACTGAAATGTTCCCAAATTACTTGTGAATTTAAATGAAACTGCCTGATTAATAAGCATAATTTACTTTAACAACCTGAATCCATAAGCTCTCTGCTCTATATATGCTACATTATATATGTCACTTGCATATGACAGTCTCTAGAGCACACCAAAAAATACATTATATTTTTGCAACATGCTATATTTGCACTAACCATACATTCTAAACTAACTCAATTGGCAACTGACAAGTTATTTATTTGAAACATCAGTCTAAATATTAATTGTGGCCTTGAAATATTGTTGCCATTTTGACAAGACAAAACCTGAATTGAAAAAGGAATGATTTGAAGAAGTGAAGTATTGTACAGATTTCAAAGACAGCCATTGACACTACAATATAAGTAGAAATGTATACATGAAAGGAAAAAATTGAAATGCTTTATACTTTTAGTTAAAATAGCTTATTGTTAACTTTTTGCGTTATCAGAAAATTTAAAGAGCTAGGAAATTATTTCTAATTTGTCTTTATAATGTTTACTAAAGTGATGTTAGTCACTGACTTGTTTAATGGATTGCAAATCATGTACAAGACGGACTACTGAATGTCATTTCTGTTTATGTTTGCTAAATTTCTTTTATTAGTACTGATTTAAAACAAGGGAATGAAGGGGAAGGGACATCTCTGTTTTTGGTCAAAGGAGGAGAGGCGTAAGAGTATTCTAACTGCCCCGAGAACTCTCTAAAATGCTCTAAATACTATTTGATTAATACTTACCTAAGGTAAGTCTTGATTACCATATCGGTACCTTCACATTCATTCTAGACCTGATGTGTTTACCCATTCTGGAAGCAGGAGGTGCCCTATGCAGGATGGGAATTGTCAGGGTGATCATAGTTCATTCTTAGACTCTGCTTTGTAAATATATAAATATGTAAAAGCACTGCACACTAGAATGTAGGGCGCCTCTGCTCAGAGTCAGGGTACCACTGATAAGCCATGTCTTTTCATAAGTGTAAGTTGAAGTTGGTGAGCTGAAGATTGGGAAAGTAAAGGAAGACAGTACACCTACAGTAAATTCGTAAATAATTAGTAATCACTCACTGTCTCCTGTAGACTCCTTTTAGTCAAATTATTTTAGTAATAATCTATTTGTTGTTGGCTTATTTAGTGTTTGCTCCTCTGTTGCATTTAATTTATCCAAAATGACATATCTGACATGTTTAGGATCTCCTAAGGGTAACTAAATATTGGATATTTTCTAAGTTAGCATAATAATTGCCTACACTACTAACATTCTATCCTGATATATAAAATACTACAGAACAATAATAGAATAATATAGGAGTTCATATCTCTTTTAAGAAAATTCTCTATATAATAATTTAACATATGGAGCTTAGTTGATATTGTTGGTTAAAGGTATGAGTGATAATCCAATAGATCTATCTTTATCTATTGGATTAGGAATGACTTTCATTCCATGTTTAATGGGAAATTCATATTTACTTTTATTTGATACTTTAGAACTAATGTTTTATAGAAGTACTTTTTTAAAGCCTAACCAGAATTTTACCCTACTTATATTTAAAGAAGAAAGAATATTAAATTACACTCCCATGTTTATACACATAAAAATAACATCCAATGTTATCAGAGAATATGGTATAACTATTATAATCAAGATAAAAAAAAGAAGCAAAAAGTTTCTTCCAACAATAACTTGAAATGGATTTAACATTCTTATCATTAAATACTAATGGCTTAAATAATGCAAATAAAAGATAAAACTTACTAAAATATTTAAATCTAAATAAGGCACAAGTAGTATTTCTCCAGGAAACAGATTTTAAGACTAATGATAGCTTTATTTGGAACCCTAAGGACTATACAGTCTTAGCTCAATCCTTCTATAGAACAGAGACAAAAGGAGTATCAATTCTCTGGAAGAAAAACATAATCACTCCAAAAGTTATTTAAAAATATGAAGACAAAGAAGGTCTACTAGCATTTGTTATAATTAAATTTAATAACAGAATATGGACCTTAGCTAAGCTATACTGGTTCCCAGGAATTGGAGCAGGAACGGTGAAAAAACACCTAGATTTTATTTCCAACAATTATAAAGGAAATCTTATACTGGGAGGAGACTTTAATGTACCTTAGAAGCTTCTGAAACCACCAAGAAGTCTTTTCGCATAGCAAATATTTCAAAACCCTTAAAAAAATGGATTGATTCATTTCATTTAACAGACACTTTTAAAGTAAAAGATGATAAATCCGTATTTTCCCATAAAGACCATAGATTTGAAACACAAACCAGAATAGACAAATTATTCGTAGTTCAAGATTTACAAACAAAAATCCCCAACTTTTCAATAGTTCCATGCCCCTTCTCAGATCATGACTCTCTGATAATGAAGCTCCAAATAGAGTTTAAACCTTTAATTCTCTCAACTAGAATTCCATCATATATCACAAAAATTAAAGAATTCAGACCCTGGATGTTGCCAGAATTACAATTATTTCTTGAAATTAATACAACAGAAATCAGTAGAATCATGGTTTGGAACTCATTAAAAGTGTATTTATTTGGTAAGACCCTTAGCTGGTACAAAAACAAAGTTAGAGAGTGGGAATCTGAATCATTAGACTTGCAAACCAGACTCTTGACAGCAAAATCTAAAAAAAAATCAGAATTGTCCAGAAGTCAAAAAAGAAATAGAGGAATTAAATAAAAAAAATAATGAAATTGTAACACACAAAACTTGTCTAGCCTTGGAAAAATTATAAATAAACTCATTAGCCATCTCCCCCAGTTATCTACATAACGTATCTACAAGAATTAAAATACGATCTAAAACAAATAAAATTATAGGTTCATAGGTAGGTACTAGGCTATTGGCCCAAGGGCCTACGTAAGCCTAGCCAACAAGGTTCCCTGGCTTACACCACCCGAGAAAGTTATTTTCCTATGCCACTGTTGAGCAGAGACACAGAAGTAATCCCCATGGTGTATTTCCTATTTCCCATCCAGTCATCAAGATTTTTTTTGAAGTGTGCTAATGAAGAACCTTGCTTGACATAGATGGGTAGCCTGTTCCAGAGTATGGGAAGTCTCTGGGACAGGAATCTATCCCTCCAGCATGTCCTGTTTATTGTGGTGACAAAGTTTTGGTCCCTAGAGCATGTAGCTTGGAGGGATTGGGATTTCTTTAGGTGTAGCATGTCAAACAGCTCTGGGTTTGACATAGCTTTATATGTTAGGCAGAGATCACCTCAGAGTAGGCAATATGCTATGGAGTAAAGCTGGTGTTTTTTGGGGCGGTCAGTGTAGGGCATTTGTTTGAGGCCAGTAATCCTCTTTGTGAGGTACTTCTCTGGCCTTTCCAACTGCTGTAGATGTCTTGTGAGGTACATTCCAAAAGGGCCGTTGTACTCTATAATGGGTCTAATGAATTTCAAGTAGAGGAGAACAATGACCTCTTTTTTCCTGGATGAGAACCCTTTTATGATGAGGTGTGCCATGTAGAAGGACTTCCTGACTACTGTGGTGGTGTGACTATCAAAATAGAGACTACTGTCCACCTGGGTCCCAAGGTCTCTTATCACACATTCAGTGTTAAGTAGATTGCTGCCTATGTGGTACTTCATGGGTACAGAGTTTTTACCAAAGGGGATGACACTGCACTTTTTGGCATTGAGCTTGAGACCATGGCTCTGACACCAGGTATCTGTCTCAACAAGGCCCTTCTGTAGGATGTCCACATCATTTGGGAACTTGACTATGGCTCCTAGTTTGCAGTCATCTGTGAACTTCATTAGCCAGAGGCTTCAGATAAGTAGACACCAAACAGGAGAGGTCCCAGGATGGAACCCTGTGGTACTCCACTTGTCACTACTTTGAGGTCAGATTTGGAGTCTGCAACTTTTACAGTGTGGGTTCTGTCAGTGGGTATATATCATGAAAAGAAAAGGAAAAAAGTATCAGATATAGGAGGCATCCTTGAAGCATTTTGGTTCCATTATATGGAACACTTCAAAAAAGAAGATTTAGATACCAACCAAATAAACTTAGATAAAACCTTATCAATATAAAAACATTCCTGAAAACTTAAAACTATACTTACAAAAACCTATATCCTACAAAGAAATTGTTGACAAGATAAAAGAAAGTAAATCTAACAAAGCTCCAGGGATAGATGGTATAATTATGGAAATTTACAAACTCTTCCATTCAACAGTAATCTCCCTTTTTTCATAAAACTTTGCTAGAAGTCCAGTCAGAAACAAAAATACCACCCTCATGGAAATATTCTCTCATAACACCAATTCTAAAAGATAATAAACCATCAGACCTTTGCACCTCATACAGACCTATATCATTACTGCATAATGATTACAAAATATTCATTTCAATCCTAGCTAACAGAATGAAAAGCCCACTTTCAAAGACAATTAATAATGATCAGACTGGATTTTTATATAACAGGCACACACATGATAATATTAAAAGGATACTTACTCTTATAGATTATGTGAATAAAAAAAATAGAGAAACACTTGTAATCGGATTAGACATAGAAAAATCCTTTGATTCTCTCAACTGGGAATATCTATTTAAAACTTTAACATTATTTGAATTTCCTCCTCCCTTCATCTTATTACTAAAAAACATATATATTAATAACTTAGCCTACATTAAATTAGGTCCGTTCACCTCAGAATCTATCCATATAATGAAAGGTACTAAACAAGAATGCCCCCTTTCTCCTATTTTATTTGCTTTGGCTATAGAAATAATTGCAGAAATAGTATGCAATAATCCAAGAATAAAAGGAATAGAAGTTTATGACCAATACATATCTAAAATAATGCTTTTTGCTGATGATATTTTATTAACCCTATCAAACTCCAGAGAGTCATTAGGAGAGCTAGAGAAAGTAATGGAGACATTTTATAAGATTTCAGGTCTACACTTTAGTAGATCAAAAATCAAAATTTCTATTTTTAAATAAGAAAAAAGGCCTACAAGTTACTAATAAATCCATCATAGGAAAACAAGAACTTAAGCTAAATTATTTAGGAATAGTGTTATGCAAAAATATAAATGAAACAATATTAATAAATTATAAAACCATTATTGAAACAATAAAAAATATATAGAAAAGTGGAACAAAATTATATTAACTTTTGAAGATAGATTGCAATTAATAAAAATGACATAACATGAATATTCATGAGTTTAATGACTAGGATGTGTTTTGTCAGCCAATCAAATGTTTTGTTTTACCATATAAGACTTTTTTCACTTGGTAAGCTTTTTTCTGTTATACACTGAAGAAGGCCAGGTTAAATCCAGGCCGAAACCGGTCTGTTAAATTAAGCTTTTCATGAAGTCTTAAGTAGTTTTAATAAACTACATTTTTTTCATGGCTCACTTGTTGCTGACTTAGTTTTTTCTTTATGGTCTTGTTTTTTGCCGTGCAACTCCCTACGTGCAGGGGAACTTTGCTTTAATTAATAAAAATGGTCTTATTGCCAAAAATACTATATGTAGCATTAGTAATACAGTTAACTCCTGAAAGACACATTCTTAAAAAAATAAACTCATGTTTAATAACATTTTTATGGTATACCAAAAAGAATAGAATAGCTCTAACTCATCATATTAGACCCTGGAAACAAGGAGGATTGAACTTCCCAGAAATAGAAACATATATAAAAGCATCTGTGCTTAAAACTACAATAGACTGGATAAACCCAAATTATTTTGCCAACTAGAATAAATTAACAATGGCTATATTAACAAATGAATTGAATCTGTTAAAAAAATGTTAATAGTAGACAGATAAAACAAACCCTGGTATATATTATGCATATGTATACAATATAATATAACAACACCTTCTAAAACAGCACTGATTAATCATAACATCAGTTCCTTTAGAGAACATCAATGCAAACATAGATCTAAAACTTTGGTTTGACTTTTTAACCCTATTTACCATCACTAAGAACTTTCCTCACAAAATATATAGGGAAACAATAACCTCCTGGGAACAAAATGGATTCTTATGCTGGTTTCAATGTGTAAATAAATTAAATGTTTTAGATATACATATGATAAAAACTGCTTACAATATTCCAACACAGGACTGGTTAACCTTACAAAGCATTCTAATGCACACTCAAGATGTATGCAGATTAATTAATAATTCCTCATTTAAAGATATTCCAAACCTAATACTTTTTCTGTATGAATTTATATATAATAGTTGTGAAAAGAAAAAAATCCATTTCAAATCTATATAAAGAGTTAATAATATGTAAAACAATTCCCAAACCATCATACTGACAGTTCTTAACAAAAAGTCAGTCATTGAAGTTAACAGAAGAAATTAAAAGTAATATCTTACTATCAGTTAATTACACCTCTAACACACAGTACTGGAAAATATTTAACTGGAAATACGTAGAGCATTTTTAGCACCAGATAGAATTAAAAAGATCAGTACCACTAAACATGTTTTTTTTCTGATGAACCAAATGAATGTTCAACCAACTACTCCCAATGGTGAGAAAGTGACTGAGTTTAATAGCCTTTATAAAGTGTTGCAAGATGATTTGTACCAGCTACAAAGACTAGCATGGCAGAGACTGCATTTAGAGGCATGTTTACATTTTAAAATAGTGCCTAGAGGCATGCGCATTTTTTGTATGCCCTCCTATGGGGAAAGCCATCCCTTGTTATTGAGGAAATGGCAGGATCTTAACATACAACTGGGCTTCAGCTACATTAATTTGTTGTTAGAGTACTTTTCTCCCCTCAAAGTTGAGTTAAGGAACAAGATAGATTTACAGTTTAAAGTCATCACTGAACGTTTTAAAACTGAGTATTTTACCAACAGATTAGACTCTCTCTGGGCTCAAGTCCATTCGTTCAGTGAAAGGCTAAAGATTGTTAAGCATAAAAAACTTCAAAGGGACGCTAATGATTTTGCACATGGTCAAGTCTTCCTTTGGCCCAGAACTGGTGATGCACGTACACAGAACATATCTATTGATGGACCCTTGAGTAATGTATCCAGTGTCCAACCAGCTTCAACTGCTATTCCTAGTACAGAAGCCGCTGTGGCACATTTTGTTCCATCCATGGCCAACAAGACGGCTAACATAGCATCAGTGCCTAATAACTTTGCATCCATCCATACTACTGATGTTAGTTTGGACAGTGATACACCTCCTCCCAATCAACAGGCAGCCAGAGCTTTTTTACTAGCGGGTGCCAAACCGAAGGATACGTCCTCTGCTAGCAGCAGTTTTTTACCCTTCCCGGTCAAGCAACAACAAGGGTGGAGAGGCCGGTCGAACAGCAGAGGACCAAGGAAAAGAAAGGGCTCCGAAGAAAAGTATACAAACACAAGGAAACAAAGAAACTGAACTCTTTAGTATGTAATATATCTGATTATGTATTGTCTGAACATGATCTTTCTTTGCTAGAAAAAGGTCTTAACTTTATCCCCTCACAAGTTAGTTTTCTGAGCGACGTTTTAATAGATTTGAGGCTATTCTGTCACAATGTCTCACTGAAGATTCTGTTTAAAAACAACAGTGCTTTAGATACTAAAACTTTAAAGAATTTCTTTAGAGTCAAGAGTAGTTTTACCCCACTCATGCCGCACAATGTGGAAAGCTTTTTGAAAATGTGTGAGAAGGATTTCTATGAATGGTTTAGATCTAAAAGCAAAAGGTGTTGTTTTGATAATGTTAGTATAGATGAGCAGAAGTCCATTCAATCTTTGAAGAACAATAGCCACATTATTGTCAAGCCAGCCAACAAGGGTGGGGCCGTGGTCATTATGAATTCTCTAGAGTATTCTGACACTATGAACAACATGTTATCAGATGACAAGGTCTATGAGATAATCACCAGAGAAAAGGTCACTAGAATTGTCAAAATGTTGCATGATAATCTATATGACCTTTTGATGTGTGGCCAGATAAGCTGTGAGTTATATGAGTATTTCTTAATAGAATTTCCTACCATCCCTATAATTAAAGGTTTACCGAAAATACACAAAGGTATTAAACCAGTACCAATGAGACCCATAGTGTCTGGTGAGCGTTGGATAACTTCCACCATCTCATCTTTTGTGGAAGGGCTGTTACTTGGTGGATAATATCTCTGTCATTCTGAAGGATTCATATCAACTTATCGAGTTCTTCAAAGGTTTTGAGTTAGACAGCAGAGGAACAGCTTTGTTGTTAGTAACAATGGACGTTAAGAATCTTTTCACCAGTATTCCCAATGATCTGGGGCTTCAAGCCATCAGAGAGATCCTTGTTACTAATTAAGGATATAGTGGCAATAGACAAGTCTTGATCAATTGCCTTCTTGAAATGATACTTGATAATAATGTTTTTTTATTCCAGGACCAGCTTTACTTACAGAAATGGGGGGTTGTCATGGGCACCCCCTGTGCAAATAGTTATGCTAACCTTGTAGTCCATCATTGGGAGCTTAACTATTTGTTCACACATACAGGCTATAAGAAAGTAAGAATGTACAAGAGGTTTGTTGATGACGTCCTTTTTGTTTGGGAGGGCACAGAAGCAGAATGTCTGGATTTTATCACAGATCTAGAAACCACCACTACATTCTTAAGGTTTACAGCCAAAATATCTCCATACCAGGCACACTTTTTGGATTTAAAGTTGGAACTGAATGGCAATAGGATTGCCACTACACTATATAGAAAACCTACTTGGAATACTCTTTTATGTCATGAGAGCATGCACCCTAGGTTCACCTTCAAAGGCATAATCTTAAGTCAAATGTATAGGGTATGCAGAATATGTAGTGATAGGAACACTTTATTTTCAGAACTCAGCAACTTGGAAGGTTTATTTAAAGATAGGGGTTATCCCCCTAAGTTAATCAATGAATGTAAGCAGGAGGTCATAATGAAAGTGTTGGATAAAACAGATGGCATTAATTTAGTTGGGAATTTTCCTTCTTTCCACACAAAGAGAAATGATAAATTCACTGACAGGTTATGTTATGTCACTAAATACACCAGTGATGTTATTAATCTAAATAAAATCATCAGTAGAAACTGGAATGTTTTGATCATGGATCCGTTCACTAGGACGATTGTGGGTGACTATCCTAGGTTTAGTTACAAGACCTGTCATAATTTGAAACAAACTCTATGCCTGGAACACCACACTATCTTAAATAACAGTCATAGTGATTCTCAGGGAACTTTCCCATGTGGACACTGTCACATGTGCCCTTTTATATCTAAGAAAACATGTTTCTTACATCCTGATGGACTTTTTGTATTTACACCTAAATTTCGTAGTGATTGTAACAGCACAAATTTAATTTATTTAGCAACCTGTGACTTCTGCGAAGTCTTTTATGTAGGCCTCACGAAGAGGAGACTCCGTGACAGAGTCTACAACCACTGCTATGACATTAAGAAGGGACATGAAACTAATGCTCTAGCCAAACATATAGTAGAATACAGCACACATAGATTTAGTTTTATGGTTCTGGAGAAGCTGACTATCAACATTAGGGAAGGAGATAATATGAATCAGCTGGCTGTTAGAGAACTTAAATGGATACTTACACTGAAGGCACATATACATCCTGGTATTAATCAGTTTGTATCTGTTAAACCTGTTCTTAATAATAGAAAGATGTAACGTTTTTACATACTTTAGGATATCTGGCCAGAGTTCTCTTTCATGCTTTCAGCCTTTTTGCTTCTCCCTTTAAGCAGTTTGGGAATAGATGGTTCAGACTTATAGCCATTTATTAAATTATTTGTCTTATGCATGTGTTATATGTTTTTGCTAGATCATACATGTCCTTTAGCACTTTTGCTTGTGCCTTAGCAGATTTGGTGTCAGTTTTTTGTAAGGGACATGGTCCCTTCCTCGAATATACACTTTGGATATGTCTTCTCCTCTTTATATCCATTAGTATTTTAGTCTTAGGTTTAGATTTGTATTTTGTGTGCTTCATGTTTTTATAGCTATTCTTGGCCATTTTTCCTTGGCCATTTGTGTAATCCAGTTGCCAGTTTTATACCCCTTCAGTCAGTCTTAGCTTCTGTCTGATTTTCTGCATGTCCTCTTTAACACTCATTCTGGACATACAGAACGTGTGTTTTTTACAGATCATGATGTTGCCAGTAGTTATGTATTTTTATACTTAGTATTCCGTATTTAGTCCTTCTAGAGGCGTATTTTGTTTGAGCTCAATGTAAACTTAATTTCTGTTTAAAGTTCTTCTGACCTTATATGTTCTTAATCTAGTTATTTCAAGTAGACTTTTTGACCTTATATGTATTTGGTCTAGTTATTTTATGCTCCATATAGAGCCTCAGTTCATATTGATTTAGAGATGTTTTTTGTATGGTGGATGAATCATTGCTAATTTTATACATTTTTTATATATTTTTTATATACATTGCATCTCCTTGCAGTATGTTAGCTGATTTTACTTCAAGCGATGTAATATGCATGTGGCACATCACCACTAGGGTGCGCCCATCGCTAGGTTAGTGACCAGATCAGGCACATTGTTGTACTCCAGCGGGGTTTAACGTTTTTCTGACAGGGCTGTCACATGAGTGCATGTCCACAGAAGCGGAGCGTTCTTCTTTTGGAAATATAGTAATTGCCCTGGACTGTTTTTTTAACGTTTTACCTTGATGCTGCAACTGGGCTGTTGGTTTACTCAGTATCAGCGTAGGTTTTGTGGTCCGGACATATTAGGAACTTAATGGTATTTTGTTAGCAGAGAGCTGCTCTATGTATAGATCGGCAGCCATGTGCTTTATTACTCTCTGCATTTGTAAACAATACAGGTGAGCAAGTTGTTTTCTACATTTGAATTGATGTTTGCTGTTTTGCACTGTTTAGATCCGCCGGATCAATTTTTATCTTGATTGCAGGATGGTTTTCTGTAATATACCTGCATTTTTTGCAATGTTATTTTAAGAAACATTTGTGTATATACAGTGTTTTTAGAGTAAGGTGGAAACTAGATTCAAGAAGTATTTCTAATTCGGAAAATGGTATGTTTACATTTATGCTCATACTGTAGTTCGTTTTGATTGTGTTTTTATATTGTTACTTAGGGTTGTGAGCTCATTGCTTTGGGCAGCTTAGACAGTTATATAACGACAGGCTTTGCTGATCTGTTTAACGTCTTTTGTCATGTTGTTTGATAAAGGCGTCTGTATATATATTTATTTTTCACTGTTTTCAGACTGTTTTTAGACTGCTAAGATACTGCTTCTTTAAGCAGAAAGAGGAGGGAATGTTAAGATGTTAGCAATTATTCAATTATTGCTTAACCATTTGGTTTGAGCGGCAAAAACTTTTTGTATATAAGCTTCTTAGTTTTAATGGTTTATTACACCTGAAGAAGCGTAGTATAGCTACATGAAAGCGCTTGTGTTCCTGTTCTCAATAAAGAAAATTTTGTACCAGTTAGCAGCTCCGTGTGGTGATTCCAGTGGATTCTGTTTTACTAATAAAAAATATATAGAAAAGTGGAACAAAATTATATTAACTTTTGAAGATAGATTGCAATTAATAAAAATGACATAACATGAATATTCATGAGTTTAATGACTAGGATGTGTTTTGTCAGCCAATCAAATGTTTTGTTTTACCATATAAGACTTTTTTCACTTGGTAAGCTTTTTTCTGTTATACACTGAAGAAGGCCAGGTTAAATCCAGGCCGAAACCGGTCTGTTAAATTAAGCTTTTTATGAAGTCTTAAGTAGTTTTAATAAACTACATTTTTTTCATGGCTCACTTGTTGCTGGCTTAGTTTTTTCTTTATGGTCTTGTTTTTTGCCGTGCAACTCCCTACGTGCAGGGGAACTTTGCTTTAATTAATAAAAATGGTCTTATTGCCAAAAATACTATATGTAGCATTAGTAATACAGTTAACTCCTGAAAGACACATTCTTAAAAAAATAAACTCATGTTTAATAAAATTTTTATGGTATCCCAAAAAGAATAGAATAGCTGTAACTCATCATATTAGACCCTGGAAACAAGGAGGATTGAACTTCCCAGACATAGAAACATATATAAAAGCATCTGTGCTTAAAACTACAATAGACTGGATAAACCCAAATTATTTTGCCAACTAGAATAAATCAACAATGGCTATATTAACAAATGAATTGAATCTGTTAAAAAAATGTTAATAGTAGACAGATAAAACAAACCCTGGTATATATTATGCATATGTATACAATATAATATAACAACACCTTCTAAAACAGCACTGATTAATCATAACATCAGTTCCTTTAGGGAACATCAATGCAAACATAGATCTAAAACTTTGGTTTGACTTTTTAACCCTATTTACCATCACTAAGAACTTTCCTCACAAAATATATAGGGAAACAATAACCTCCTGGGAACAAAAGGGATTCTTATGCTGGTTTCAATGTGTAAATAAATTAAATGTTTTAGATATACATATGATAAAAACTACTTACAATATTCCAACACAGGACTGGTTAACCTTACAAAGCATTCTAATGCACACTCAAGATGTATGCAGATTAATTAATAATTCCTCATTTAAAGATATTCCAAACCTAATACTTTTTCTGTATGAATTTATATATAATAGTTGTGAAAAGAAAAAAATCCATTTCAAATCTATATAAAGAGTTAATAATATGTAAAACAATTCCCAAACCATCATACTGACAGTTCTTAACAAAAAGTCAGTCATTGCAGTTAACAGAAGAAATTAAAAGTAATATCTTACTATCAGTTAATTACACCTCTAACACACAGTACTGGAAAATATTTAACTGGAAATACGTAGAGCATTTTTAGCACCAGATAGAATTAAAAAGATCAGTACCACTAAACATGTTTTTTGCTGGAGGTGTGAAAAGTCAAATAAAGCAGACTGGATTCATATTTTTTATGAATGTAATAAAATTAAATCATATTGGAATGGAATCAATAATTTTTTACACGGTTTATTTAATGAATCCTTTACCTTAACTAAAATATTGATAATACTAAATGTAAATGAAGGTCCCTACCTGAATAAGACAAATATGTATTTGTTATGGACAATACTTGCTATATCTAGGAAATGCGTAACCAGAAGGTGGAATTCAAATACACCCCCGACCTTGGAAGAATTCTATACTTTACTGAAGACAACTACATTGATGGAAATAAAAATCAAAACACTACAAATCTATCCCAGGCTATTGGTAAATAATCCTTGGAAGAAAGTTATATCTTTGTTGGACACTCTGCAATAATCAATATTGTATCTCTGATAACTGATCTGTTAATTCTATATTTAATAACATAATATTGTATATAATTGAAAGTCAGGCTATTGTAAATATCGTATATAGTTGTTTAAAATGATATTTAAAAATATTATGTAAATGTTATTTTAATTGAAAATAAAAAAAAAATTTGAAAAAAAAAAGCCTTTAAATCTGACTGCAGATAATTTCAATAAATGGAACTGAAGGCTTTGACAGAGTTATTGATGACAATAATAGATGGCTGGACACAGGTTTATCCTCCTGGGAGAAAGCAATTAGAACCTAAGACTGTCAGTGCTGGACTGTTGATCACAAGACCTATCTATTATGGTCCCACCTATCTACTTTGATGTGTTTGCCACCTTCTCACCCACACCTTGGCCTTTAGTTTTCTCTCAAATTTGTGTAGTGAAACTCATGAGTAGCTGCAAACGTTATGTGGTTTTTTACTAGACATAGGGAGAAATATAATGAATGATTGCAGATGACAGGATGCATCCTCAGAGTTAAAAAATGGTTAAAGGTTCCTCAACAGTCAGGCCATGTTTGTAGAATTCTGATGTGAGACTGCTTGGCCCAGAAATATTTCTGATGGGCATGGATTTTAGAGCTTTCTGAATTTCAAGCAGGAAGGAAAGACTTGATTGGATTGAATCCTGTTGTGAGTGATAGTGGGCAATCCTAATTTGGAAAGAAACCTGACCACTCCTGTTAATGAAGTTATCACCTGCCCATTCCTTCTCTTCTTTAATGGGTATACCAACAATCAAATAGAATTATTTTTGCTGCCAGTGCTTATAAAGGAGCCCATTTTAAGAACATGGCATGCCTAACTTTTTCCTGTAATACTAGACATATTATGCGGTCTTAATCTGCTCTGATATGGGTCATGTTCTTAAAATGGAAGGCTATGCACTTTACTTAAACTTATTGCACCTCATTTTTAATACCTGGATGTCAGTTTTTCTTCTTCTTTTTTTTTTTTTTACAGGAAGACAAGCCCCCCCCCCCGCAAACCCCTGATGTGGAGGGCAAGCCACAGCCACCCCCAATCTTTTACATACTGAATCCATGATTGTACCAACTCGAAGAAGGAAGAAATCTCTTTAAAAAAGTGAATCATCGCTGGTGCAGAATTAGAAATTATACTGGGAATGATTTCCTATGGGGGAAAAGTGTTTGGCATTATGCTTTTCATCTTTTTTCCTTAGGGCTATTGATGCTTGAGAAATTCCACCTTAAGCATTTGCACGGGAGCTGTCCTTGCTGCTGCTTTGTATATGGACATGTTCTGAAGGTTCTCCCCTTTCCAGTGCAAACTTCTGTGAGTTTTGAGGCTGTAGAGTTCTCTCTGCCAAGATACTGGGATGACCTATGCACTTTTTTAGCACTTGTTTATTAGTAAGTAAAGTTTTTACTTTCTATACGTTTTTTAGAAAAACAAAGAACAAAGCTAGAGAAGTAACAAGAATGGGGACACCCCAATATCATGGACACATTTTAAATATGGTAGCTGCTGTCACCATACCCCTTAATTTCTTAGTACAAGTAAATTCTGGACAGAGACAAAAATATTGAGAGACAAAGGGTCAAAATCTTTAGCAGATTTTAACTATCCCTCTTATAAAACTACAAAATTGTTAGAATAACAGATTTTGTATTAGCATGCATTTTTTGAAGGAAATGAGGTCTGAAAGTCAAATGTCTACTATCATTTAATTGTGAAACTCAAATTTCTTTCATTGTTTAGTAACTTTAGACCTCAACAATTTGCTGGAAATCCACTAATCTTATTATGATTATTTTGTGAAATTCTAGACTGTTGAATGGAACAGTAGTCATAAAGGTAAATACATAAATACATAAACAAATAATGCAGATAGTGAAGATACTTGAATGACTTTTGAAGCCACAATAAAATGTGTTAGTGAGTTTTATAGTGCTTTAAAGAATCTGCTTTGGCTTTTATCAGAAGACTTTACTTTCCTTCCTGGCTTAAAATCCTTTTTTTTTCATTATTGCAAATTGCTTCCCTAGTAGGTCTCAGCCTTCCATCTCTAGAATGTGGAACACTGTCTTTCATAATGTGAGATAAATGGACAAAATATGGAATACTTACTAACAACTTCAACTGGGAAGTTCATATGATGATTAAAATGTACTGCTGTATATATATATATATATATATATATATATATATATATATATATATGTATATATATATATATATATATATATATATATATATATATTTGTAAAGGTTTAATACACTATTATGATTAAGTATTATTCACCAGGGATGCTGGTTAAAAAAATCCTAGCACTGAATGTCTGCAGATGCATTCAATATGACAGTGTGAATAACATGGGCTTTTTAATACTCAAAATGAATATTGAGGTACACATGAGGTGCATGTATCCCCACTTCCTCATTTTTAAATACATGCAAGAAATCTTAATTTTTTTAAAGCAACAAAAGTGTTTTTATTACAATTTTAAGATGTTATTGAAGTTTCTAATCCAAAAAGTATTGGAAGGACAGAGCAAGGGTCCAAAATTAGACACAGATTTTAAAAATGGGACTGTTTACACATTTAGTTTACATTTAGTTTGTAGTATAACAGATTTTGGATTGGTATGCATTTTCTGAAGAATATGACTTCTGAAAATCTAAAACTCCAATGTCAGCCATTATTTAGTGAATGATTTCCTCAAAGATTTACCAGAAAACTTACCATTTTATAAGGGACAGACCAAAAATGTGGAACAAAACCAGGGACAAATACAATGTATACTCAGCTCTCAACTTCTCAAAGTAAGAATGAGGGACAAAGCTAATATAATAGGGAGTTGGAAAGGCTCAAATGCAAGAAAATTGCTAGAATAATCAGTTTTGCACCATCATTTGTTTTGGAAACATGTGAAGCCTGAAACTTACGTCATTATGTAGCAAGAGTAATTCACATCAGCATGTAAAATACCTAAATCATCATCTGGCAGTTGGTGCTGATGATTATGGTTGTAAACTGTAGTTCTTGTGATACAGAGTTTTAGTTTCTCAGCCATCATTTGCCTACTGTGTGACTTTCAGCAAATCGCATAGACAGACAGTGCTTGGGGCCAACTAAGAATCCAAGATGGATTTCTCAATTGTCCTGTGGACTGCAAGCCTGTTAATTACATATGAATCTACCAGGAATTTAGTAAAATGATTCTTTTATGAAGAATATCTATGGGACCTGGGTATGAGGTAAACTAAAGTCACTAACAACTTGCTTAAAATAGTCTAGCAGTTGATGCAGATGGTTAAAGCTGCAAGTCGTAGCTTCTGTGGTACAGGGTTTGATTCCCTTAGCTCTCATTTTTTTAATGTGTGACCTTGAGCAAGTCACTTAACCAGACAGAGCTGTGGGGCAGCTGGGAATTTGGGCTAAATGTCTCAGTGGTCCCCTGGATTGCAAGCATAGTAACTACCTATGATGTACAAGAATATCATGAAAAACATACCAGAAATATTAGGCAGATATCAGAAACATTTTGTGAAATCAAATGACAGCTGAGAGGTATGGCTTTTCAATAGCGACTTCTCATTAAAAAAATTAATCAACTAACTGGTCTGATTTGCTTTTTCACCCAAAGAGTGGTAAGCCACTCCAGTTCTGGGATGTAGCGATTTTGTTTTTGAGATGTATTACTGTCCCTAAATGTATTCTGGAAATGTACTTTCAGCCACCAGCATGTGACCCATGAGCTGATGGTAGCTCAGACTTGATACAAAAGATCCCACTTCACTTCTTGAAAAGAGCTGGGACATTTCTCAAGTTCCCTGGCCAAATTTTCTCAATTAGTATAGATGCCAAAAAACACAAATAAAACTTATTAATAATTTTATGGCACTTATAAAGACTCTTTTGATACTGTGCTTTCAGAATTCATTAGTAGTTTTATCCTTGCCTTAAAGTCTTTTTTTTTTTTTGGGGGGGGGGGGGGGTTCATTGCTGCAAGTTGTCTCAATTTTTTTCCTTTTTTTAAAGACATGAGAAATGTTTTCTTTAAAAAGCATAAGAAAAATGTGGTGATTTTCATTGTACTTTTAAAGACTGTACTTTTTATTTCATGATTAAAGAATGTATTAATGCTTCTTGCCTACCTCATTGTCTTCAGTTAGTTTTTATTTATTTATTTATTTTTTGTTGTTGAAAGTAGTTCAGTTTTTAATGCACGTCTGTTTATTGTTTTAAGTGGCAAAATAAGTAAAATATTTTTAACAGTAGTTTGAATCTGCGAGCAATAAATATCTTTTGTTCACAGCTCTGAATTATACCTCTGAAACTCTCATCTTTAAAATCGTACACTGAGGCAAAAAGTTATGTGGGAAAGGACAAAGGTCCAAAATAAGGGGCAGATTTTAAATATAACATTGTTCAAGAACATTCTATGAAATCACTGGACAGCTGAGAGGTATGTTTCTTTTTTAATTTATAACAGTCTTCTTAATAATAAGATTCTTTGATTAACTGGTCACACTTTGCCCCCCCCCCCCCCCCAACTGTGGTAAACCACTGCATTCCAGGGATGTGGAGATGGAGCATTTTCTGGGGAACTGTTTACTTCTCTTGGTCAACTGCTATATATTTCTGTAAGCCTGTTCTGGAACTGCACTTCCCGCCACCATCATGTGACCCCTTATTCTTTACATTAATTTTAAAGTGCCCATTTTGTACCTCTCAGCTGCCATAGGTTATGTATAGTGTTATGATGTCTACTGCCTCAGTAGATGGTGCACATGCTTTTGATGTTGGAAAATTAGAAGGCTTTGTTTTTTTTTTCACTCCAAGTGATTGGACTCCTTTAACATTACTGACCCTGCAGTGCAGCATTAGGGAATGCTACACTCCTGAGTGTATTACCCTTTGGATGAGATGTTAAACTGTCAGTTAATGGTAGCTCAGAGTATATGTAAAAGACCCCACAGCACTTATTTAAAGAGTAGAGAAATTTCCCTAGTGCCCTGGCCACATTTCTCCTAATAAGTATAAACACCACCTCAGGTGTCTCCTGAAAAACGTTTACTAGCCTAGTAGGGCTAACCTAGGCAACAGATGATTACCAATAATAATAACGATGATGATGATGATACTAATAAATAAACACATTTTGACCCCAGATATAGGCTTGCTCCTCTTTAATGCTTTGGATTTCTCCATAAAGTTGCACATGTGTTAGGCTACATAAGTTATGAAAGAAATGAACTAGCCTAGTACAAAACCTCCACATCCTTACTTCCACGGGGTCTATAACTAAGAAACTGTTTCTCTGTTTGACCATCTGTAAGGCTTCTTAAGAGCATATATCACTAACCATAGGTGACTCGATAGTGAGGCACACTTATGTCCCACTCACTAGGTTGAATAAGGAGAAAGTAAGAGTCAGCTGTCAGGTGCCAGGATCCAACACCTAACACACGTTCTCAGGTCACTCCATAACAAGTACAACTATGACTCTGTCATTGTCCATGTAGGTGTGAATGACCTGAGATGTACCTCCCTGGACTACATGAAAAGAGACATGGAGGAGCTCTCAGATTATGTGGCTCAGGCAGGTATGACCCTAGCCCTGAGCAGCATCCTACCATCGCCCAGAATGATACCGCAGTACAAGCAGAAAATTATTGAATTTAACAATTGGCTAAGTTCCTGGTGTCATTCTAAGGGGATCTAGTATCTGTCTGCTTGGGATGACATGACTGACAGAACCCGATGTTTTGCCAAAGATAGCCTGCATCTATCACCCCTAGGTTTTGGACACTGGCCACCCCTATAGTGCCTTTTTAGGCAGTGTTCTAAAGATGAAATTACCACCATAACAGCTATAAATAAATGCAAGCTGGAGGTAATGCTGCTCAATGCTAGAAGCCTAAATCTCAAGATGCTCTCCCGTGAAGCACTCCTCAAATGGAGAACATCAACATTTGTGCTGTAACAGAGACCTGGTTTAAAGCAGCAGAAAGCACCCCTGCACTCCCAGGCTGTAACTCACTCCACACCTTTCAGCCCCAGAAAATGGACCGAAGCTCCAAAGGCAGTGGTGTCTTCATATTCATAAAGGATATGTACACCTTCAGACTAGTAGCCCAGCATAACGCATCGGAGATACTTCAGGTACAACTAACAGTGGGTAATACAGTAATTCAGGTCGTGGCCTGTATAGGTCCTAAGACTCTCATTCCGTGTTCCTAAGCACCCTGGAAACTATTAGGGTCTAACCCAACACTCTAATACTGGGTGACTTCAACTACCCCTCCATGAATTGGGAAAACTACTCATGCACCAATACACTTGCCCAACGCTTCCTGGAATTTATTAATTCAAATGCTCTGGACTGACTCATTCTTACCCCCACTAGAGGAAGCAACATCCTTGACCTGGTTATTACTAACATGAGCAACCGTTGCTCAACACCAGTATTCCCTGGTTGGATCCGACCACAAACTAATTGCCATGGAAATCCACTTCTCACCCACACCACCAGCAAAGGTAACCACCATGAAAAATATCTCCAAAGCTGACTTTGGGCTCCTAAAAACAGAGATGGCTAACTTCATGGCACACATGCAAATGGAAAATAGGTGCATGACTGCCAAATCATACACCAATTCAGTGTACAAACACGTGCATAAATGCATGGAACTAGCCGTACCCAACAGAACCCAGATGCTTTCCTCCAAAAAAAAAGTAAGCCAATCTGGTGGTCCCTTGCATTAACAAACTCTACAACAGAAAGTAGAAACTGTTGCACAAAAAGGTGCAGTCCCAAGACTGGAAAAACTCCCTTATTAGTCTCAACAAAAAGTCGAGATCCCTCATCAAAACCTCTAAAGTCAGCTATGAAGACAGAATTGCGGCAGACACTAAAAACAACCACAAAGCCTTCTGCAGTTATATCAAGAATCTCCACGGCAATAGCCATATTTGCTCTGAGTTACTGCACAATGGTACCTCCTATACTGAGCCAACAGATATTGCCAACATACTAGCCGACAGATTCAGTGCCAGCTTTACCCCCCCCCCCCCAAAAGGACCAATCACAATAAAGGAAGAATGCCAGGCACCCAGCATTACTGCAGCACAGGTTAAAGCTGCATTATCCAAGGCCAATAATACAGCTTCCATGGGACCCAACAATATCCCTGGCTGTGTTCCATATGAACTACAAAGGGAACTGGCACCACACCTGTGTGCTCTGTTCAATCATAGCCTCACCTCAGGCTTTGTCCATACAGAATAGTGCACTGCTACAGTCATCCCTCTCCATAAAGGGGGAACGACTACAGACCCTGGGAATTATCGCCCCATTAGCATGACAAGTCTGATGTGTAAGGCTATGGGGGGCATCCTCATGGACCTAATTAACAAGGATATAGGGAATCTCCAAACTCTGGATCCCACGTAATTTGGTTTTGTGAAGGGTAGGTCATGCCTTCTCAACCTGGTTGACTTCTTTGAATCAGTCACCAGAGCTGTGGATGAGGGCATGGCAGTTCATACAGCATACCTTGATCTGGCCAAGGCCTTTGGAACCATTCCCCACTCAGGAATCATTGATAGACTCACCAAACTAGGCATCAACCCCATATCACTAGGTGGGTTGCAAATTGGCTCACAGATAGAACCCACAGTGTGAAAGTAGCAGACTCCAAGTCAGACTGCTGACTAGTCACGAGTGGGGTCCCTCAGGGATCAGTCCTTGCTCCTCTTCTGTTTGACCTCTACTTCTCAGAAGTCCAGGCCAACATGGAGGGACTCTGACTGACCAAGTTCACTGACAATTGTAAGCTGGGAACCATTATTAACTCCCCAAGTGATGTAGACATCCTACAGAAAGACCTCACTGAGACCAATGACTAGCGTTGAAACCATGGCCTTAAGCTTAATGCCAGAAAATGCATCATCATCCCCTTTGGGAAAAACTCAATTCCCACTAATTACCACATTGATGGTAGCCCACTGAACACTGAAGGCATTATAAGAGATCTGGGGACACAGGTTGACAGTAACCTCTCCTTCAACCACCACATTGCCACTGTGGTCAGATAGTCCTTCTATGTGGCACATCTCATTACCAAGGGTTTGGCATCCAGGAAGAAAGAGGTCATCATCTCTCTACTATTCCCTCATTAGACCAATCATTGAGTATGTTGCCCTATTTGGCATGTACCTCACTAAACACCTGCAATAGCTGGAAAGGCCACAAAAGTACCTTATGAAGAGGATCCTAGGCCTTAAACACATGCCCTACATGAACAGACTCAAAAAACTCCAGCTTTTCTCTGTCTCATATCGTCTATTAAGTGGCAATCTCTGCTTGACTTACAAAGCCATGTCTGACCCAGCCCTATTAGAAATGTTACACCTAAAGAAATCCCAATCCCTCCTCACCACATGCTCCAGGGGCCTCAACCTCATTACCACAATTAACAGAACATGCTGGAGGGACAGGTTCATAACCCAGAGACTGCGCATGCTCTGGAATAGACTTCCCATACTTGTCAAGCAGAGCACCTCACTGGTCCTTTTCAAGAGAAATCTTGATGAGTGGATGGGAAATAGAAAGTTCACCCCAGGGATCACTTCAGTGGCTCTACTTGATAGAGGCTCCGGGAACTAATGGTGGCATGATGCCAGGGCACTTCTATGGGCTAGGCTTGTAAAGGCACCAGGGCTGTTGGCCTAGTACACACCTATGAACCTATGAACCTATATGGTCTGATATTTAATACTTACAGGTAGAGTGTCACTATACGTATTATTGTAATTCAGTACATCTGTTTATTTATCTCTTCTTCTGACTGTAAATTGCCATTAACACTGTGTTGCCATAGGAGAGAAAAGTGAATGAAAGTGATAATACTTTGGCAGAGCTTATATTTCAGCACTGTGGATCCTGTAACTTAAAACTGCACTGTCAGTGACGTTTGATGTCTATGTCCTAACTGTGATGGGATAGTTGCAGTCGTTTAATTATTTAATAGAGAGAAGGAATATGTGTAAAATCTAAAATGGCATTTTACAGTGATTGTGTGGTGATTCGCACTTTCTCAGGAAGGATTTCATTGCCTGCAGTTTCTTTCTGCTACACTATTTACCCCTGCATATTTATTTTGTATCAGCATTGCCTAACGTCTTTATTGCCTAAGAAAAGTGTTATCAGTTCACCTTTAAGATCTTCAGGCTCCAGTTTATTTATGTATTCTTTATTATCTGGTGATAAGATATTACTTAGCTCTGTAAGTTCTCCAGCTGATGTATTCATCTGGAAGACACACTGCTTTGCACATACACTACCACTAAGGTACTTCTATAATTTGTACTGGCTGCTGATATGACTGTGAGGAATTGCACAGCTCTGCCATCCATCCTTAAGAATTTGTGTGTGTGTGTGTTTGTGTGTGTGTGTGTGTGTGTGTGTGTGTGTGTGTGTGTGTGTGTGTGTGTGTGTGCAGTAATACTGAGTGCCTGGAACTCTACTGGTATTGTGATTGGTTCTTTGCTAGGGGAGAGAGAGGCAAAGTTGGCACTGAATCAATCGGCCAGTATATTGGCAATATCTGTTGGCTCGGTATAGGTGGCACCATTGTGCAGCAGCTCCGAGCAAATCTGGGTATTACCGTGGAGATTCTTTACATAATTATAGAAGGCCTTGTGACTGTCTTTACTATCTGCTGCAATTCTGTTTTCATAGGTAGCTTTAGAGGATTTGATGAGGGATCTCAACTTTTTGTTGAGACTGATAAGGGAGTTTTTCCAGTCTTGGGACTTCATCTTATTCCGCATCAGTTTCCTCCTTCTGTTGTAGAGCTTGTTTATGGCAGTGGACCACCAGATTGGCTTCCTTTTTCTGGAGGAGAGCATATTGGTTCTATTGGGTTTGCGAGATCCATGCATTTGTGTACATGTTCATACAGGGCATTAGTGTATGATTTGGCAGTCGTGCAACTGTTCTCCATTTGCATGGGTGACGTAAAGTTATCCACCTCTGTTTTTAGGACCCCAAAGTTAGCTTTGGAGAAGTCTTTCATGGTAGTTACCTTTGTGGGGGCGTGTGGGTGGAAGGGATGTGGATTTCCAAGGTGATTAGTTTGTGGTCGGATCTAACCAGGGAGGAGTTGACTATTGGTGTAGTCAACATTCGCCCATGTTAGTAATGACCAGGTTAAGGATGTTGCTACCTCTAGTGCGGGTAAGAACGAGCTGGTCCAGGGCACTGGAATTAATGAATTCCAGGAAACATTGGGCAAGTGTATTGGTACATGAGTAGCTTTCCCAGTTAATGGAGGGATAGTTGAAGTCGCCCAGTATGAGAGTGTTAGGTTGGACCCTAATATTCTCCAGGGTGCTTAGGAAAGTGAAGTGTGAGTCTTAGGACATTGTTGGGGACCTATAGCAGGCTACGACCTGAATTGCTGTCTTTCACAATGTTAGCTGCACCTGAAGTATCTCTGATGCGTTATGTCGGGCTATCAGTCTGGAGGTGCGTGCATACTTTATGAATATAGAAACACCACCGACTTTGGAGCTTCGGTCCAAGTTCTGGGGCCGAAAGGTGTGGAATGGTTATAGCCTGGTAGTGCAGGGGTGCTTTTTGCTGCCTTGAACCAGGTCTTTGTTACAGCACAAATGTCGATGTTCTCCATTTTAAGGAGTGTTTTGAGCGAGTGCATTTTGAGATTTAGACTTCTAGAGTTCAGCAGCATGACCCTTAGACTGCATTTGTGTGTAGCTGTTACGTGGTAATTTGGTCCTTGAAACACCACCTAAAAAAGGGACTATAGGGGTGACAAAAGCCTTGGCCAGTATCCGGAAGCCCAGAGGTGACAGATGCAGGCCATCTCTGGCAAAGCATCGAGGTCTGTCAATCATGTCATCTCAGGCAGACAGATACTGGATCGCCTTAGAATGACACCAGAAACTTATTCAATTGTTGAAATTAATCATTTTCTGCTTGTACCGTGGTATAATTCTGGGTGATGGTAGGAGGCAGTTCAGGGCTAGGGTCATACCCACCTGGGCTACATGATTCAAGAGCTCATCCATGTCTCTTTTCATGTAGCCCAGGGAGAAACATCTCAGGTCTTTCACACCCACATGTACAATGACAGATTCATATTTTTACATGTTGTTGAGGGACCTGAGTGCTTGCGTTATGTGGCGGATCCTGGCACCTGACAGGCAGCTGACTGTTACTTTCCCCTTATTCAACCTAGTGAGTGGGACATTTTATTTATTTATTTATTTTATTTATTTGTCATTTGTTAACTGGGTTGGTCCAACTGAGCCAGGGTCCATTTTCAGTGGAGACCTGAAGAGAAAAGCTCCAGATACATTTCAAAATATAAAAACAGAGACATATTTAAAAAGGTAAAATATGAAGTTGTTATACATAGAAAATAAGAATCACAATTTTACAGAATTGTGTACAAGTTGTATAGTGTTACTACAGAACAGCAATAAAAAGTTCACATGTAGAAATATATACAGGTTTCAGCAATAAGTCTATGTACAGCAGTATTTACAGGGAATCAGGTTATAGGTCTACAGTAATAGATGTATTAGAGAGACAAATAGAAAAATATGATGTATGCAGAGAGTCAGGAGATAGAACTAACAGGAGAGCAGTAAGATGTCAGGTAGGAGTTTGACAAGGACAGGACCAGGTCTTTAGTAGGTAGTTTTTAAGTTTGAGTTTGAATTGGGCTTTATGGGGGATAATTCTTATATTATAGGGGAGAGCATTCCAGGTATGAGCAACAGAGAATTTATAAAGGGATTTACCAATATTTTTAGTGGGTTTGTAGATGTTGAGAAGATTTTTGTCAGATGTGCGAAGCTGGCGATGGGGGTTACAGAGTGATACTGGGTTTGAGATGGAGGGACAGGATGTAGGGTTGTAGAGTATAGAGTGTGTGATGTCTAATTGTGGTAGTTGTTTTTGGAATTCAGGCCAGAGTAAAGACCATGGCAGTGGTGTGATTTATATGGTTGGTTGGAGACGAATCTAGCTGTTTTGTGGTAGGTTTGTTCTAGTTTGGAGAGGAGAGATGACTGAAGGTTAGTGAGTACTGGAGCTGCATACAGAAGACAGCATAAGAGGAGAGATACAGCAAGGGAGGGTTTGGTGGGGGCTAAGATTAGTTTATGATTATGGTGCAGAAGTTCAAGTTTTCGGTTGGTTTTCTAGTGAGCCTCACTATCAAGTCACCTATGACTAATTGTTGGGCATGCTGTTTTGCATTAGGAGCTTTGGTTGAGTGGCACACTCTTTAGGAGAGTTATGTGTCTTGTGATAGCATTGTGTTGTGGTGGTCGAGAGTGTTTCTGCCTTGGAGGTCTCTGCTGTTTGGGTAGATTTTTTAATGAGAGCCTCCACAAAGGTGGGTGTGTGGTTTGTGTTTTTATGTGAAGGCAGTGCTGGTGTGTGTTCTGGAGGGCTATGAATTCTATGTGGTGTGGTGCATGACCTTCTCCTCTTGACCCACTATTCCAGTCTTGGCTGGATAGTGCATGACTTCCATTTTGAATATATAAGTGCATCTCTCGCAAGTCTGAGTGTTGGGAGGAAAGAGGAGAGGGTTGTCAGTGTACATGAGGCAGTTGCTACATTGCCTCAGGATGCCTAAGTTCACCAGGTTAATAGGAGAAAGCAAAGGGAACTGACCTTTAGACATGCCTGGAGGGGTGGGCATTAATAATAAGTACTGAAGCTGTTTCCTTGTAGAACATTTAGTGCTGGTAGCACTTTTGTGTGCTACAATAATTTCTACAAGAAGTTTGGTAAAGTGCTAGACTAATAAGCTAGTAAAAGTGTAGGAGAGCAGAGAACTAGCAGATCTAAGGGAAAAATTGAAGAGCAGACTTTTTGACACCACTTAGAAGCTTGCAAACAGTCCTGGATACAACAAATCTGTATCTGGACTACACTAGTTACAGGAAAGGCAGGAAACAGTTTTTTTTAGTAAAAAGTAAAGAGACAGAAGATAATGAGATAATTTAATATTCAGAAACTAAATGGGTGGGGCTTTGCTAAGTTCTCACTATATACAGTAGAATGAGCTGTACACACCACAACTCTCAAATGCAGTGCAGTGTATTTTTTTGTGGGTCATAGTCTCATAGATAAACTGGTTTCACCACAAGGCCTTCATCAGTACCTAATGTGCTTAGGCTAAAAAGATTGCCTTGTATAATGTCCTAATGATGGGATCATCAAACAGTTACCAATAAATACAGAATAAAGTGCAAAGTATACAAACAAATAGCAAAATAAAAGCATCACTGCATAAATGTGAGACGTATAAATACATGATAAATGCAAATATGGCTATAATGAATTTATGAACCTTAAAAACCTTCATTTTACAAATGGTCATTTAAATCAGGTGTAAACAAAGCATCCAACATGACAAGCCATTCTTTTTATTTTTCATCCAAAATCTTTTGCTTGCCTAATTTAGTTGGACTTCTTTTCCTGTAAATCTGAAAGAAGCATTATGGTGCTTAGACACATGCTTGTAAAGTGAACTTGTTTGTTTATTTCATGTAATGTCACTAACATGCTCAGAAATTTCTCTTTTATAACTTCTAGAAGTTTTCCCTACATAGAATGCTGAACGTGTGCATGTAGCTAAATAAATCATCCATTCTCAGATATGTAATCAAGCTATGAAAATCAAAAACTTCTGTGTGTTAGCAGAGGAAAGAGTTTTGATTTTATTTACTACATTACAGGCTGCACAATGTCCACATGGTGAGCCCCCTGTGAAGGGTTCTGGTCATCTGTATGGAAGCCTTCATATAATCAATAGCCTGTTTATAATGATTAAATTATTAACCAATAGTTTTCCTTTTCTATATATAAATTAGCAATTGGCAGAAAAACATTTCTTCCAGCTCATGTTCCACCATAAGACTGTCCCAACATTTATGTAAGTGAGATGCTAGTGCTTTATCATTTGACCAAAAAGTTGTGACAAATCTAATAGTAGTTTCAGACTTATTACATTTTCAGTGTATTCCAGGAACTCTCTTCTAACTGTCTGAGTTCTCACTCATAGTGTCTGTGCTACCAGCACAGTCCAGTCTAATTAACTAATTCCTTACCCGATAAAGCCCACAGTAAGATCCTGATATTATGGATGGGCAGTTTCCTACCATCTCTGTAGCCAGCCTGAGGGACTTGGGCATCCTGAGGCTATGTAGCAATTGTCTAATGTATACTGACAACCACTTAATCCTGAAACAGATACTACATGTGAGAGGTAGTTGTACTATACAAAAGAGGCAAGACTCACATACAGACAAATCGAATGCCAAACAGCTTATCTGCTCACACCCATCACTTCCCACACCAAATAAGGATTTGTCACATAGACCTATATATGAGGAGGTACTCACTAATAATTTACCAAAAATTCAGAGGCCTCCCAAAAGCCTGCCTTCAGGAAACCATATATACACACAACAAAGCAAACATAAACCATAACACATAATAATGCACACACCAGTGTCTAAACAAACAAGCTCAGAAGTCAAAACACCACAAAGCCTAACACAGGAGACTCCATAGTGAGACACATGGATGCCCCCTCACCAGGCTGGATAAGGAGAAGGTTATGGTTAGCTGCCTTTCAGGCACCAGGATCCATCAGATCACACAAGCATTCAAGTCACTCATTCACAAATACCAGTATGACTCTGTTTTAGTCCATGTAGGTGTGAATGACCTGAGACATACCTCCCTGGGCTATATGATGAGAGACATGATTAAGCTCTCAGATTATGTGTCACAGACAGGTATGATCCAACCTTGAGCAGCATTCTACCTTCACCAAGGTTGATGCCACAATACAAAGAAAAAATGATTGACTTTAACAATTGGCTTAACTTTTGGTGTCAGTCCAATGGGATCCAGTATTTGTCAACCTGGCATGACATGACTGACAGGTCACACTGTTTTGCTAGAGATGGTCTGCATCTGTCTCCCCAAGGTGTTCAGATACTGGCAAAGGTTTTAGCCACCCCTATAGTGCCTATTTTAGGCAGTGTAAAAATAATCAATCTCCTAATGCAACAAAATCTTTTTCTGTTCAATGCTAGGAGTCTAAATGAGAAACTGCATTCCCAAGAAGCTGACATCCTTACAGTCACTGAGCCATAGCTCAAATTTGAGGAAAGCACCTCAGCCCTGCAAAGCTACAACACATATCATATAGTCAGACCACCAAATGAGCAAGAAATAACCAAAGAAGGAGGAGGTGTATTCATCTTCATAAAGAATGAGTACACCTCAAGACTGGTCAAAGAGTATGACTGTCTCGAGCTACTCCATGTTCAACTCACCACAGGCAAAATCCCCTACCATCTCTAGCTATAGGTCCCCCACCATGAACCAGGAAAAACATAACATGTACCTGGACTTACTTGAGCTACTCACCATGCTGCCCAATACCTTATTCATGGCTGATTTTAATTATCCTACCATTGACTGGGAACATACATTACTACTAAAATGCAGGCTTATAGGTTATTGGACTTTGTCAATGCAAATGCTCTGGAACAACTGGTCAGAACACCCACTAGGAGCTCAAATATCCTGGACATAGTACTCACTAACATGGGGTAGTGTTACATTCCCCCTGTGTAATGTCCTCTTTGACAAGCTTGGACCAAAAATGGTCTCCTTTGAGATAAATATAAGGCCAGATATCCCATCTAGCTCAAAAATGCTAAAGAGTTTCTCCAAGGCAAATTATCTCCCTCTAAATGATGGCATAAAACATTTCAATGCTTCCCCAAACCCAGAAAGCAAAGAATCCTATGCAGAGGTGTACACCAATACCTTGTATAGGCACTTAAGCAATTGCATAGAATCAGCAGTACCAGAGCAGATTAAACCCAGGTATTGCTTGAAAAACAAGACACCCTGGTGAACACTGGTATAAATAGGCTATACAACAAAAGAAAGAAACGTTTTTAAATAACTTAAAACATGACTCAGCCAATCCATTTGGATCCCTATTTAACCATAGTCTATAGACAGGCTATGTTTCAGCACAATGAAGGACAACAACAGTCATCCCTCTGCACAAGGAAGACCATCAACTAACCCAGGGAATTACAGATCCATAAACCTGACTAGCCTCATCTGTAAGGCCATGGAAAGAATCATCATGGACCTTATCGATAAGGACACAGTTAACCTACAAACTCAGGACCCGACCCAGTTCAGGTTTGTTAAGTGTAGATCATGTCTCTTAAATCTGATTGACTTTTTCAAGGAGGCCACCACAGCCATGGATGAGGGAAAGACTGCGCATACCACCTACCCTGACATGGCCAAGGCATTTGACACAACTCCCCAGTCAAGTATTATACAGAAACTCTCTCATCTAGGCATAAACCTGCACTTCACCAGATGGGTAGCCAAATGGCTCCCCAACAGGACACATACTGCCGAAGTGGGTGAATTCTCTTCTAGCAACAGGCCAGTCACCAGCAGCTTACCACAAGGTTTTGTACTATACTCGTGTCTTCTGCTGACTATAAAATGTTATATATTTCTTTTTTAATTTCCAAGTAAGATCCAATAACCATTTTATGGGAGCATTTTGCATCATGTAACTGTAAATATGTTTCTGTTTGTATGCATTTCTGTCTCAATATACAACTGACTCACTAGACATAGTCTTAAAAATAAAGAACAGATGGCACTACAACATCTTTTGGTTGATCAGAATATAGCCAGTAATAAAGGAGTTCACAACCCCCACTTTTGGTCTTCCTAAAGGAGCAACATTGCCCTTTTTAGAAAGCGGTTGTAAAGTATCACTGTGTCAGCTGTGGAAAAACTGCCCTCATTTTCGATTATGCGCCATCATTTCTGAGTCAGAAGTCATACAAATAAAATTACTCAATTCATTTCTTTTACGTTTGTTACCACTCTTGCTAAAAAATTTTATTAAAGTCCTCGGAAAAACAGAAAATTGTTTTGAAATTCTTACAAGTGATTTGTCTATTATGTTTATAGCCATTCACATCACAGTGGTACTTTTTAAGCTTTTGATTTTGTAATTCGTTTTCTAGAGTGGACAATGTATTTGACAATAAGTTAACCTCTGTGAAAAATCCTTATGTGCTTGCAGGGATAAAGCTGTTTAACTTTGTATCAGTATCAATTTGCAGTCTGCCTATTTGCTGTTCATAAAACTCAAAATGCTCACAAACACAGCTGAAGCAGCTTGCTGCACCTGGCCCCCACTGCTTTTCTAAAATATCATCTGCATCTGCAACAATAGGTTCTAGAATAATACACAGGCATAGGCCTCCGGGTGCTTTTTTTGAATGTCTTATAGGCCTCAAGTAGTTGCTGATGCCAAACCAAAGTACATATTTCTTAGAAGCAACAGTTAAATATTGAAAAAGAGTGTTTAAGGAAATAGCAGTGTCATTGTTTAAATCTGATGTCCCATCTAAGCCAATATCTTAGCTCACAAAAAACAGCAAATTATCTCTAGCCACCTTAAACCATCAACCAAATTTTTAAATCTATATTATAATCCAGGTTGAAACCAATATATCTGTGAAACTATGGACCAAAAATAAAATTAATTGCACTGAATTTGAATTCTGTACTTTTGTGCTTGGTAGTGTTTTTACCTTTGATTTCTGAGCACTTTACACAATGGGGAATGACAATTGCAAGCTTCTGGTTTTGGATTTACCCAATATGCAACAGTTATAAGGAATGGCACTTTAATGGCATTGCCATATCCAGCGACAGCATCTTATTTTATATTATACTAGACTTTCTTTCTAAATGTACTTTTTAGTTATATATTTATATATCTACAGATTGATTATTAGCTTGAGTGGATAAAAATGTTCCATTATAACCATTTTGAGGGCAATCGTTTTTAAATGTTTTTTCTTCCCCATTTTAATTCCCACTTATAGCCTGAGCATTGTATAATATAGTTCACACTCTCATTCACACAACCACTTTGACATGCAATAAATTTTATGTAACTGCACATACTAATATAAATACTAATTACTACAATCGGATGTTTCCAAACTACTCAAATCTCCATCTCAATTTACCTAGATCAGTTGATTAAAGATAATCTGTTGTTAACATACCTGCGTCTTATTTATCTGAAATACTTATTTTTCCTTTTTTTCTTTCTTTCTCTTCTTTTGATATCAGAATACTTAAACCACATATATGTATATAACCAGAAAGAAAGCGAAAATGTAACTCAAATATACCAATCTGAAATAAATATACAAATCTCCACTATTGCTTAATAAAAACTATGGATTATTATATTGCACAACAGTTTGCAGACTTCACACTTTGCACTTTTCTTTATGTCCTAATCACTCCAGTACTTTTTATTGACCTAATGTCTTTTATTTAATCTACCTATCCTGATAACGCACTTCAAAGTTAACATCAAATGGAAAGCTTTGAAAATATAGTTTTCATGTCATACTCACTTACCTGGCATTACAGTGCTATGTTCTCTTATCTGTGAACGCTCCAAAACACCAGCCATTAACAAGCTGATATCATATAGTATTTTCTGTGCATCCATCGCTGATGGAAGGCAACCAACTGAAGCTTTAGCATCCCATTCAAACTTTCCCTGCCTGAAATACACCATACAACACAAGATCCCTCCCTGCCACTTTTCAACAAATAGCCATGAATGATATAAAACACTTTTTTTTAGAAAGATAAGTACTCCCTACAGCACAATTCAACAACAACATCCTTTCATTCCAAAATGCAGGAACTACTTTTCTATCAAATAAAAAGTGGAAACATCAAAGCTCAAAAACAAGACAAGAGTATAATGTTTCCAATTCCCTTTTACTCGCTATAGGGAGGGAGGGAGAAAAACAATTCTTACGTGCATACTTTCTGTCGTACAAGATGAATCAAATATACATATTTATCTCAAACACTGACATAAATATATTTTAAAAGAACAACTTCTTTTATGATATGTAAAGTATGCAGAGAAGTATACAACACATATCTTTGCATCAGTGAGAAACACTTCTGGTTTAAGAATTTTGGCACATCTTTACTTGAAAATTTCTTAACAGGGCATTTTTGGCTTCAGGCAAAATAACAGTATTTTACATTTAAAAACACTGAATGTTACAAATGTTTACAAAATAGTAAAGCTGATTAGGAACATATATTTAATGAGTGTCCTTTGTCTACATACTGGAATTCAGTTACTGACTTTTTCCAAACCTTATGGTCTGATAACTTCTCTTTAAATAAGAAAACAATCTTATATAATATTTATTTAAATCTTAATGAAAACAAAGAGAACTACTATCTCTTCTGGACTATTTTGGCATTATAGCAAGGAAAACCATAACCAAGAAACTGAAGAAATTTGTTTCTCCACAGTT
>NC_056744.1:929381421-929466421 GCF_019279795.1 Protopterus annectens
GAATCTATGTTGTGCCAACTCATGGTGAATATCTTTTGCCAAAAATACATAAAAGTCTGGATAAACCTCCAGGAAGACCTACTGTATCTGGCATTGGATCTTTGACAGAACCACTCTCTGACTTTTTGACACACTATCTTAATCCTTTATTAAAACATATGAGAGAACGCATCCAGGACACCACTGAATTCCTTAGGATCATATCAGAAACTGAATTGGAACCAACATGGTTACTGTGTACATTGGATGTCAAGGCACTCTATACTAACATTCCCCATTGGGTAGGGCTATTGGTGGTCCAATATTGGTTGGAGAAGGCCAATCTTTATTCGGCCAGTTATAACACCCTATTACTTTGTATGGCAGAACACTTACTTTCTAAGAATGTTTTTTATTTCAATAAGGAATGTTATTGGCAAACTAAAGGCACAGCAATGGGGGCTTATTTTGCCCCAGTTTATGCTGATATGTTTATGGGGTACCTTGAAGAACATCTGATATATGACATCACACATAACATATTCATCAATGGGATGGACATCTGGAGGAGGTACCTTGATGACTGTTGGTTGGTGTGACATGCTGACCAACAATATCTGGCAGAATTTCTTCAGTACTTAAATGAAAATAAATGGGGTATTGAATTTACACTAAATTGTGACATGCATTGTATCAGCTTTTTGGATGTCATGGTTATTAAACAACAGGATGGGTCCCTTGCCACCAAGTTGTACAGGAAATATCCCCATTATAATAATTTGTTACATGCCACTAGTCAGCACCCACACCATACCATATGTAATATACCTAAGTCTCAGTTCTTGCGTATTAAGAGAATATGCTCCAAACAGGAAGAATTTGCAGTTTATCAGCAATATATGATACATAGGTTTCAGGACAGGGGCTATCGACAACGGGACATACAATCTGCCACCCAGTGGGTATCTGTTCAGGATAGGACTCAGTTACTCAAATACAAAGACAGAACTCATGTGGGGGAATCAGAACCAATTAGATTTATAACGACTTATGGTCGTAATATTAATCTCATCAGGGAAGTTGTATCCAAACATTGGAATATCCTAATGGCTAATGAAGAGCTGAACCGGGCATTGGGGAACCAGTGTCAATTCTCGTACCGTAGAGGCAAAATATTGGGATCACATTTTGCACATTATAAGAAGTGTGGTAGTGGACAGTTTATGCACCATCAACTTACTGTTACAGGGGATAAACTTTTGGGGTCATTTCCTTGTGGCCACTGCACCTTTTGAAAACATATATATATATATAAATCTAAACAATTTACAAGCAGAAATTTGGGAAGAGTTTATGATAATCAATGTTTTGGAAACTGTGGATCTGACTGGGTGGTGTATTTAGCTACTTGCACCTGCTCAGTTTTCTACGTTGGAGAAACATCCCGTTCTCTACGTATTCAGATGTCTGAACATTATAGTGAGATCCATAACAAATGGTTAACTAATGCCCTATACAGACACAAAACTATACACTCTACTGCCCAGTTTCAGTTCACTGTGATAGATAAGATACAGGGAGACAGATCTCATAAATTAGGCCGGCATTCTATTCTGAACACTAAAGAAAAATATTGGATTGTTAAATTAGGAGGCCTATTTTCACTGGGGTTAAATGACCACCTATAAAAATATATTTTATTCTTCCAAATATTTTTTATGTTAATTAATGATACTGGAGGAAATGACTCAATAGGAAGTGGTGTTCTAACTGCTATATATGTACTTTGGTGTCATAGTATGTTTATTCACTGAGGAAGGCAAGAGTGCCAAAACCGGTATGATACTATGTAACTATTAAATCATTCATGCTACAACACTTTGGTGCTGACTTTTTTGTTTGAACTTGGACTTTTTTAGCCATTTGCACCTGCCGTACTTGCGAGGGTTTCTGTCTTTATGCATGAGAATGTGCCAGCTATATAGTGAACCAGAGTATCAACACAAAGAATGAATATGCTACTGAGATCATTGATGGCAAATACTGCCTCCACAGGTATCCATGTGATGCATTACCACTGCCATCCAGTGAGCTTCTACTGGCAGTGTGGTCCATGATGTGAGACATGGCCAGACACAAGGTGCATGTGCACAGAGTGTCCCATGTTGACAGCCTTTAGCTGTTGTTGACACACTATCTGTGTTGCAGGCAGGCTAATATCTGTCACTCCAGGACACATTCAATGATGCATTTTGGGATCTACCCATGCGACAAATCCTCTGTGTACTCCAGCAAGGTCTCATTATTCCACGCAATCCCTTCCACAGGATGGATTCAGACATGAAACAGCTAGCCAGCACTCTAGCTACTTGTGACATTCAAATAAGTAACAGTCTTCTTATTGGGTGTGATCCCTGAAACCCCATAATCACATAGAGTAAGAGGCAACCACTCATACCTGCTTGACAATATTTCATATTGTACTGTTGCAGTCAACTATCAATGTGTCCCTCCCACAAGTGATTGTGACTCTGCCCTGCCTACAACATACCTTGTATCGATAGGTTGATGTCTGATGCACAGTGTTACCAGATCATGCACTGCCCTTGACATTGTGAATGTACTACAGCATGCAACATATAATTCTGTGCTGTTTGTGTCATGGTCCTTAATGGTGAACAAGATAATACCACTCTGTCAGTGCTGCAGTGTGTTGCATCCATTACTGCCTTGTCTTTTCCTGTGCTCCTGGATTGTTTTCCCCAGTACCTCTTCTCTTCTTTGCTACTGCAGCTGTGTCAAGTAAGATGCATCCTGCTGTGGTGTTATCAAGCTACATGGCCTATGAAGGCAAGAGTGCCAAAACCAGTATGACGCTATGCAACTATTAAATCATTCATGCTACAACACTCTGGTGTTGGCTTTTTTGTTTGAACATTCTCATGCGTGCCACTTAGCATATTCACAAGCTCCACAGTGTTGTGTACTGCAACTGTATGTGCCTGAACCATGAAACTGAAAATCTGCTGCTTGATTCTGAGTGCTGTAAACATATGAATAGCAGTATGGGCATCACTGCAGTAGTGGACCCCCAAATGTGTCTCCCTTAAAATGGACATACCCCCATCTGAGACAGTGAACATATCAGATGCTGCATATGGTGGGGACACAGATGGAACCCATATGGTGGCCTCAGGCACAGAAGGTGCTTCATGGTCTGTGGTCAGCAAGTACCAGTAAAGGTACTTGTGGATGTGGGTGTTTCTTCCTCAGATAGTGCCACTTTGTCATTGGACAATGCTACCTGCAGGTTTCTGTCATCATCAGCCACACTAGTCATGCTGATGCAATTCCTTTGTTGTTTCATTGGTCTAGACCAGCCCCCCCAAAAAAGTTGAACTTGTGGGTGCACAATAAGGGTGTCACCATTGTAAGACCATAGACATATACTTCATGCCCAGTGGCATGAATAGTGGGCCACATGGAAAAACTGCTAAACAATAATGTGGAACACATGACTCCTTGGGTAATATGTTGCACTTATAGATCAGAGATACTTATATGGACAGTTGTGCAGGGAGGCAATGGTCTTGCTTTCTTCATTCCATGCATAAGCATGTGTCATAGTTTTTTTGCTCAGTACTAATCAGTTGTTTCCTTACTGATACACAGGACATAGGTGGCAGTACTGCATCTTTTCTAAACAGTGACACCAAAAACTCCTCCACCTCTGCCAGCCATTTCAGTGTTGGTGGCCCTTTCCATCTGTGGTGGCCCTGTCTACTGTGATGTCCCAAGCCTTTTGTATTGCATGGAAGATCATACCTCTGACCTTTCTTCACACTTCTTGTAGAGATCTATTTTTATAACTCACAGTATTCACATCCTATACCATGTCCTGTCAGATCTGGTCACTGACCTACTGGTCTTTTTCATCTGTGGCTAGTAGGTGCACACCATGCATGTGGAGGGCCTGCAGTAGCATATCATTCTCCTGGGTTTTGAACTTTGTGTTCTTTCCCCCCAAGTGGCCATACCAGTACCTGTTCACCTGTGGACAAAATCTATCACTTAGAAGGTGCATGTGTTAGGCTAACTAATGAGTAAGGCTTCACCCCCCCTCAGGTATATAGAAGTGCAAGCCCACCTGTATGTATTGTCACATCCGTCCCTTACCCTTTATACCCACATAAACTGTATGATTTAGTCTGGGCAAAGCAAAGCCCCCACACTGGTTTAAAGAAGGGTGCCATGCAACTGTGTGGTGGCCTCATATGTGGTGTTTCAGGGCATATGGGTGCCTCTGCATCCATAAACCTTGACGTACGTGTCATCAACATCATGTTTGTTATATCTGAGGTGGAATAACCGCATTTGGCCCAACTTTGCACACATCGTCTCCATGTCACGAACAAGTACTGTAGGAGTGCAAGAGTACATTACCAGCCTTGCTGTCCATCCTTCTCTCTCTCTTGCTTCATGTCCATAGCACTTTTAGTGGGAATTTCATAAGATCCCATTTGTGTGGTTAAACATGATTCTGTGCAAGATGTTAGCAGTTGTTTATATCTCTAAAGTTTGGCAGATAGCACAGTATTTATGGAAAGGAGGCCAGGTAACATGGATGTCATTGAATATCTTCCTTTTCACACTGTGCTATCTATACCTAGTGAACAAGTTATGCATGTACTGTTTAGCATGATGCAAGTGATGTCTGTGGTCAAGCACTGGCCTGGAAACATGAGTATCACTGTGATGAAGCTCTCTGCTGCACAACATGTGATTCAGAAACATAAGTCTGTAAACAGCAGTCTACCATACAGATCCCTGAATGGACCAGCTGAGTGGCCATGACTACTTCATCCTTTACCACATGCACGGCTTCAGCATTGTTTGCCAGTGAGAGTAGGATTTGTCTGGTTTTCTTGCACAAGGACTAGAAGGTGTGTCTACTGGGTCACTATTATGCTAAGTTCAAAAAGGTTAAATGTATGGTTTGATCTGCCCTGGGTGCTGTTCACTGCCACAGGTATAGGCCATAGACATGAACAATGCAGGTATTGTTATATTGACCTGAAACAGTGTCACACTAATCTGTTCCATCAGTAGGAAACAATGGTCTGGGAGATAAAAAGAGATTTAGATACTGTAAGTTTTTTAACATGCTTTTAAAACCTGCTGTCCTCATAGGTTCATAGGTAGATACTAGGCTATCTGCCCTAGGGCATTTATAAGCCTAGCCAGAGTGTATTTGGCTTCCGCCTCCCTATTAGATTAGCCTACTGTGCCTCTGTAAAGTAGGTCACAGAAGGTACCCTTTTAAGATTAGTTTATTGTGCCTCTGTCTAGCAGGGACACAGAAGAGATCCCAGGGATGAATTTGCGATTTCCCATCCACGCGTCCAGATTTTGCTTGAAGAGGGTCAGCGAGGGGCTATGTCTAACATGAATTGGGATTCTATTCCAGAGTAAGGGGAGCCTCTGGGAAATTAATCTGTCCCTCCAGCATGTCCTATTTATTTTTGTGCTGAGGTTTAGGTCCCTGGAGCGTGTAGCTCTAAGGGACTTGGATTTTTTGAGGTGGAGCATGTTCATTAATTCTGGGTTTGACAAGGATTTGTACATCAGGCATAGATCGCCTCTGAGTAGGTGGTAAGCAACTGAGTAGAGCTGGAGTTTCTTTATTCGAGTTGCATAGGACATCTGTTTGTAGCCCATGATCCTCTTGGTGAGGTACTTTTGGGGTCTCTCCAGTTGCTGCAGGTGTTGGGTAAGGTACATCCCAAAAGGGGCATTGTATTCAATTATGGGCCTGATGAGTGACAGGTAGAGGGGCACAATGACCTCTCTTGATCTAGATGTGAACCCTTTCGTGATAAAGTGGGCTATATAGAAGGTCTTTCTACATTGGCAACGTGATTATCAAAGGAGAGATTACTATCTACGTTGGTCCCCAAATCTCTAATTACTTCTTCCGTACTTAATGGATTACCACCTATGTGGTAATTTGTGGGCACCTTGTTTTTCCCAAAGGGGATGACTATGCACTTTTTAGCATTTAGTTTGAGGCCGTGGCTCTGGCACCAAGCATCTGTCTCTGTGAGACCCTTTTGGAGGATGCTTGTGTCAGCTGGAGATTCGATTATGGCCCCCAGTTTGCAGTCATCTGCAAACTTTGTCAGCCATAATCCCCCCATGTTAGCCTGAACCTCAGAGAAGTATATACCAAACAAGAGAGGTCCCAGAACTGAGCCCTGTGGGATTCCACTTGTAACTGGTTTGGATTTGGACATGGCACCTGCGATTCTGACCATGTGGGTTCTATCTCTGAGCCAGTTTGCAACCCATCTTGTGATATAGGGGTTGATATTTAAGCTGGTAAGCTTATTTATGATGCCCGAGTGGGGTATTGTGTCAAAGGCTTTTGCGAGGTCCAGGTAGGCTGTGTGGACTACCTTGCCCTCATCTATGGCTTTGGTAACTGTTTCAAAGAAATCAACTAGGTTTAAGAGGCAAGATCTGCCCTTAACAAAGCCGAATTGGGTAGGGTCCAGTGTCTGGAGGCTCCCAATGTCTTTGTTTATGAGTTCCATGATAATATGCTCCATAGCTTTACAGACCAGACTAGTCAGGCTTATGGGGCAATAGTTTCCGGGGTCCATTGTAGCACCACCTTTGTGGAGTGGGACCACTGTAGCTGTACGCCATTCTTTGGGTACATATCCTGTAGTAAGGCTAAGTTTGAACAGTGACTTAATGTGAGGGTTCAGTTCTTCTTGGAGCTCGTGTAAGACAGAGCCTGGGACACCGTCCAGTCCCATAGATGCTGTGTTTTTTGCTTTGGAGAGGGCAGCTTTCACCTGTGTATCTGTGATGTTAGGGAGGTTACATTCAGTTGGGATAGGCATTTGCTCCTTTGGGGGGGAAGGGGGGGGAGAAGTTTGCGCTGAATCTGTCTGCCAGGATGTTGGCTATGTCTGTAGGTTCGGTATATTTTGTACCATTATGCAACAATTCAGAGCATATCTGGGAGTTTACGCCCATGTTCCTGACATAACTAAAGAAGGCCTTGTGATTATCTTTAGTGTCTAGGGCAATTTTTCTTTCGAAACTGGCCTTTGATGATTTTATAAGGGATCGAAGTTTCTTGCTAATTCTGATCAGAGATGTCTTCCCTTTTTGGGATTTTGCTCTGTCATGTAGTAGCTTCCTCTTTCTGTTGTATAGCTTATTTATGGCCGGGGTCCACCAGACTGGTCTCCTGTTTTTGGAGGGCTGAGTCTTGGTTTTATTTGGGATAGCACAATCCATGCATTCCTGCAGGTGCTTATAGAATGCATTTGTAAAGGATTCTGTGGATTGGGCTGTATTATCCTCTGGCCCAGGGGCTTTGAAGGATTCCACCTCAGTCTTGAGAAGTGCAAAGTTGGCTTTTGAGAAATTCTTTACAGTGATTTCCTTGGCTGGGGGTGGGGACGGGATATGGATGCCCAGGGAAATTTGTTTATGGTCTGATCTTACCAATGAGGGGTTTACCTCTGGTGTGGAACATAGAGTCCCCATGTTGGTGATGACCAGGTCCAATATGTTGTTCCCTCTTGTGGGAGTGGTGACCTCATTGTGGTCCACCTATGCTTAATGGTACTTCATTTGTCTTCTGGATGCAGGTGACTATTGTCTGAATAGGGGTGGCTGCTGTAGAAGGCAGAAGTGGCTTATCAGACAGTGGGGTATATATATATATATATATATATATATATATATATATATATATATATATATATATGTGCTGGATAGTATTCCAGTGAAAAATACAATGGTGTTCATCAATATCTGTGTTTTATCATTTTATCCCACTGTGTCTACTGACATATTCAGGTCCAGTTGAGGTGGAGAAGGACTTGGTAGCATTCACTTTAGCATGCCAGCCATAGCAGCTGATACTAGATCACTGGTACCCTCTGAAGTTTACCCTCTCAATGGGATGAAGGCTGTTCTGCAGAAGGAGAACAGGATTTTACTGGTGTCTTCTTAGTGTGCCTGTCAGAGAAGGTGTGAAGGCTGTTCGGATGAAGCAGGACATGTGGATGTTACTTGCATTGTCCCAATGGCAAGCGCTAGGGCTGGTGGCTTTTGAGGTGTACAGGCTGCTGGACACTTGCACTAGCAATATAAACTGTTTTTGGAGTAGATTGTGGATTCACTTGAACAGTCCTTAATCATTAGACCTGCATGGTAGCAATCAGTCCGTGGAAGTTGCAACCTTGGCATATGATGCCTGGGTATCTTGCCCTCAGGGCCAGGCTGTCAATCAGCCATGGTAGCAACCAACCCAATCTCTCCCCCTTCTAGGCATTACTCCACCCTTCTGTGTCTTTTCTAGACCTCGTTTGTTGTCTAGCCCTCCACATTACAATTGTCTAGCCTCTCTTATTTTTTGTAGCCATTGTCCATTACTGAAAAAGGGCCAATGTAGCAGCTTTTTCAAAATATTGCTTTGTTACTTCCTTTTAATTAAAGTAATATATTTATGCATTCTCTGTGGACTGTTGCTTGTTTTATTTATAATTAATGTATCCAGTTCATAGCTCTTAAATAGCACAAAATACCCCCCACCAAAATCAGCACTTGAAGGGATACAAAAAGGAACTTCAGTGTAAAAGACTTTTATTTTCCACTTTCATCCAAATGAAGACTTCATCAGAATAACTCTACTTTAGAACACAATCCAATTAAAATATCATCCAGCCAATAAAAATCAACAACTATTAATTACATAATTAACCATTCAATTAAAACACCTTTAAGTAAAAACAATTCCCCAGATTCACTATCCTTCAGTGCAGGACTAGCTTAGTCCTGCACCGAAGTGTCCGTTTACGAGTAGGATGGCAGTGCGCCATGCATATTAATGAAGGCACGCTGCCTGAGCTCCTAATCTTACATGGAGCATGTAAGAGTGCAGTGTGTGTGTCTGAGAGCAGAGCTCTCAGAATATACATGCCCCTGCAATGAAGAACAGCAGACAAGTCATAAAAGAATGAGCGAGACCTCTCATAGTTGTACGCATACCCCCAGCAACATCCCCCCACGTGTACAAGTGCAATAGTTAAACCAACAAATATAAAGATTTTTTTTTATGAAACAGATTAAATTTAACCATAGGTGCATAGGTTTGCCCATCACTTAGCTACGGTTAATGCAGCTTAAATGGCAGAAGAGGATAAAAGCAAGATATATGCAAATGAAACAGTACAGCAATAGTGTAGTGGGCAGAGCATTTGCCTTGCGAGCAGTCATTCCCGGTTTGAGTCCTACTGCAGTACTTTCCATGTCAAATCACTTTATGACCAATAGTTTTAGTTGCATAACCTAGTAAATAACATATATTTGTGAACTGGAGTACTGCATTAACTGCAGATGTGAGGTGTCAGAGTCATACCGTTGCAAACTCCACAGATAATACATGTGCCCCATACAGTATATGTACACAGGAATCAGGGATACAAATGGAAGGTAAAATGTGTAATGAATGATAACTCCATACAGCTTCCAAATTCCCCACCTTCCCAAGAACCATTAGACATTACTGTCTAAATTAATGCAGTGATAAGCGAGAGTAAGCACTGGTAAGCAAGTATAAGCACTATTAAGCAGTAGTAAGCATATGTAAGCAGTAGTAAGCATATGTAAGCAGTAGTAAGTGGGTTTAAGCCCGTTTGTGTGCGGGTAAGCAATGCGCACACAGGTTAAACAATATTGAAGCTAACTCTCTGTAAGCATATTTAACTGGAGGTTAGCATTGCTTACCCTCACAAAATCTCATGCAAACCCACTTACAAGTGCTTAAAAGTGCCTTAATCACTCTGTATCCAACAGCCACTGTTCTGACCAGCAACAAAATAAACAGCCTTGGCAGGTCTTGAACCCAGGACCCTATACACTACAGTCACAGTAGTTAACCACTTAGCCATCACAGCAGTACATAAGGTTGAGGTATTACCAAACAAATCCTCACTATAGTAAAAATCAAACTGATCATGTGAAAGGAATCTGTATGCAGTCATATCTTCTATAACCTACTACATAACATAAACATGTGAACTGGAGTATTGAAGTAAGCCCAGATGTGAGGTGCAATTGTAATAGAGTGTTGAAGTCCCCTATTAAACACAAGGACCCCATGCAGTGTACGTACACATGAATCATGGATACCAGAAATATATATCTATATATATATATATATATATATATATATATATATATATATATATATATATATATAACATGTAATGAATAATAAATCAATGCCAAAAAGCAAATATAATGCAAAGTAAATATTAAGCAATGCTAAGCATTACACAGGCCAGCTTAGTAGGTGTAAGTAATGTGTAGGCCATCTAACTCAATTTGCCCAGTGATATACTCCTTTAAACAATGCCAACCTTAGGTAAGCAGGTTTGCTCATAGCTTAGCCTTTTCAAAACTGTCCAATCACAGCAAAGTGTGGGAAGTCAGCCCTATTTAAACCCAACAGGCAGGAATACATCTCATAACTGGTTGTAGCTTCCCCCTACAGGTACCATGTCTGGAATGGGAGAGGGAGTGCACTTTTGGCCTCAGTGCTGGGGCATCCAGGAGTCCAGAGTCATGGCAGGACTCCTTGTCAAAAACCATGAGCAGAGACTGCTCCAGGGCCAGTACCAGGGTTCTCAATATAAAGCAGAAGCCTGGGACTGTCTCACCCATGACCTCACCAGTGCCACTGGCCTACCCTGAACTGGTGAGCAGGTCAGGCATCACTATGCCGACCTGAAGAAGTGCAAAGGGGGATCTCTTGGATCAGAGGATCCAAGAGGCTAGAAGGATAGGGCAGGTCCCAGTAGTGTGTAAGTATCACTCCACTACCCGCTTAATAATTACCAATTCATGTATGTTATGGATAGGTATACCTAAATATTCCTCTTATGTCCTTCACCATGACAAGTGAGTGGGCTGTGAACCAGGAGGCCCATGGCTGTCACTTGGAGAGGTTGTGACATGAGGCAGGTTAGTAATACTCTTGCATGTACTGTCATAGGAAATAAATCTAACTGTATTAGTATAAAACCTGTATTGTTTAATGCAATTACTGCATACACCAGAGAATATGGCAGGAAGAGTCTCATATAGGTCGTATGTAAATAAAAGCATAATAGCCTGACAATGAAGGTCTAACTGCTGTACTGCATGTGTTTACTCTGGTATCATATGGTAATATAGATTTGCAATCACTTAATAGTACTGTTGTATTACCCACACTGTGCAACATACATTAAAATGTGTAGGGATGTCTGTATATGACTGGTGTAATCTCCAGAGGTCAACTAGTACAACTGGGAGAGAAATAGACAGAAAACAGTGAAAAGACAGACAACAAAATCCAAAAAGCACACACAACTGACACGTGAACTATTGTATGTTTAGTACACACAGCCATGGTTCAAATCCTGGGAGTGGTAGTAGTCTGCATACAGAATCATACCCCATAACTGTCCAGAATGTCCAGTAAATTGGCCCATATCTGCTGCCTGTCACTGTGTCCCCCAGGGAAATCAGTGGGATGATCCTGACGTATAGGCTGCAAGCAAGAAATATAACTGATTATCACACATCTATAAGAACAAACCTGTCATTCTAGCAACTCCCCAAACTGTTATGAGAGTAATAAGCCAAGTATGTCCCATCTACACCCCCATGTTGTCAAGCTGTGACCATAGTGTGTACAGTAACAGAGTGAGATGTAAGTGCATAATACTAATGTTAAAGTGGTACTTTGTGTGGCAACAGTCAGGTAGTGCTAACAAACATTGCTCCCACACGTCCGTCAGATACGAACACTGTGCCCAGAAATAAAAGAGTGTTACCCTGTACTGGTACTTTTACTTTGGTATTGTATGGGATTGTTAGTGTTACAGTTGCTCTGAATAATAAGGTATTACTCATCACTGTCACCCACACTCTGCTACATAATATAACTGTCTAGGAAATCCTGTACAAGAGTGATGTAATACAAGGTCAGAATGTAAAACCACAGGAGAATTATACACAGAAATCAGATAAGAGATATACAGCAATATCCATATAGCACACCCAACTGTGATGGACAGTGTTTTAGTGTCAGCAGACACAGCCATGGTCTGAATCCTGGTAGTGGAAGTAGGCTGCATACAGAATCATACCCCACACCTGTACAGATATGTCCAGAATGTCCAGTATATTGGCCCATATCTGCTGCCTGTCCCCCTGTCCCCCTGGGAAATCAGTGGGGTGATCCCAGATGTTTAGGCAGCAGACAGGAAATACAACTGATTGTCACACATTTATAAAAACAAACCTGTCACACTAGCAACTCCCCAAAATGTTATGAGAGTATTAGGCCAAGTATGTCCCATGTACACCCCCATGTTGTCAAGCTGTGACCAGAGTGTGTACAGTAACAGGGTGAGATGTAAGTGCATAATACTAATGTGAACTGTGGTACTTTGTGTGGCAACATTCAGGTAGTGCTAGCAAACATTGCTCCCACAGGTACGTCAGATACAAGCACTGTGCCCAGAAATATAAGCTTGATACCCTGTACTGGTACTGTTTGCTGTGGTATTGTATGGCATTGTGAGTGTTGCTGTTGCTCTGAATAATAAGGTATCACTGAGCACTGTCACCCACACTGTGCTACATAATATCACTGTCTAGGAAATCCTGTATAAGTGTTGTAAGTCACTAAAGGTTGAAGAGGGCAATAGTCTACATATGTCCCGGTTCACCTGCATGTGGTCAAGACATGGCCAGAGTCTGTGCAAAAAGAGATGGACAGGTATGTGCATAACATCAACCTGGAATCTGGGAGTATGTGTAGAAACAGTTAGTGTTAACAAACAATTCCTCCACAGGTATACCAGGTAAGAGGTGTATAATGCAGGTAAAACCAGTTCATCCATATCACTGTCCAAACTAAGGCAATAGGGTAGTCTAGTAATACTTGTAAGGTACAGATAACAGCACTGACTAGGAAAGCAATGCGAACTATAGGAATATACTAGTTTTTAACTGACATCTTTCCCCCCCCCACCATATTTCCAACAATACACTAAATACCCACCTCAATTGGTATGTGATGACTTCACTGTAATGTTGGGACATATGTCCTATTGTTTGATAATTATTTAAATCTTTTCTATGCATGTGCTATGTTGAAATACACCAAAAGTGGTGGCATGGTGCCATCAATGTACCTGCATGCTGTTGTTATTACCACTGCGGTCCCATATATGCATGTGTTCTGTTTGCTATGCAACTGTTCCATATCTGGTGTCTGGGTTAATGGGGAATATCTATGCATGCTGTTATACTTAATCCTGGAATGTGTTGACTATTATCAGCTGGCCGTGGCACCTGCCACCAGCACATGGGGCCCAAACCCAGACCTCCCTGTCGTTGGTCTGGTCCTGTACCCGCTTGGAACTGCCTCAGGGGATGGGGCTCCCCTCCGGAGTGGGTGTGGACATGAACCAGCCACCCATCGCCAGGTCCAGGTTATGGTGTGTGCTCAGCACAGCCACCTTCGGGGCTGTGAAGGTGCAGTGGTGACTGCCCATGGGTGGGGACCTCAGTACCACTGTTTCCACTAGGGGGTGCATGGGCTTCTGATTTCCCAACACCCCTCCCCATCAAGGTGTTTAACCCCCACATGTGTCATATACCACCCCTGTATGCATCTTGTTTGACTTGTCTGTTAACCTACACAACCTACCTCCCCAAATATACCTACTATCCCTCCCCAACATCCCACTCTCACCTGAAAAAAAGGGCAATCTGTTACCCCCCCAAAAAATATTGCCCCATACATAGCTGTCCATTTTGCACACTTGTCCACTGGACACATGTAATCTGGTCTAATTGGCATCACAACATATTATTGTTGTCCTCACCCCTCTCTCAGGGGTTTGAGTGTCCAAATTTACCTCCAAATTCAGTGTATATGCACAGCTGTTGCTGTAGAAGAAATGGGAAGCTATGGCCCTTCCCTACACCCTCCTCCACTTACCTAGCTATTTTCCCTACTGTCTGTGCCTTTTTCACCACATTCCTATCAACCATTTTTTCTTTTCTTTTAAAGAAATTAGCATGGGTTAAGTGGGATCTGTGGTGGTGCAGCTGTAGCGTTGTTGCCTCACAGCAAGAGATTCTCCTGTTCGATGCTCGGCTGGAGTGCAGGTAGTGCCTTCTGTGTGGAGTCTGCCTGTTCTCCCTGCGGTTGGGTGGGCATTCGAAAGATATGCGTAAATGGCTGTGCCTTCGTTGAAGGTTGAACGTCGAGCTGGCACCTCGGAATTCATCAAAATCTACTGCCAATCATTAGTGGACCGGAGTTCCACTGTGGCGACCCCTAACCGGGAAAAGCCGAAAGACAACAACAACAACAACAACACGGGGTAAGTGGGAGTAAACACTTTTAAGCAGCAGTAAGTGGGTTTTAGCTTGTTTGTGCAAGGGTAAGCAATGCCTACATAGGTTAAGCAATTGAAAAGCTAAATCATTATAAGAAATTGTAACCGGCAGTTAGCAGTGCTTATCTCTGCGCAAACCCGCTTACAACTGCTTAAAAGTGCCTTAATCACTCTGTATCCAATGGCCCTTGTTCTGCCCAGCAACAAAATAAACAGCCTTTGCAAGGCTCAAACACAGGACCCTACACATTATAACCAGAGTGATTTATCACTAAGCCATGTCAGATATACATAACCCTGATGTTTTCACAAGCATATCATCCATCCCAGTCATTCAACAGTACAGGAAATGTATTTAAACATGTATATATATGTGTATGTGTGTGTGTGTTTGTATTCATAGCTACATAGATATAACATAACTATATATATATCTATCTATATATATATATATATATATATATATATATATATATATATATATATGCATATATACATACATATGCATACATCTATAGATATATATGTCTACATCTATACATCTATATACATATATATATATACAGCAATATATATATATGTAAGCATAAATATATATCTATATAGGTATATACAGACATATATCTATAGATATAAAAGAGAACATAACAAAAACATTTATGTCCACATGCACCGTTAATGGGGGTGATGGGGCCCAAACAAAATATGTCTTTTACGTATAGATATCCCCTCCCCCCACAGCCAAACATGTCTGCCCTGCAATACAATACCAGCTGTTGCAAATCCCATAACTGGGACGTGACACAACATGGGCACAAGATGTTAGTACTCCATCCCACCTGTATGATGTTAGGGTGGTATCAGTAACATATCATGCAGTACAGTCTGGCTACCATAGGGAATGTGCAATGTGGAAGAAATCAACATTCCTAAGATACATATATGCAGATATATCTATATATATATATATATATATATATATATATATATATATATATATATATATATATATATATATATATACACACACAGAGATATGTATAGGAAGATAGATATGTAGAGGGTGCACACAATACGGAGCAGCCACTATGCCTAAAGTTGCTACCTTACCAAATGGACACTGTATGAGCTACCCATACAAATGAAAATTGTTGCCTGCAGCATATACCCACAGAGAGGTCAAAGGATATAACACCACCCACAGGTTTGCATACATCAGAAAGCTTTATTTGTGTACTATTACAGTTGTATATGCCATGTCATATAACTTTTTAAACTCTGATATACATATAAACTGAGTAATGCAACTGTGAAACAGTTATATTAATACAGTAGTTTGGAAAGGTTTACATATGTTGCTGTCCAGGCCGAGGCCTTCAAGTAGTGCAATAGTAAAGACAGACTGGGCCACAGGATAACAATCAATCAACAGTACGTAATGCAGATATATAGTCCAGCAGCTTCTATCTACACTCTGTACACTATCCATAGGGGGTAAAGGCCTCAGTTGACACAATGGGATGTTTCTGTTACATAACAAGGCACAACTGACAATATCCCAATCACACTGACAAACAGAGCAGTCTGTATGGCAGAAAGCAGTAGGCCTGCATTTATTCAAGGTGAATTGTATGGTAATGTACATCCAGATACCATAAGGCAGCTTACCCCTGTTACCCCACCATGAAATGCACACAAACCAAGAAACCAAAACACAGCTGCAAGAACCACCACAGATAGTATCCTTTCCTTTTCGTTCACAAAGTCAGTTCAGTGAACAAACACAAGTCACCACGTTGTTCAAATATTCCAATCCATTTAATAAAAATCAAATTAATCCAACCAAGATGAAGCGCTTTTCATCTGATACCCCTGATATCCCTACATGTAACAGCTTAGGTTAGTTATGGTGCACCCCCCATAGACTGTATAATACAGGGCCATATACCACTGTTACATACACTGGCCTCTGCAGTGCATAAAGGCACACATGTATTGTGTAGATGAAGCCCACACATATATGGACCCAACCCCACAATATGTGTGGCAGCCACAGCAGCAGTGGACTGATGGCAGGAACTGCAGCATGACATACTCACAGCCCACTACATTTCAACCCCTGACAACATGTCATATGTACAAATCCTGGTATGTAGGTGGAGGACAGAGGCTGGAACACAGGCCCATATGTGAAATACTGTTGTCATACACTAAGCAAGTTGCTGGTGTTACAGGATAGTCTGCAACATACCCTTAGTCAGGAATATGAAGTTAGAAATAGAAATGGATGTAGCCATGTACTGATAGCACTCAACACACACACTGCCAGTGATATATCTGACACAAGACCTATGTGGTGGACAGACAAAACATAATAGGCACACCTCTGGCTATCAAGTGGATAGGCTCACAGTTGAGAGCTATGCAGACAGACAGCATTCCAAGTTAAAATAGTATGTATCCACAAACCCTGTAACACTGGTTCTATACAATGCATACAACAACACTACTCACACTCTGTCTGTAGTTCTGGAACCTCCTACAAATATGTAGATGGCCTGAGTGTGCAAGTTCTCTTGTAAGGGGTATTACTATCTGCTGTCTGTAACACTGCTGCCCACACACAGGAAGGATGTCCACCATACAGGAAAGGTAGAGGGACCACGCCCACATGATGTAGTGATTTATAGTAGTTGGTTGCCATGACAGTGGTAATTGGAAGTACTACACAGCATGCTGCATACAGGTAGCAAGTGGAGGACACTGATTGGTGCAGAGGCCATCACCTGATCATGTGCATCACCTACAAAATCCATGCTGCAATCTATTCAAAGCAGCTCAATCCATTTACTGGAGAGAGACCAAGACAGAGAAAGAGAGTGTGTGAAAGGCAAAAACAAACACAACATCTGCACCCATGTACACAGTATTACCACAACAGGTATGTGCAGTATATATGCATGTAAGTGACTGTAGTACTGGGTCCATAATAATGAGATAGATGATGTGGAATGATTTATATCTGCCATCAGGTGTTGTAATGATGTTCAGCTGAACAACTGCTAAGGACAATAGAATCTGTCCCTGTGGGTAGTGGGCCATACCCATCAACTATGCAGAGCAGCACTGACTGATAAGATGTAAGCCATCATAGTGTGTGTTGTATACTGGGAAGCATGTATATTACTGTGTCCAATAGCTGGTGTTGGAAGTAATGCCATAATGATGGACACATGGGCTGCACAGCCCACCTCTTGCAGATACTCAGGTTAACCTATATTGTAGAATGCTGAAATGTCATAGGTGTGTAATAAGGTTACCTGCAATCTGGCCCTACATATACCCCTCTGATGTCAGGCTGTGTCCATATGTGGCACCTGTCTATGTTGTAGCAAGGCAGAACAGTGCAGCTGTGCAGGAAGGTGTTGTGAGATTGTAGACATGATGTCTGAATGTACCCCATATATAGGTGTGCAAATATGTGTATACATGTATGTCCACAAATATGCAGATACCCATGTGTAGACATATATATAAACACATATATACAACATCATATATATATCTACACATATATAGATATATATACCTATATGCACGTCTACATATATACAAACATATATGTATGTAACCACATGTCCCCTATATTACCACCACAGTGCTGCATGCTATGTGTGAGGGAACAGCACACATAGCGATACACACAGATATCTACAGCTGGCAGTGTGTGCAACATGGATGTGCATGTCACATGTGAACCCCTTGTTGGGACCACATTGTCCCTGCCTGTGAAGTATGGAATGGGAATATGGGAAAGTATGGCAGGTATAGTTGTGGAGGTGGTCAGGGTTGGTAGATATAGAGGACAGCCTACAACGGTGGTATGTGACACATGTGTTGGGTAAACACCCTGGATGGTGTGTGTGGTCTGTGGATGTGGAAGCCCCATGGGCCCCAATATGGACACAATGGGAACAAGCCTCCCACACACTGCTACTCACAACAGCAGTCCAAGTCCCGAAGGTGTCTGGCCTGGAGGCTGAGCAGGAGGAGCATGTGGACCCTGTGAATGTGTACTGGGTGCCTCTAGGTGATGTAGCACATCCCACATGTGTCTGTGGAGCCCATTATGGAACAGACCCTGGACCTGACCTTGGGGGACAAGATCATGTCTGTGTGTGCCCCTGGGGGAACAACATCCCCTGTGTTGGTTCCACCTGAAGGTATTGCTGGACCAGTACATGAGGAGGCCCCAGGGTGGGTCCCACATGTGACATTTGACATGGTATCTCATGAGCTACTACTTTCTACTCTCCCTAACTTCTCCTTCTCACAATCAGCCTGCAATTGGTTCCACAGCTATCTACACAGACACCAGCAATCAGTAATCTGGTACGATAACATATCACCTCGCCTTCCAGTTACTCTCGGAGTTCCCCAAGGGTCTATCCTTGGCCCTCTGCTATTCTCACTTTTCACTAACAACTTACATACTGCCACCAAACAAGTATCTGTTATACAGTACTCAGATGACTCTACTCTCATCTCCTCTGCCTCCACTCTACCAGAGCTACAACAAATCACACAGAAATCATTCTCTTCTGTAGAAAGCTGGCTATCCAATGCTCAGCTCCTACTCAACCCAAGTAAGACAAAACTCCTGTTCCAACCTCCCAAAGCCACCCAAAACACCCCCCACTTCAACATTCTTACTAAAGACAATACCATCATCTCTCCATAAGAACACACAAAATTACTCGGTGTGGAAATAGACAACAAACTTAGATTTGACACCCACATATCTCTCACAATAAAAAAAGCTCACAAGAAACTTGGTGCCTTATATCGACGCCGCCAATTCCTAACCAAGGTGGATAGAATCTCCATAGCCAATTCCCAGCTAATCTCCACCCTACTCTATGCATCCCCCATACTTACCAACCTTAAACAGACAGACCTACACAAGCTGGATGTTGTTACAACAAAATTGCTAAATTTGCCACTGGAACCTCCTACCGCAGCCATCATTGTATCTCCCTTAAAGAACTAAACTGTCTAGAACTTCCACAACTCCTTCATGTTAATCAACTCACCCTTGCTCATAAACTTATTAACCATCCCCTTAACATCTCTTCCCTTCAAACCCTTCTCCAACCCTATCACCCCACTAGGCCCCTAAGATCAAGCAACAAAAATCAACTCACTGTTATCAAATCCAAAAATTCAGCAGGAGAAGCCATATTTTCATGTTCCATATCTAAACTTTGGAACAATCTTCTATTCTCTATACCTACTCTACCTTTCAGCAGCCTTTTCAAGACTGCACTCAAATTCCACTTACATTTGCTCTGGCTTTGTCCTTGTTCTATTCCAGACTAACACCCCCACCCTTACATTCCCCCCACCTAGACTCTTAACCCAACTATACTACTGCCACTACTAACCACAGTCAAAAATAGCTAGTTGACTTTACATACTTTAACATCTTGTCTGACAACTTTGTTACTAATATGATAAACAATAGGAAACTATCTTAACTTGCAACATTTACTATATATACTGCTGATAATCAATATATTGTATTAAAGCCAACAACCTGTAATGCTGTTTACTATTGCTACAACTTTGTATCTCTATTTATCATGTATATGATGTGGAGCTTTTCTCCCCGGGCATTCACTGAAAAAGGACCTGCGTCCAGTCAGGATTTCCTAGTAAACAAATGTAAATAAATAAAAAATAAATAAATGTGGCCTGGTAACATATGCAGATGAGTTTGGAGAGGTGGTTCTGCTGGCCAATAGTACATAAACATGCTATTGTGTCACTGTTATAGAACATATGTGGGTAGGTATAGTCTACACAATCCTGGAACATGTCCAACAGCATGCATAGATATCCCCAGTAACACAGAATGTCAGATGTGCAGCAATCACATAGCAAGCATACCACAGGCATATATGGAACCATAGTGGACCTGACACTGGCATGCAGGTGAATAGTCTGTAACAGGCTAGCAATGATAGTGTCCACACAGGGAACATGGCTACAAACACATTGCACAAAGTGTGGTACAATACAATATATGTCCCACTGGTAAGTAAGCTGTAGCCATACCTATTGAGTTGTGTCTACAGTTTGTTGTCACTGATATGGTGAGGGTGACAGTGATGTGTATTAAGAACTGTGGTAACCTTGCTGCATGACTTGCTCACACCTGTTTCCATCTTTATGTCTTTCAGGCAAGATGTCACATGGAAGGCTTTCGGCTTACTCAGCTGCTGAGAATGGCATTGTGGTAAACCACCTAATCCAGCACTACATTGTCTTGTTTGGCCAGACCGTCCATGAGCAGCAGGAGAGGCCACCTTGTGGAATGACCTAGTCCACAGGGTCAATGGTGTGGGACTGCACAACCACAGTTATGAGCAGGTCTGGCATCTTTATTCTGACCTGCTTTGCAATGCCCGTCAGTGTGCTGCTGCAGTCCAAGGGGATCACCTCGTAACATGGGGGCCATTCAATCCATCCCCCCTTGACACATGTGGAGGAGCTTCTAGCTAGCCTCGTGGCACCTGCCCATCCATATAGCCAACAACTGCCGGACACCATTGTGGAGGTGGGTGCTACCCACACACCAGCTGAAGAGCATGCAGGTAAGGTCCCAGGGCACATCAGTAGACCACTGTTGCATATACTCCCGCATCTGTACAGGTATATTATGCATATCTGTCATGTCATAGATATAGTTTGTTGCTGCATAGTAGTGATAAACAGATGTGCATATGTGGTAGTATTGTGGACATGTACTGTTGATGTATTGTAATGCTGCACCCACCCTGTAGCAATGCCACAGGTGTGGCCACTGACTTTGCATCTCTCACCCTCTTATGTAGGTTCCTCTGGTATACCATCAAGGCAGTAGCCTGTAGCTGGTGAGTATGGTTTATGTTGATGCTTGCCAGTACACAGGACATGTAATGGCTATGGTATATTCTATTCACACATCTAACACACCTACCCAGAATGCATGCTGTACACGTGCATGTATTGTTGCTGTTAAATGCACGACATCACATTGGTGACCATGATGGGGTATTGGAATGGTATGTCAGACACCTGCAAGATAACTAACATCCTGTCATTGCATAATGTGTCCACAGGGAGTAACATAATGGGTGGGAGACATGGCCTACAGTAGGGACATGTTTGAAACATCACCCATATACAGTGCAACACCAGTGTATATACCTGTAAGACAATGGCAACTGTTGTAGAGTTACACTATGGCATAACGTATTGCTGTGGTCCAGATTATCAGCTAGGACTAGGCTGCAACATGTGGTGTTCAGTGTATGGGACACTGCAAACTGACACATGTGTAGGCCTTACTTGTCAAGCTGCAAAAGGCAGAAGGTGGGGGGTGTCAGCATGACACACCAGTGCACTGCAGCAGGGATCCTAAGGATGCTAAGAATGGCTGTATCTGCACATAGTCAGGGTCAGGAACTGTGGCAGATGTGACCCTACCCCACAGAAATAGTGATGGCAGTGTGTGAACACCAAGGGATGTGCACATAAGTAGACCTTGCAATAATGCAGATTAGGGGGACATGTGTAGGGCAGACTGAATATACACTGGCAAATGCAGATGGCCCCTGCTAGTATACCCCTGGCAGGACTCGTGACTACTGTAGTACACGTAATAGGTGGAACAAACCATCATGATAAGGGTGTGCACACATATGCCAACACAGAGTGTATGCATTTCAGTCAGCATCCGCACACCTAACACATTCATTGGGCCCATTTACTGTTAATATATGCGATGATGTGGTCCCATGGCAGATCAAGGAAGGGGGCATCATATCAATAAGAGTGTGTACACTCCCCATAGCCATGGTATGCTCTGATGGTTGTATGTGTAATAGTATTGGATTGGTCATACATGGTCCGCTGATGTTGAGAGGTGTAAATCAGACATCAGGCATTCACAAATGACGTCTGTCCACATATCATCCCAGGTATGTGCTGCTGAAAAACATAGTGGCTATGAGCATTAAAGCTGACATAACTGACACAGTACTACACATTCAGCAAAGGGATGTACACCTGTGAGGTGTGGTGCACAGTACATGGCAGGTGCAGAAGAGGTGGACAGCAATACTGTGTACATGGGTGCAGAGGTATCCAGGGGAAGGGGCATCACCTAGTAACACAGCACATGCATCACACACATGTATATTGATGCCAGCATGGATTGACTATAGCTGCACTGCATGCTGTTGTGTACCATATGTTATGCATGTTGACAGATGGGTAATAGGAGGACTGTGTGTACTATCATTGTGCAACCTCACCTGTGTGTGTGTGTGTGTGTGTGTGTGTGTGTGTGTGTGTGTGTGTGTGTGTGTGTGTGTGTGTGTGTGTGTGTGTGCATCCTGATGGGAGGTTAGTTTGTCTGTAGGGTCACTCTGGTGAAGTGGGGGGAGGTTGATGCATGTAGGATGCATGTGTGTGTGTTTGTGTGGGTGTCCATGTATGCACATGTGTGATTGTGGGGTTGTTCATACAGCAGTACCTCCCTTTGAGATTGTGCAGTACATGGACATGGACTACAACATGACACACCAGGAATACTTGTCATGTATGTAATCACAGGACAGCTGATGGTATAATATAGTCTGTAGCATGGAGCAGGCATTGAGAGGGAAGGTAGACCTAGGTATTCTCTTAATACCGCATTCAGCAGAGAGGTGACTTACAACCCACGTATGCAGCACTACAGATGCATTGAGGAATTACTAGACAACACCAGGGGTGTATCCATGTATTACAGTTGTCACATGATAGGCTGATTAAGCAGCATATCTGGCATGTACTGAGCAATACATACACATGACACCCCAGTGCATGAGATTATGGAGTGAACATAGTAGCCCCTCACATATAGGGGCCATGCTCATGATGTCTGGACATACACAGGGTGAACACTGAATGACAGCAGTGAGGCCATGCAAAACCACTCCACTCAGGTCAGGGAGGTAATGGAGCAACAGGTCTTGCATTGTGATCACTTGTCTAGGCATTTAGAGGAATGATATGTTAATGAGTGGTATCAATGAGTGTATGTTACCAAGTATGATGCAGGATGGAGAACACATGGGAATATACATGGGACAGTTTGTAAAGTCACGGACAGGTAGGTATTAAGGTGGTGTGTGTGTGTGTGTGTGTGTGTGTGTGTGTGTGTGTGTGTGTGTGTGTGTGTGTGTGTTTGTGTGTGTGTATGTATGTATTGTTATGCAATGCTGTACAGGTCTTAAAGTGTGTTTATTGTTTTCCACCACAGGTGGCGAGGTGGGTCAGGTTCCCTCCTGCATGCAGTCTGATGTTGGTGTCCATACAGACACCAAAGATGATGATAGTGCTGTTGAGGCACAGATGGGGTTGTCAGGGGCCAAAACAGCACCATCATTTGACATCCCCCTTTTAGCCACGCCAACCCCACACATAGTTTCAGTGCATATACATACCCCATCACCAGTGGCCATAGCGGAGGAACAGCTGGCATTTGCTGGCAGTGCACAGGAAAGTGTGGTAACCATGCCTACTGTGTCTGGTCACAGCAGGCATAGCCGGATGTCCAGCAGGGCACCACATAGGCAGATGTCCCAGGGTGCTCATGGTAGGGCCGCTGGTCATCATGCCCCTGGCAGATGTGACACAACTGGTACCAGCAGGCGCAAGTTTCAGGCTGTCATGGTGGCACAGGCACATATGGAACCTTATACCAGACAGGACCTGAGGCTGCAGAGTGCTGCTCTCACATCTGCAAGTGACAACTTCCGTGAACTGTCTGGTGCCATCCGTGCATATACTGAGCTCATGGATAGATGGTCTGGTGAGATGATGACCCTCATTGAATGGGGTTCATCCATGCTTGAGCATGTGGTGGGAGTGAGGTGACATAGGCCAGCAAAGCCAACAGCTGGCAGTCAATGTGGACATGCTAGGACACCAAGAGGCTCCCATAGTGACAATACCAGTCCCGGCACTATGGGGGGGGGCTCTGTCCACACCACAGCAGACCACGAGCATATGGTCCTGGCCAGTCATCATCAGGGGAGGGTAGCACATCGAGGTCTGTACCAGGACGTGCCCATGGAACCCCTGGCAGGCACAGTCTATGTGTCCATGGCCAGAGGCAGTGAACTGCACACCCTGCCAGGTATGGTCTGCAGCTGTCCATAAACACCTGTGTAGGGCAGCCACATGGCAGAACTGTGTGCATGCATACCCACACACTATATGAACACACCTAGTGCAATCCCATACCTACACTCACCATATCACCATGCCCAGTTCACCTCATTACACCCCTCACTCACACACATGGTGTCAAATGTATGGCCCACTCTTGGCCACTGGCAAACCAACAGCACACCCTGTGCATATGATGATACCTGTGCCACATCCCTGTCATCCATACCATCAATGCAGGGACAGGCTAATATGGTTCTGACGCACACGATGACTGTACTACAGTGTACCATAGTACTGCAGTGTAACATGTCAGGAATAAAGTGTAATGCATATATGTGAGGTAGTGTAGTCATCCAGCAATGATGCATTATAGCTGTTAGTAACAGTGGCTGATTGTGATCTCTATAATTTTATCCATTTGTGTTGTAGGTGTACATGTATCAGCACGAGGATGGTCTGCAGTCATATTCCATAATGGGGTATGGCACTGTAATGACACCATGGCTGTGACATATCTGGGGTACAGTTGAACACATGTCACAGGTTTGTATAAAGGTTATTGCCTATGCCACATTGACAGGTGACCTGCTGGGATGTGTATAATCTGCAACCTGATGTAGACCCATCCACATACATGCACACTCTTACTTGGCAACACTGGGACTAGACCCTTATCTAAGTATGTAGTGATACTGAAGTGTGTGGCTTTCATTGCACACACCACTCAGTGTTTAGGGTGAGGTGTGTTCCAGGTTACATGTTATATGCAGAACATCTCCAGACATGTACAGTATGCTAATGGGAGATGTAATGGGTGTATATGGAGAATACATAGTGTGACATACCTTCATATGTACATTAACAGACCCATAACAGTCAGACACACTTCTGAGAGACCTGGGCCTATTGCTGTTAACTAACTTGACCGTGTGTCCAATGTGTTACAGGTAGGCTGCACACAGCACATGCCTAACTGGCTTGGATTGTGGTATCAGTTACCTGTATGGTTGATAGTGGTAAACATAAAGTGGTACATGGGACATATACCGGGTGTACCTTTGTGTAATGACAGTGTACACAGCACCTACATCCCCCAGTGGATATTGTACTCCCTGAAACCCATGATGACACTCTGACATACCCACCATCACACATTGCCCATGGCTGCGATACAACCCATTGTATATCCCAACAATGGCACTCAGGGATATGCATCTAATGCACATGCCACAGGCATAGTAGGGTGTTGCATTATCATGTCTCACCTATGAGCACCAACAACCCTATCTGTACTACTGTGTGGCAATGGGTATTGTAATAGGAGTATGTGGCCTTGGAATGCTGTACCCTACAAATATACGGACATACACACACTTGGCAGAACTCAGTGGGTATCCCATGCCTACCAACCCATTTGTACAACACTGTTGTGTTAGTACTGCAAGGCTCGTGTAGCCGGTATGGAGAGGAGCTTAACAGGGTACATGTAATGTCCCATACAGCAGCAGCAACAACTGACTATGGCAATTGGTGTTGCTGTGGTTGTGAAAGCCCTCATGGAATTCCCAAGTACAGGTGTGCTAATGCACAGACACTGCTATACTCAGTAATGCCCACAAACACATGTGTCAGTACTGGGGTGCATCTCTGCAGGTGGTCATAGCTTTGTTCCTAGCTATTGTCCAAGGAGAGATGGGTTGTGTAGTGGATGTGTGTGCAGTGGTATCCTGTCACTTCCCATGTGGCAGCAGGAAATCTATTGACAGACACTACTGTGGTGACCCTCAGGGTGAGAGTGACATGCATCAGCCAATCCTCCAGGTGCCTGCTGCACATGGCCACTGAGGTGATCAAGTTGACATGTATGCCACATGTATTACAACACATGGTTAGTGTCTGTGATGGAGACCTGTACCCAAGCATGTTCTGTTGACTGTGGTAGTGTAGTGGAGGTACCCGTGGTATGTGGTGCATACAGGGTGTTGTCTCATATCTTTGTCAGTTCTTACACAGCTGGGGAGACATGTCAGTGTCAATCAAGCTTAGGTTGCCTGTATATATCCCAGCTGGATACCTGCCATCTGCACATCTGTACAGGGAATGACAGTCATCAGCTTGGCAAGTAGCTATGCAGTAGGATGAATGTGTTGATAGACAGATGTTTGACAACAATATGTATGCCATAACTACATGTCAGAAGCCCTCACTAATATGTGCTGTACAGACGGTAGTCTACAGTTACATTCCACATGTCGGATCATTATCCAGTAGGGGTTATATACTGTGACACAGCCCACACACCAGGGTACAACAGGAAGGCCTCAGAGTCCAGCTATGCCTGCAAGTGTGCCTGTTGTCAGTACTACATTTAGCACTCTACTGTTGCCTGGGTAAGTACTGTCAACAGTAGTACCGCCATGATACACTACATGCCAGTGTGACAGCATGTACCCTGGGCTACTACCCCTGTATGTAACACATCCACATGGATAACAGTGCTATACAGGCCTCAAATATGTCTGTGTCCCAGACATGACACTCACACCCATTGCTACTGTAATGACAGCACATAAATGCATGTATTGTACATGGCATTACATAAACGTATTACAGATGTCATTACCCTGCTATGTTAGCAAACTGGGTGGTGTGAACTGCTTACCAGGGCTAAGCCATGCTTAGCAGGTATCAACATTGCTGCAATATAACAGCTAAGCTGACTTGCGCACTGGTAAGCGAAGCCTACACTGTGTTAGTACCCGTACTTTTACCCGTATCTTAGCACCACTTAGCTTCACGCAAACCCGTGCAAATTCACTTAAAGCTGCTCAAAACTGCATTAACCACTCTGTATCAGACAACTCTTGTTCCGCCCAGCAACAAAATGAACAGTCCTTGCAGGTCTTGAACTCAGGACCCTCTACACTATAGTCACAACATTTATCCCCTACACCATGACCACTGTGAAGACAGCTGTTGCTTTTCCAATATATCTGTCAATACACATATTGATTAGTATTGTACAATTGCCTTTACTTCCACAATTTGTAGTACTTGTTATTAATATGACTGTTGCATCACATATGCTGTTTTATCATAATATACACATAGCAGATGCATACAGTGAGATATATCTGGGAGGGTATACACAACCATGAGGTTTACACATGACAGGAATATGGATATATACATATAATAGGTTGATATATGTCTACATGTACATACACATGTATATTCATACATATGTCTGTATACACATCTGTATAGTGCAACATATATATGGCCATGTGTACATCTCTTTGTGTGTATATATATATATATATATATATATATATATATATATATATATATATATATATATATATATATATATATATATAGCTATATATGTATGCACATCCCATGTGTACAGATATGCCTATTTATGTAGATGTATATGTAGATATTTCTAACTATATGTGCATACATATCTATTCTGGTATACCTATTACTGTCAATATATATGTAGATATCCGTAAGTATATGTGCATATGTATCTCTTTCTGTATAAGTGTAGACATATATTGTTGTGTATATTGTATATATCTGAGTGTTACATATACATATACATCTATGTATGTCGATATGTATAGGTTTATATATCTATATAGATATATGGATAATTATATATACATACATATTCACCATATGTCCAGAACATGGAGCAGAATCCTACCTCAGCCCCAATAGCCCCAATCTCTTGGTGCAAGGGGATGTCAGGTATGTATTGCAGGTATATATGTAGACTATTGCTACTGTAATAGGGGTTGCCTTCACAGACGTGTTGTGTGTGGGAAGTCACATCTGCTTTTAACACGTGCGCCATTGGCTACTGATAGACATCCTAAGGACATCATAGTACAGTACCACTGCTAGCACAGTAATGATCCTACAGATTACAGCAGAGATATGGCCAATAAATGTGGGCAGTCTGACACACTCTGGTCAGTCCAGAGGTATACACAGAACCCCTTAGTGCAAGACATGTAGACCAGGCCTGACAATGTAGATATTAACAGCCATGTAGATTGGTATATCACATAAATACTCGTATACATTTGCCCCCATAGGTTATGCATTCACACACCCCTGTCTGTCCTGATACATAATAACCGCTGGTACAGAGGTGACATGGCCACATACTACCCACTAGTTAGTGACATACATCTGTACAGCATCCCACTGCTTTGTCAGAAATACATGACTGTTATGGTGGCCTGGCAGCAGTACATCTGGCAATTATCTGGACATAACATCACACTGAGTAAGTACATTAAGCTGCTAGGCATGTAACAAAGCACTGTACAGGCTACAAGCAGACTGCCACAACACTGGCCTACATTTCTTATGGGGAATACACATGTACCTGCATATATAGCAGGCTCTACAGTGATGTCACAGCACAGAGGAACATATACCTGTGTGAAGGTGCATAAACACAACCAATGTGAACACAGCCACATATGGTAAGCTAGCATAATATTACAGTATATGGACAATCTGATCAACACCATCCTCATATGTGCCACTCACACACTAACCATACATATACTGGGCCACTACACAGTGTGGTCCGAAGCCTGTCTGTGGTATGGGACATGTGTGTGTTTGGCTCTACAAACATGTAAGCCAATAGGGTAACATACAATGGAGCAGCATGTAACATCAGATAGAACAGGACCAAGAACAATGACATCTACCACAGTCTGTACACAGGCCAAGGTACATATTCACAATACACACACTGTCAACAATTACCATAAGTACACAGACCTCAGTACTGTACACACAACCACAGAATGCCCAGGTTATGTCCTTAAATATAACCCCCACTATACACAACATGTGTAACATTCTGATATCTCACTGGCTTATTATCAGATATGATGTCAATACATTATGGTGTACAGAACATATGCACCTCTTACTGCATGACATATGTACAAAGGTTGACAGAGTTGTGGCTGGAGGCACAAACACAGGGCCAATATTGACATGTTGCTGTGATAACCTCATACATTTACTGTTGAAACAGGATTTGTTGTGACATATGTCCTATGAGGGATATGAAGTCAGTAACTCTCATGACTGTCACCATGTACTGACTGCAATCTCATGCTATGCTTTTGTAGTTCTCAGATAGGTGCTATGTGAGTAACACAAGAAACAAAAGGCACCACACACTGCCCAGTCTGCAGATGACCCTACAGATGAGGTTTCATCAAAAACATAGCATTGTCATGACAGGTATTAAAACATGTAGACCAGCCATATCCACACACACCCTGTTAAACCAACATTACTCCAAATGCAGAATAGCAACACTTACATTCTGTAGTCATGTCAGGCACATCCCCCTCCTGTGTGTTGGCCTGTTTCCACAGTGTATGTTGTTAGAGGTAAACCCCCAATCCATCTGTGATGCTGTTTGCCAAACACCAGATCTAGGTCCTGCTCACAGTGAATGAAAAGGCCCAACACCAATATGATGTTCCTAGATATTGGAGTGTGTTTCCATGCAATTGGCTATAGGAATGTTACCACAGCTGTTCCACATGAAATCAGCTAGTGGAGGCTGCAAGTCATGCAGAGGCCATCAGCTGATCATGAGCATCACTTACAAAACACATGCTGCTGTCTAAGCAAAGCAGGTGTAGTTCTCCACATTCAACAGAGAGGGAGTGAGAGAGGCAGATGGAGACAAAGTAAGTCAGGGAGGGGGTGGGAGAGTAAAACCTAAGCATGTTTGTGTCACACACCTACCAGTACACGGTATCAAACTCCTCACTGACTATGTATTGCTATCACATGGCTATGCAGTTATTACATGCACCACATAGCTTACATGTTGAGGAGCTGTGCAAATGTATATGTGATGGTGAGTGACATCTGCAACAGTGATATGGTAGCAATACAGTAGGTATAGTACACGTGCCTGTACACAAGAACAGGAGTCAGTGTCAACACAGCCACACTCTCTCGGGGACTCACACACATTGACACACTTGGCAGGGTCAGGAATACACTCCCTAACTATTAGTTTGCCACAATACAGGACTGTGCAGGTATCACGTGCATCACAGGGGTTATCCGGAGGTTATGTGGGCAAAGGGTATGGGAGGTGTCTGACATCAGACAACATGCTTCAGTATGCCAATGGGGTTTGTAGTGAGTGTGAATGTGGTCAAAAGCATCTTACACCACATATACAGACACAGGGCATCAGTAGTGACATGCATGCATGCATTGTTTCACGGGTGTGTAGTGGTTGACTGTGCCAGAAGGATATACAAGGCTAGGTAAAGGGTATACCTTGGCATCAGGCCACATGGCAATGGTCTGCAGTGTGGCTCATGGGTGTAGTGTCTGGATTGGCCCACACAGGTGGGTATTGTATTCACCATCCAGTCACCTGGGTAACTATTGTGTGTGACCATTTCTGTTCAATGCTGGCCATGTATGTGTTTTTTAGTCCATGACATGGACACTGTCGAGGATGTGCACACATCCCACATGCATGTACAGTGACATGTGGAACTGTACCTGGGGTGTCTGGCCCATGTTGTGTACAAAGATTGTTATAATCAGATGTGCCTGTCCTGGCCTCATGTGCTGGGAACAGGTAATGGACAGCATGTTGACCCTGTACCTACACTGATATGATACAGGTATTCCCTGGTGTCAGTGACATCTGTCCATACAGGACATGTGTATAAGGCATGGTATGTCCTTTGTGGGTCACATTTAATGGCACCACAGGTGTTGCAGACGTCCAGTGGGGAGCATATTGAAGGCACACTGTCTGCATGTACGTGTGTTTTGCACTGATGGACAGGGTACCATGCCCTCTGTAGTCCACTGCAATCACACCATGGTTACTATCTGTGGGCAATATGCAGGGTACTACCAACATAGCAGTTGTTGCCTAGGCAAGTATGTTTGTGTATGAGACATGGTTTGCGAGTGTTCTCTGTGTAATACAAGCGTTGTTAACTTTGTTTGCCAGGCCTTGATGTCACATGTAGGGGTATGGATTGCCACCCCAGCCTCTCGGCTATTTCACATCTGTTATCCTTGTAAGGTGGACATTGTGACATATAATGGGGCCACCATATAAGAAATTTGCAAAATCCACTCCACAATGTATCCAGTTGTTACACACTCACAGCCACCTCCACACAGGATATGAATGACAAACACAGACACACACACACACACACCTGCCATGTCTGGGATTAGATCTCATACTTAACTAGTTTATTACACTACAGCATTATGCAGTTATAAGATGCGCCACAGAGATTACTGGAGTACTCCGTCCCCAAAGGTGTATTTCACAGTGACTGACATCAGCAACCTTGCCAAAGTAGGACATTTGAATTGTAGTGAGTGTGACTAGCCTAAAAAGCATTGCTCCCTAATACAGACATAGAAACACGCACACATCCACACTTGCCATGTGTGGGAATAGAATCCCTACCAAAGTACTATATCACACTACAGCATTATGCTGTTACAGGATGCACCACAGAGATTACTGGGCTACTTCTTTCCCAAATGTGTATTTCACAGTGAATGAGATCAGTAGGCTTGCCAAAGTAAGGCATTTGATTTGTACTGAGTGTGACAGAAACTCAAACACACAGTTGTCATGTCTGGGATTAGAACTCCTACCCAACTAGTTTATCACACTACAGCATTATGCACTTATAGGACACGCCATGGAGATTACTGAGCTACACCTTTCCCAAAGGTGTATTTCACAGTGAATGACATCAGCAGGCTTGCCAACGTAGGGCATTTGAATTGTAGTGAGTGTGACTAGCCTAAGAACTATTGCTCCTTACACAGACAGAGACACACACACACATACAGTTGTCATGTCTGTGATTAGAACTCCTACCTAACTAGTTTACCACACTATAGCATTACGCAGTTATAGGAAGCACCACAGAGATTAGTGGGCTACACCTTTTCCAAAGGTGTATTTCACAGTGAATGACATCAGCAGCCTTGCCAAAGAACAACACTTAAATTGTAGTGAGTTTGACTAGCCTAAAAAGCATTGTGCCCCCCCCCACACACACACAGTTACCAAGTCTGGGATTAGAACTCCTACCTAACTAGTTTATCACACTACAGCATTATACAGTTATAGGATGCACCATGGAGATTTACTGGGCTACACCTTTCCCAAAGGTGTATTTCACAGTGAATGACATCAGCAGCCTTGCTAAAGTAGGGCATTTGAATTGTAGTGAGTGTGACTAGTCTAAAAAGCATTGCTCCCTACACAGACAGACACACACACACACACACACACACACACACACACACACACACACACACACACACACACACACACACACACACACACACTCACACACACAGTTGCCATATCTGGGATTAGAACTCCTACCTAACTAGTTTATCACACTACAGCATTATGCAGTTATAGGACATGCCATGGAGATTACTGGGCTACACCTTTCCCAAAGGTGTATTTCCCAGTGAATGACATCAGCAGGCTTGCCAAAGTAGGGCATTTGAATTGTAGTGAGTGTGACTAGCCTAAAAAGTACTGCTCCTTACACAGACAGTCTCACACACACACACACACACACACACACACACACACACACACACACACACACACACACACACACACACACACACACCACAGTTGTCATGTCTGTGATTAGAACTCCTACCTAACTAGTTTATCACACTACAGCATTACACAGTTATAGGATGCACCACAGAGATTAGTGGGCTACACCTTTTCCAAAGGTGTATTTCACAGTGAATGACATCAGCAGCCTTGCCAAAGAACAGCATTTAAATTGTAGTGAGTGTGACTAGCCTAAGAAAGCATTGCTCCCTACACACACACACACACACACACACACACACACACACACACACACACACACACACACACACACACACACACACACACACACACACACACACACGCACACACACACACAGTTACCATGTATGGGATTAGTACTCCTACCTAACTAGTTTATCACACTACAGCATTATGCAATTATAGGACACACCACTGAGATTACTGGGCTACATCTTTCCCAAAGGTGTATTTCACAGTGAATGACATCAGCAGCCTTGTTAATGTAGGGCATTTGAATTGTAGTGAGTGTAACTAGCCTAAACACTATTGCTCCCTACACAGACAGAGGCACATACATACACACACTCACTTGCCATGTCTGGGATTAGAACTCCTACCTAACTAGTTTATCACACTACAGCATTACACAGTTGTAGGACACGCCACAGAGATTACTGGGCTACTCCCTTTCCAAAGGTGTATTTCAAAGTGGATGACATCAGCAGGCTTGTCATAGTAGGGCTATGGGGAGGGCAGTGTGTGTGCATGGTCCATAACCCATTCCTCTAGAGGTTGACACACCACATGCAGGCACATGCAGGTTTATATTCCGCAGGTAGATGTATACAACTGCTAGATGACTACTGCCTTGTACAGTTATGTTGCACAGCTAGCACTTGCACCACATAGTCTGTAATGCTGATGGTTACCAGTGGCTAATTTCTACAGTGAGTGACATTTACACATCATGTGGTTGTAGCCATTTGGCTGTGTGCTGGGTGGGACAGGCCTCATGATGGATGGCTTTTTTGTCACTGTTACTCTCTTCCACACATCTATGTGCACTCTGTCGAGGCACTCCTAAAAATGGAGAACATCGATATCTGTGCAGTAACTGAGACCTGGTTCAAGGCTCCAGAGAGCACCCCACACTTTTCGGCTACTAAACCAGGATCGAAACACTAAAGGTGGAGGAGTGTCCATATTCACCAAGGATATTCACACCACCAGGTTACTTGCCCAACACAATGCATCTGAAATTCTCCAGGTGCAACTAACACTAGGTAAGACTGCAATCCATATTGTAGCTTGCTACAGATCCTGCACCATGCCCCAAGATTCTCACTACTCCTTTCTTAATATACTGGAAAATATTAATATACAACTAAACACCCTAATACTGGGTGATTTCAACTACCCTGCCATTAATTGGGAAAACTACTTGTGTACCAACACCTTTGCCCAGCAGTTCTTGGAATTCATAAATTCCAATGCCCTGGATCAACTAATCCATATTCCCACCAGGGGCTCCAATATCCTAGACCTGGTCATTACCAACATGGGAAATCGATGCTTCACACCTATGGTCACCCCCTCATTGGTCAGGTCAGACCATAAGCTAATCACCCTTAACATCCACATCCCACCCCCACCCCCCAGTAAGGAAACCTCCATAAAAAAATGTCTCCAAAGCCAACTTCATGCCACTCAAGTCAGAAGTTACAAACTTCATGACATCCATGCAGACAGGAACTGAAAGTTTGATTGCTGAGTCCTACACTAAAGCACTGTACAAGCATATCCACTCATGCATGAATCGTGCCATCCCAAATAGAATTAAGATGCTCTCCTCCAAAAAAGGAAGCCAATTTGTTGGTCCCAGCCATAAACAAACTTTACAACAAAATTAAGAAACTGTTGAAGAAAAGAGGAAAATCCCAGGATGCAAAAATCTCCCTTATGAGCCTCAGTAAGAAGGTGAGATCCCTCATAAAATCCTCCAAAGCTAGTTACAAAAATAAAATTGCCAAAGATTCCAAAGACAACCACAAGGCATTCTATAACTATGTCAAGAATCTAAATGGCAATGCTCAGATCTGCTCTGAGCTACAACAGAATGGCATTAAATATACTGATCCCAAGGATATTGCCAATATCCTGGCAGATCGATTCATTGCCAACTTCACCCCCTCTCACCCCCCCTAAATGGCCCATCTCAATACTGAAAAATTGCCAGATTCTGGTAATAACTGCCACACAGGTAAAAAATGCACTTTCCAAAGCTAAGAATACAGCATCCATGGGACCAGATGACATCCTGGGCTGTGTACTACATGAACTACAAAATGAACTGGCACCTCATCTAAGTGCCATGTTTAATCATACCCTCACCTCAGGCTTCATGCCCACAGAGTGGCACACAGCTACAGTTATCCCACGCCACAAGTGGGTATCCACCTTGGATCCCATGAACTACTGCCCCATCAGTCTGATGAGCCTGATCTGCAAGGCCATGGAACGTATTATCATGGCAACCTTAAAACACTGGACCCCACCCAGTTTGGGTTCGTGAAGGGCCGAACTTGTCTCCTAAACCTGACTGACTTCTGTGAATCAGTCTCCAGAGCCATGGGCGAGGGTAAGACAGTCTACACAGCCTATCTGGACCACGCCAAGGCCTTTGACACTATCCCCCACTCTGAAATAATAGATAAACTTACTAAGCTGGGCATTAATCCCTATGTCACTCGATGGGTTGCCAACTGGCTTACTGACAGAACCCACACTGTAAAAGTAGCTGACTCCAAATCCAGCTCCAGACAAGTGACAAGTGGAGTACCTCAGGGTTCAGTCCTGGGACCTCTCTTGTTTGGCATCTACTTTTCTGAAGTACAGGCCAACACTAAGGGACTCTGGCTAACAAAGTTTGCAGATGACTGCAAACTGGGAGCCATTATTGAATCCCCAAATGATGTGGATACTCTACAAAAGGGCCTTACAGAAACAGATGCTTGGTGCTAGAGCCATGGGCTCAAGCTCAATGCCAAGAAATGTATAGTTATCCCCTTTGGGAAAAAGCATGTACCCATGAATTGCCACATTGGTGGCAGTACACTAAACACCAAAAGTGTGATAAGAGACTTAGGGACACAAGTGGACAGTGGTCTCACTTTCAATAGCCACATCACCACAACAGTCAGAAAATCCTTCTATGTGGCACACCTCATCACTAAGGGTTTTTCATCCAGATCAAAGGAGGTCATTGTCCCACTGTACTCATCCCTCATTAGACCCATTATAGAATACAACGCCCCATTTGGTATGTACCTCTCAAGGCATCTGCAACAACTGGAAAGGCCGCAGAAATACCTCACTAAAAGAATCACAGGCCTAAAGCAGATGCACTATGTGACCGCCTTAAAAAACTCCAGCTATACTCTGTTGCATATCGTCTACTCCGAGGTGATCTCTGCTTAACATACAAGGCCATGTCAAACCCAGAGCTGTTGGACATGCTACACTTAAAAAAATCCCAATCCCTCAGAGCCACATGCTTCAGGAATCTAAACCTTATCATCACAATAAACAAAACACACTGGAGGGATAAGTTCCTGACCCAGAGACTCCCCAGACTCTGGGATAGACTGCCCATACATGTCAAGCAGAGCCCTCTTTGGCCCTCTTCAAAAGGAACCTTGATGATTGGATGGTAGAAAGGAAATTCACCCTGGGGATCATGTCAATCACCCAGCTAAACAGGGGTCCAGGGAAGTAAATAGTGTGGGAAGAAATAGCCAGGGAATTGTTATGGCTAGGCTTGTATAGGCCCTAGTACCAACCTATGAACCTATGAACCTATGTATGTCTACTTTTGGCATATTATAGTGTGTTGACCTTGGATATATGTCTGTATTCCTATCCAATGTGTATGCAAAGCATGACTGGTGCATACCGAGGATTGTATGCACTAACATCTGCAACTGTCAGATATGTATGGTCCACTGTTGTTTGCAGACATGGGCTTCATTGTTGTCTGACATTGTCTTCATTTCTCTTAGTGTGTGAGCATGCCCAGTATGCCCTTGTGTATTGAATGTGTGGATCCATTCCAGGTAGTTTGTACTCCAGTGCAGACCTTTGTGTTGTCCACCTACAGGTAGCCAACTGTTTCTGCAAGGTATCTGTAGATCATTTGGCAATATGGGGTCAAACTGTGCAAGTGATAGTGTGTACTGTAGGTGATTGTGTCTGTGCTGCTTCTGCTACATGGTACTGGTGTTGGCAGAGATATTCAGAGGTGTACTGTTATACACTGTGATCTTTTATGTCCTCAAGTACTGTCAGGTGGACATTCTTGCTCACAGTGATGTCCTGGGGAACAAGGGTGAATGCAGCTGTGTCCAGTATTGTGGGCAAACGCCTACATATTCATGGAAAGTTATGCCATTCTGGAGGGGGAGCTACAGACACATGCTGCTGGGTCTGTGTATCCGGTTCATCACCTTGGTACAGTGCTGGCAGAGGATCCCATACCTGTACATCCATCAACAGTATGGTCATATCTTGCTGTGGCAATATCTCACAGCTGTATAGATTCACACAGGTTACCCAGAGGGAGGGGTCATAAGTCAGGATATTACCCCTATTGTGGTGTACGGGCAGGTTTGTAGTCACCCATTTATGTATTTGCAGCCAGGGATAGTATGTGCACATAGCTGTGTGTCGGACCTTGCACATTCCATGCTGCCCATTCTCTCACCCCCCCCCTCTATTATTCTATCCTCTTCCATACATTATGCATACATTCTCTGATACTTTCACTAAGGTTAACACCTCATCACAGCTGTGTTTTGGTGTTGGTCCACAGTTTATGCAGTGGGATATGGTGGACATGTTACCGTGGTTTGTCCACATGGCCTTGCATATGGCTTATGTAGAGTGTGTTATGTTGTCATTTGGGTGTCCATGACATAACATGCATTGGCAGTAAGTGTGAGACACAGGCCTTTGGCAGAGGCCTGTGAGGCCTTTTGGTGGTGATGTAGGCCAGATGTGGCAGGCCCTTGCATTCTGCCAGTCCTACAATCCCAGACCGCCATACAGTATATTCCCCTGGGATGATAGGGCAAGTGTGCTAGCTGTTCATGCCAATACTTTCTATCAGTATTGATCAGGTGGTGTGGATGGGACACCTGCACTGCATGCTGCATTCTTTCATTATTACCATACACAGATGAGGGTCATATTGTACCCATTCCCAACAGCAGAGATATGACCAGAGAGGTACCTGTGGATGGTGTTTGGGTGAGCTGGTGCATGTGTGCTATGGACACTACTTGCATCTGAAGCACAGATATGCATGAGGCATTCCAGTTATGCTGGCATGTGCAGGTACATCAGCTGTTTCCCAATACATCAGTCCTATCACCTTTGTGATCTGCAAGTGTTCAGCCAGACGACACTGGTTTTCTCTACTACAGGCCCAGATAATGTAATGCATACCTGTATGCATAATTCCAAGGGTGTGTCCATTTCACAGTTACACATTATATACTGTATGTCTGGGGTACTTTTCCCTGTGTACTGCTTGTATATCTAGCCCAACAGCCATGTCATGTCCATCTTTCAGATGATGACACATATTACCACCATACATTTACAATGGCTTACTGCTACCATGTGTTATACTGGTTGGAATTGTCTTTGGCACTGCAGTTGTGAATACTTGGCCCTGTCATCGACAGTAATGGGAAATGGCCACCAGGTCAAACCTCAACATACATGCATATTGACCACTCTCACACAATATGAAACACACGTCAACCTAACACACACATACCTGCATACTGTACAAATGCTACAATTTATCCTGCTACCTTGGCCACCTCTGGGCATCTGTGCTCCACTGGTATTATACCTACACATACATGTTACTACATTTCTACATAGGATTGGGGGGGCACACCTGACTGTTACTACATGTCTACATAGGCTGGGGGGGCACACCTGCCTGTTACTACATGTCTACATAGGATTGGAGGGGCACACCTGCCTGTTACTACATGTCTACATAGGATTTGGGGGGGGTGGCACACCTGACTGTTTCTCCATTGCTACACTGGATGGGGGGGGGCACACCTGACACTTGTACACATTTGCTATGACTGTACTGGTATGTCAGGTACTCTTTTTCATTCTGTTTTCTAACCTATCATGCTGACTAGAGGCATATAACTGTACTACAGGTTTTAGGTTTGATTGACCTACATATTAGTTTCTGACTTCCTTCCCTTCAGAACTAGTATCCCACTGCCTGACCTGATGTAGTCTGTCTGTGTAGGCCGGGGGGGGGGTTACCCATAGGCATCATTCAGAGGCCTTAGCACAGCTTTTGTTTGTGTTTGTCTACACCTGTCCTGCTGGCTGAGACTGTTGTTGGGTATGTGAACCTTCCTGACTGGCATGTGTGTGTCATATGGACACACATATGGCCCAGCACATTTCCTGCAGTAGGTTTTGTCACCATGTGTAATACTGGCTACTATGGTGACACCAGTATTTGTTACAGATCTCATGCTGCCACTATAGGTGTCTGTTATCTGCTGGCATCCCATTCAGCCATCCGATTCCCTTGCATGCTCACATCCATATCATAGATACAGGTAACAACACATACTACTCCATTCAGCAATTGGTAAAGAGAGTTACTTACCTTGTGGGTGTGCCAGTATTGAGGATGGTGCTTGAGGGCTGCCTAAGTCAGATGTACATAGTACACTCCCTACACATGGTTGAGCACAGGTAGTGTCATGTTTGGCATCCCTTTTACTATATGTGTGAGTCAGAGAAAGATGTCATTCCCTGGGTCCCTCCTGTGTCAGTGTATGTGCCATGCATTGCCTCTTTCCAAGGCAAGGGCATACTGGGCATGCCTCCTTCTGCCTACTGGGGCAGGCTCAGGTCGTTCTTCCTCCAAGTCACTCTGTGCCTGTGCAGGCCTTGGCAATGGTGGGGGGCTGTGTGGTCCTGCCCCGTGCTGTTCCTGCTGCAGCTGTTTCTGCAGGATCATATTGTGTAGCATGGCAAATACCCTCACAGTTTGAGTACATGTAGCTGGTGAGTATTGCAAGGCTCCACCGGATGTGTCCAGGCACTGGAACTATGACTTGAGCATCCCAAACACACTCTCTATTATAATTCTGGTCTGTGCGTGTGCCTCATTATGGCGTTCTTGTTTGGGTATGTGTGCATTTCTGATGGGTGCCATCAGCCATGGCTCCAGTGTGTAACAAACATCCCCACTAGGTGACCATAAGGGATGTTCCCATTGACAAATCTCTGATACAGCTGCATCAGATGACGGATGTGGGAATCGTGATAGCTTCCAGGGGAGCCAGCACACGGATTCATTATCATGCCCTGGGCATTGCACATGACCTGGCAGTTGATGGAGGGGATGTAGACTGTGCCCCGCTCACTGGGTGGTACTTTGATGCATATGTGCATGCAGTCTATAGCACCCACTACCTCAGGGTATTCTGCTATTTGGTGGAAGAGATGCATATTGCTGACCAACGCCTCACAGGTGTTGGGGAAATATACGTGCTCACCAGCATGTGCTGACATGGCATCCAGGAACTGGTGGAGTACCCTGGATGCTGATGTCTGTGAGATCCTCATGATATCCCCAGATGGCCTTTGGAAGGTACCCGTTGCTGGTATTTATAGGCCTACACATACATTGGTATCCACTGGGATGGGTTCCCCTCTGTTAGTTCTGTGTGTGAGGCGTGGTCTGCATGGCTCAACAATTTGCTGTAGGAGCTCCCTGTCCACCCTATAGCACTCCACTATCTCCAGCTCATGTAGCCCCTGGTAGGTTACCCTGGGTCTGTACACTCTTGTCCATCTCCTCACAGTGGGTTGGTCGACAGCATTCTCATCCTCACCACTCTCAGCCTCTTCCATATGTTGTTGTATGATAGTTATTGCAGCCCCTATCATTTTGTTGTTTTTGTTTGTTATAATTCTCCTGCTTGTATACACCAGTGGTGTAGAGTATGTGGGAAAACCAGAGAAAAAGGTGTGGGCTACTGCCTGTGTAACTGGCTGATTCTGATACATTTCACTTGTCAGCTATGCTAGTTCTCCCTGATTATCTTCCTACTGCTTTTTTCCTTCCCATTGCCTTCCTGCTTAAGCCTGGGGGCACGCCGTACAAACACAGTACTCAAATGTGCACAGAGCTGCTATTTCCTGGTTTACTTTTTTTTCCCCTTTAAAACCAGGTGCATGGTGCACAAACCCACTTAGGCAATGTAAAGAGTGCTAGGCAGCCTCAGACACACCCCCTTGCTTAGCTCTGCTAAGCTAAGGGCAAACCCGAGCTACAGGGCTCCAATCTGCTTACAGTATGCCTGACACCCCCCATGATGTCAGCTAACTCCTAGACTTGCACCGAGCTATTCCTGCTCTTACACTGTTGGGTGCTGACTAGCATGCAGGGGAGATCTGGGATTCAGTATCATTCCCCTCATTTGCATAGTATTTCCTGCTGATGCATAGTTACAGGTCCCACACTGAGCCTCCCCCCTTAGCAACCACTGTTCACTGCCCATGTTGTCTTTTGCCTGCCATTGAGTATAATGGCAACATAGTGATTTTGGTTAGAATGCTTATTTTAGTTTTTTTTTTTTCGCCCAATCCACCCTTTATTTGGAGTTGTCATGACTCCTTTTTTTAGTTTGCAGAAATGTACTCGGTTACTGGCCGAGTAGATTTCTGCAGATTACGCTAGTCCTGCATGGCGAGCTTCCAGCTTCCTGGATCGCAATGTCACCTCATTTGCATGGATTGCACCTGCAAATGGGGTAATTTACATACAGAGGCTGAGTCCATGCAGGACTAGTGCAGGAGTGCTCATGCATGTCCCTACAGCTTATTCCTGAATCGCACAGCACACATATTGCCTGCTGGAGCTCCTGCACTAGTCCTGCACACCATGCAAGGCTTGATGAATCCAGGGGAACATCAAAAACCTTTAACTGACTTTAATCTTTCTTTAAAAAAAAAACATTTGATATTAATATGTTCATTGAGACCAGGTGCTTTATCAACCCCAAGTCTAATTTGCCACAATGTTCCACTTGATTCCTAAAATCACTTCCCCTTAAATCCAAGGGAACAACCTCTATTATAATAAAAGAGAAGCTTCATCACAAACTAGGAAATGTTTTAAAAAAGCATTATTTTCATCTTTAGATTTGATAGTATACAAATGTTCCCTAATTCGCTCCCAAACTCCTGGTAGTCATCCCTATGTAATAAGCATTACAAGTAGAGCATACACTAATATATACTACCCCCTTGGATTTACAGGTGAAAACACCAGAAACAGGTATAGTGAATATAAAATGTTCTAAGGCAAGAGAAGAACCTTCCAAGATATATCCTCAAACGTGACTGTCACCACATTTGTACATCCCCTTTGTTTTAGTCCCATTATAAGAGCATACAATCCTTTTACTGTTGTCATTTTGAATAACATCTTTAAATTAAAATTATTTCTGTAAATAAATTTAGGGTTAGACCCAACATCAGAAAACAATTCAGAATTACCCTTAAAAACTTTCCAATTGTCTAAGATGACAGACCTAATACTTTCCCTATCCACAGACATATCAAGACTACACTTAACACCACCTTCAGCAGTGTTAAGCACATTCATAACTAAAGGCTTTAACAAAATGGAAGGTTAAAAATTGTCCCATTTAGAACTAACATCTTCTGCCTAGGTTTTAAGAATATCAAAATTAAAACCCCTATTGACAAATAAGGATATAATAGTCTCTAGTTCTTTGTCAAACTCTCTAACATAAGTCGTTAACCTACAAGCCCTAATAAATTATTCCCTAGGAATGATGTTAACCATTAATCGAGGGTGGTTGTTCTGAAAATGTAAATAATTATTACTGAAGGTGTCCTTTCTAAAAATGTTACTATCCATCATACCCTTCACTTCATTCCATGAAAGCTGAATGTCCAAAAAATTAACTTTCAACCCACATCGACCTAAAAATATGTAAGAAATCTGAACTAGTATTCAAAACTCTAACAAAATTGATGGCATCAGTCTCAGTACCATTTAAAATCAAATACCTGAGTTTCAACCCACTGACGATTGGTGTCCCTCCACTAGAAATCTCGGTCAGTGAATTCTGCCAGCAGTGATGTTCTTTCTAGGGGAATTTCCCTCTTCTTCTAGTTGGTGTGACTATGGAGTTGGCATATATAAGTTTGGGGGGGGGTTGCCCCTCACCTTGGTGGTGCAATGGGTCATCCTTCCTTGCAAAAAACACTTAAGCAGATTATTTCCATCTTTTTTTTTCTTCAACGAATGCAGTTTGGGAATTTCAATTCTTGGTGTATTCACTTTCATCCACTCAAGCCTGTTCTGACATTCTTTTCTCTTTGTCAGTTTTTATAGGTAAAATATTAAAAGGACATCCTTTGACCTTTAAATAGTAACCTGTACACCATCTTCTAAAATCATGGCAAATTTAGTAAAAATCTAATATATTCTTATGTAGTGCAGTGGCATGTCTACAAATTATGGTGTCCATGCAATTAATAACAACTGTCTCATGTTATTTTAGTTAAGAACACTGTGTACCAGCAGTGTTTATGACATTATTAAGAACATAATTAGCACTTTTGGGAATAATGCAAATCTGAACATTTAATCTATTACATTATGAAACTCATAGAAGCTGATATAATTAGTGAAGAAGCATTAAACGTTTGTGCGAAAGTGACAGACATGCAAAACAGACCTCTAGTTTAGAACATGTTCTTTCCTTTAAGCTTTGTCATATCCTTTTTGTATATACCTGGGTGTTCATTTAGTGTGTAAGTTGCTGTTTTCAACTAACGCTGATTTTGGAACAAAAGATGTGATCTTTGTTGCCATCTCTTGTTTTAAACTCAACAATTATGTTTCATTTAACATGAAGGAGTGTGATGCTGTTTGACAGGATACTTGCAACACTTTGTTTACATGTACATTCATATACTGACAAATTACAGACCTTTGAGATGTCAGTTTCTATATGATACAAGAACGTCAGTCACCATACTAAAATGTTACTACTGTGTTGTTTCAATTATTGTGAAATAATGTCATCCAAAGCAATATTCCTCTGACATTATTTTATAGTTATATTTAATGTCAAATGACTACGGCAGTTTAACCTATTTTAGTCCTATTTTCTGTTAAGGATGACATTCATAATTCTCAGTTATTATAACAACATTATTGTTATAGCCATCGTCTTTATGTTCTTCTGCTTCCACAAATCCTGGAGTCTCAGTTGTACAGAAATGGCATGTATTTTATATCAAATAATAGAAGTAATTTGTGAGGTCATAAGACAGACAAATACAATACATATTTAAGGAAAAAGTCAATTTTAACTTTCAGCTTTTAATATGATTTTATACTTTCTGTTAGTTTTCTCTGAGGTATTATATCATACATGTATCATTCTTATCCTAACAGCTAACAGGTCCGCCCCTGCTGCCTGCACTATGTCATAAAGCATTGCAATATACCTGACAAAGAAAAACTTGGGTCATTGAAAAGTAACTCCTCCTAATTAGCAATGAAGCCACACATAATTAAGTCACAGTCCTAATAACATAATTAAGACAGTCAAATTGTTAAGAAGTGAAAATACCTCCAATGACAACATTCACTTATGGATGATTCTTTGGTTACTTTAAACAAAAGTGAGTGTGTGTGTGTGTGTGTGTGTGTGTGTGTGTGTGTGTGTGTGTGTGTGTGTGTGTGTGTGTGTGTGTGTGTGTGTATGTGAGTGAGAAAAATAAATAATTAAACAATGATATACATTGAAAACTGACACATACATGATCTCTCAAAATTTCTCACTACAAGAAGAGCTTGCAGGGGACTATACTGAAAAAAGCAATGGCTAGTGTTGTTAATTAAGCAGGCTTTTTTTGCCCAAACCTACATCCCTGAGCTCAGAATTCTGATTTCCCCGTGTTTTCAATCAGGAGAGCAACATGAGCCACTTCAGGCCAACAGATACTTTATATATCAACTTCCAGTGAATATGCTGAACTGACCAATCAGATAAGTAGACCTGTATAAAGCCATATAATTGCAATGTAGAACTACAGGGGTAGGAAACCACTAGCACCAGTGCTGATGAGATGTACTTGAACACATTTTACTGACACACCATTAGGGCAGTATTTTGATCAGTGACCTTATAACCTTTATTTCTTCATACAATTATGACAAGATTTCTTTCAAACTTGAGTGCATTTATTGACCATAATTACTGACAAATATTGACTATTGTAAAAAGTAATTCAGATGTGTGTGTAGTCCCATTATGGATAACTAGAATGGAATTAAAGATATGAGGTCATGGTAATGAGCAGTACATGACAGAACTAGCCATTTTTGATTGCCCCACTATATGTGGGTATCCACACACTCCATATTTTCCTTCACAGCTTGTCTGAGTGGAATTTAAGGATCTTGCAAGATTGAAAGTTGTGATTTTTGGTGCGCTGCACAAAAACATTGCATGTCTTTGGACCAGAAGGAGAAATATTATTAAAACTGAAATATGTCATAGTCAATGTCAAATGTCTGTTTCATACAATAATTACCAAATGCCATGTACTCCAAATATGAGAACATTGTCATACTTTGTATACATTTGGCATGTGCACATGATGCACAAATGGGATCAACCCCTTGTAACATTGCATCCGTTCGCTTCACAGTATTTTGAGCAAGAGCAATGAATTAAGTTGTTTGATATATCTGCATGCAGTATTACTAAAATGTACATAAAAAATGAACATGCACAGGAATTTGTTGAGTTTCAACCTCACCACCACAAGTGTTAAAAAACAGAGAAACTAGTGGTCTTAAAACTTTGTCGATGAGGTCAGTCACAATCATTTCCAAAAATCATGAAACCCAGGTAGTGTTCCAATGCAATAAGCTTTTATTCATCACAGACAAGCAATTCTCAATAACAAAAAATCAGAAATATTTTAACAATATTAAACATATCAGCTTTTATATACTTAGAAGTAGGTGTGGAAAATATACGTACTGTGTTGTTTAATTTTAAACTAGACTATTCATAGCAAACAATATAAACAGGGTTGTAAAAGTGCATTTTAGAACAGCAAGTACCCATCCTCCACACACTACTACTGATTAGATCAAACCAAATCCTAGTTGCTTTGGAACAATACCTGGGTTTCATGATTTTTGGAAATTATTGTGAGTGAGCTTATCAATGAAGTTTTAAGACCACTAGTTTCTCTGTTTTTTTTTATTAATTTTTTATTTATTACTAAAATCCTCCCAACAAACTGAATTTACTGGTCAGAATAAAAAAGTAGGACATAATAAGAAAATACTTATGTATGTCTGTTTGTGAGTTTACCACTTATGTTTTTCAAGAATTATCTAAAACGTATCATGACAAAATGCAGCAGTTGTCTTTAGAGCAGGCATCTGCATCTACTTCCATTCACAGGTTCAGAGGTTCACCGGTTTGATTGTCAAGCGTATGACCTACTAGTCTTCTATTGGCTTGATTGCCATATCCCGCTATGCTGATATGTTCAACTTTGTCTATTCATAATAATGATACTGCCATACATGTGTATAATGATGATTTTTGGGGGACGTTAAGGAAGGCTTACTACATAACCTTTTAACACACTGTGTAATATATGTATCATTTTATCTGTTATTGATATTTAGTATTAGGTTCCCAGCATGAAGGTCTTCTAACCTCAATATTATTTTCAATAAAAAGTGAGATCAGTAAGATCTGAAGTGATGCAACAATCTTGTTGGAAACTGCTGATTTTTCTAGCTTTCAATTAAACCACTTATGACTACATGAAACAATACAATGACTGTTTACTATAAAATCAAAAGGTGAGATAATATGAATTGTTCAGAAAGGCTTCAGGAACTGTCATTATGTATTGTTGCTTATGGGTTACTGGGAGTTGACTTCTTTTTGAGTTATAAGGAAATGCCTAATATTACACTGTTTGAAAGTATACACCTGGAGTACCACTAGGAGAGTGAACAGAGAGTTGGGAATTCAGAGAAGAACAGCACCTGACCAGATGGTCTACCTAGATGCAATACATTCTTCTTCTTGTGTTGCCAGTAGAATGACCCATTAATGTATGAGTATCTTTAACTCAAAACATACTTCACATCACATTCCTACTGGTTATGTATTAATCTGGGGAAGTATGGGACAATGCAGGTTTGTATTAAGGTGAGGACAGACTTCAGTTAGGCATAGAATGCTGTGTATTTGTTAAGGCGAGAGATTGCCTTTGACTCTCATGGCATTTTTTGATGAGGTAACAAAAGCATTGGTCAATGGCTGATACTGCGTGCTGTAGGAAATCATACTAATAGGTGGCTTTAAAACAGTGATAGGTAAGTTTAGCTGATGATCATACTTATAAGTTTATATTCATGTACATTTCCTATGGCAGATAAAACAAACACACACACACACACACACACACACACACACACACACACACACACACACACACACACACACACACACACACACACACAAGTCTGCATCACCAATTTTACAACCTTAAACTTTGATTGTTCGTATCACACATCATCATGTGTTTGTACATAGCTGTTCAAACTCTTGCATGAAAGACATTTTGTTCTAAGTTTATTTCAGTGATTTCTACATCAGTGGCTTGAATGCTGTTTAGATTAATAGCTAAATATATACTATTTCTCATTTTATTTATCACTTTGGATTCTACATACTCAGTACAGTAAGAATGTAGTATCATCACTGAATCATTAACTCCACCTAACCTGTCTGCCTGTACTTTCCTTTTGGTGTCCTTGAACACTGACAACCACCTGATTCATGCTGTAGCCTATGAGGCATCATATCCTGTTCTACCCACAGCATGCTAGAATAACTAGAGGGTCTTCTTGGATCCATGATGCAGGTGCTCTCCATCACCACTAATCTGAATCATTACCTGTGGTCTCGTGTTATCCAGCCTTGTCCCCTCTACCTAAGTAGTATCACCATAGGTAGAATTATATCCCTTCCTTCTTAAGCTTCACTGCTAAAATACTGACTGCTTGATGCACTGTTTCTGGCAACTTCAGGTTGAACAGGAGCAGACCATTATCTGACAGGTATGCATCATCCTTTTTGTATATATTGCTCTGTTGTGATTCCATCCTTGTAGCATGCCACCAGGTTTCCTTTCTTGAACACTTCATTGTTTATTTCCTTGTAGCATGCCACCAGGTTTCCTTTCTTGAACACTTCATTGTTTATTTCCTTGTAGCATGCCACCAGGTTTCCTTTCTTGAGCACTTCATTGTTTATTCTCCTATTCATTACTGTCTGGCCCTGTTCTACAGATAACTCATTCCTGACATAAATCCACTCCTTGGCCTTATGAGGCACCATTCTGAACCCAATGACTTGGCATTGGGCTACTGTTGTCAAATTAGGCTCAGGTTATTTTAGCTTATTTTTCTGTAAGTGAATAGCTGGTATTGTCACATTATCATTGTTCAAGAAATGCAAGGTCATAGCATTAGATACATCATGCCATTCAATCATTATTAACAGATACGGACAACACTTTCCCTTCTCATGCATCAGATGCCAAATCATAGCCTTGTGATGTCCTCTGTTTTGGTCCTAAGCTCTTATCCCTGACTTATAAATTCTGCCATGTTTCTAGCCCATGGACAAATGACAATCCCAGCAGGTAGGTTACTTTAGAATCTTGCGGACATAGAAAATAAGAAATATTATTATTTAATAGCAGTGGTGCTTGAAGACCTCATATCCCTATACACTTAGTTTGACATGTATACTATGTCTGTGAATGTTACATGTATTGCAATTTTTATCTATTGAGCAGATGGTTCTTACCTTACCAGGTCTGTTAACTTTCCCATCTTCAAACTATGTGGCCCATGGGCTGAAACTGGTAATATCAACATTCTGATAGCTTTTATCAGGGAACCTAAACCATAATTCTTAGATAGCCTTGTTTCATCTTAATTTGCAAATATCATGTCCTTACTGCTTTTCCCTGACCTTCATATGACTGTACAGTGCTCATCTTAATCGTAGAAAACAAGGTCAATCATACTTCTGCCCACTAAAGATTCCATGCTTATTTTTCTCTGTCTGGTCTGTAGTGGACTTAGTAATTGTTATTGCTCTCTCTTGAGGAGTAACCATGACCCTGTCCCGAGAATGGTGTTCTTGCCTATTGTCTATACCCTAAATGGTTGCCTGTCATGAGCCTCTGATATATAACCATGTCATGAGGGTCTCCAGCAAAAGCTCTCCTTCCCTTTCAGCCAAGCCACCAACTCCATTATATCTGCACATTTACTGAAAAGATGAAATCTTATTGGCCTCTTGTCGTCTGTTATCATATCCATTTCCAGCCTAATCCACACTGACACCATCCTGCTGACTATCCAGTGTTTGGTTTAATCTGCCCTATTTGTAAGTTTTAGTCATTGTCCAACTGTTACTGACACATCCTAGTATGGGCATAGCTGTTCTCAATTTTCTCCATGATCTACTTTGATAGCCACTCCTGCAGGATTTGCCAACAGCCTCCAATATTTTCCTATGGACCATTCTTGTGCACTCAGCTAAGCTAAGGCTGCTGCCAACAAACCCGCTGTGGTTTTCCTCCAGTCTGCCAGGCCATGTTTGCAGATGGATATCCCTATGGCCTTACTTCTAGCTTGTAACTTGAAATAAAACATTGGTTATAGATTTTTCAGCTACAGGCAAGTGCTCTGTCTGCCACAAAACAAATGTATAGACACTAAAAGGTCTAATCCAGCCAATTTATGAAAGTACGGACACCAAAATTAGCGCTTTCATTCACTTTATTTCTTGTGAACTTCTTCAGAAACAGTTTTCACTCCACCCATAAGCACTTTATATAATAATAACATTAATCACATGATAAATGATGTCATAAATTAATTTCATATCAAAAAGATAAAATTAGAATAAAATAATCCTTCATTTTGCATGTACATATTATCAGATAATACATATAACATATAAATTACTTTTTCATTTGTAAAAATATATAGCCCAGTGTCTTTCATACCCAAGCTATTATATTGGTATGACTACAAGATGTTTAAAGAAAATAATTAGTGAATATCTTTTAGCCATAAAGAAAAAGATTTAGCTAATGCTTTAGGAAGACATTCCATTGCATGTAAAAACTTTAAGAAGAGGGTGGCCTAATGGTTAAGGTGTTTGCCTTACAAACACACAAGGTACAGGGTTTGAGTCTCACAAGGGATAATTGGCTAGTCTTAAAATGGCTCGCAAGGGTAGTTAGCCTAGTACTATCCTATGAACCTATCAGTTCACTTTTTCTGTCTTGGATAGTGTTGGCCAAAAAGTATTTATGGGAGATAGTAAAGTTATTTTGGAATGTAAAGAATCTCTTTGGCAATTATACCTAGGAGCAGACTATGCCCCTGGGTTAAACGAAATGATAAATATAAAATGTTTTTTACAAATGAAAAAGTAATTTATATGTTATATGTATTATCTGATACTATGTACATGTAAAATGAAGGATTATTTTATTCTAATTTTATCTTTCTGATATGAAATTAATTAATTTATGACATCATTTATCATGTGATTAATTTTATTATTATATAACATGCTTATGGGTGGAGTTCAGACTGTTTCCAAAGAAGTTCACAAGAAATAAAGTGAATGAAAGTGCTAATTTTGGTGTCCGTACTTTCATAAATTGGTTGGATTAGACCTTTCAGTGTCTATTCATTTGTTTTGTGAAAGATTTTTGTGGCAACTTACTGCTCTGTCTGCCAGCTATATCACCATTATCCATTACCCTGCATAATTTAATAGTTGTAGCTCAATGGAGGCCAAGTACTATATGATTGTCTGATGAGAAAGTGACTTCAGGAAACAAAACAAAGAGCAAAAACATCTAAATTCTACTAATTAATACCATTGTATAAATTCTGTAAACAACCATCTTCCATCAAATGGCTGTTTTTTTGTGAATGGTGAGGTACCGGCATACCTCTCTATATCTTAGGGCAAGTATCAAGAACAAAGTCAAAATTAATGGGAGGCAAAGGCCAAAAATAGAGAGAGAGTCTAAAAAATGCTCTGGTATAGTTTGTAAGTAGCTAGAATAACATTTTTCACATCAGCATGCATTTTCCTGAAGGATATGAAGTTTGAAACTCAAATGCCTGTCCTTATTTAGTGACTGTGATCTTCAATGATTTGCCAGACAATAAATTTTACAAGAAACTGACCAAAATATGTGGCAAATATCTTGGCAATCTGCAAAGTTCTGGACAGCTGAAAGTTTCATATGCCAGGATGGGTAACATTTGATGGAATTTGATTGTTTTTACACAAGAATATGACCTTCTTGTTTAACAGTTGTTTATTCCCTATCAAAATTGCCATTATGGGAAATGGCTCCACAAATGGAATACTCCTTGCACATCTCTTGTGTAACCAGCCTTTCTAAATATTTTACTGCAAACTACTGACCCTGTTGTTGTTGCACTGTCACTATAAAATTCATATCATATATCTTGATTCAATTCTAACCTATTGATGTTTCTTGACCCTCCAAGGGTTCTCATCTAACTGGCCTCATCAGCTCAGTTAACTGTTGTGTCTGACCTTCATCCAGTTCTTGGCCTTCTGTGTCACACCCTTTGTTTGTGCATGGCAAGTGGTGACACTGCTCTGCTATATCCATCTGCATCTGTAGAAAGTGCAATACTCTGACTCACCCCTTTATCTTCACATCATAATACTTGACACAGTTCTCGGAATGAATACTTATCTTAGTATATGCAATCTACTCCATCTGAAACTATGAATGAATTGTGTAGGTAACTAGTTATTCCTTTCTTGCTACCTGCAGCTTTCCTTACCTTTTTAAGTTAAATTCTAAATGTGTCAGATTGTGCAAAGACTGAGACCACCAAAGATTCAGCAATTATATCAATACCTTTAGCAAGCAGTCATTCTACAGAAATTCAGTATTCAGAATGTAGACAATCCCACTTCCTATCACCCCCAAAACACAGGCTTCCCATTAGTCATGACTTGCAAAGCCATATTCCATAACATTGGTTGAAATCACTCATGCATATTCAATATATCCCCTTCCATTGTCTTCACCAGGAGCCTGAGCCGCTTCAATTATGCAGTAAGAAGTACAGAACTCTTCTTACCTGGACAAACTGACTAAACTGCTCTTGAGAATGTGGATTCTGTCTGTTCTGTTTTCTACATAATTACTCCATAGCACTTACTACGCACATCCACAAAGTAAGTTTTATCTCCTTCATTCAATTTGTACCACAATGTATAGATTTCTCTGCTCCTTTTCTGTGACCTTCCCACCTATTATCACCATGTAGTCCATAAGCACCGTAGTCCTAATATCAGTTTCCTGACAAGCCTTCTCTCTCTCATACATGTTCCTCCATCCATCTACACCCCACTACCTCATTAACCATCCAACCACGCACAGTTATTCTGTTATTTGCAATGCCACTAACGGTACCACAGCCCACTCTTTTCCATTTTCTGCATTCCTACTCCACCTTAAACAAACAATATAACTTATACCCAAACGCCACTTTCCATAAGTTAAGCATATCCTGCCACAACCCACTCACTCTGAATACCCCCACCATATATTTAAATTATCCACTTCTTCTTATTCCCCACTTTACCAACAGGTTACTACAGCCCATTAACTTCTCTTTAAATTAATTTTAGTTCTGTATCCCTGGTGTAAAAGTCATATATGCAAGTCATATCCTAGCCTGATTGTTCTTAAACCCTTTACCTTTTGCCTTGCTTCCTCCCAAACCCCTATTATTGCTCAGCAATTGATTTTCTTTAATTCCCTTAATGCCTCCATTTCATTATAAATGTATCTATCCCCCTAAGATCTCTTTGCTCACGAGACTAGGACTATCCTCTTTGACATTCTAGTATCTCCCTTATCCTTGCTTTCATTTCAGCTTTCCAAAATGCTTTATCACACTATCCAATATGCTACTGTAGCAGCAGACTTTGGATTCACTTCTGCAAGTGGGCATTAGGTCCTCTTTATCATCCTTTGTTAGGACCCCTGCTCTTCTTATCCACTTCCTTTCTCACCTTTATAAACCATCTGACCAGTGCTATATATTCCTCATATTCACCAAACCTCTTAAGGCTGTAGCCCTGATATACAAGCCCATCATCAGTTTACATCCTAGTTAATGACACTGCTCCCTTACCGTTCTCGCTTTTACTTTTCGAATCCATTCCCGTTTCCCTTCTCCTGCTTAAATCAATTTTTCTTAAGTGCGATTAAAGAACTGGTGACTGCATGCTTACACAGGCTGTTCCAAGGAAGTCTAAATACAAGACCTATTCTCCAAATATGGAAGTCTGCTTTGGTACCAATATTTAAAGGGGGCAAAAGTAATACATTTGATAACTATTGCCCCATTAGTTTTATATGCATTACAGGAAAATCGTTTGAGTGAGTAATTTATAATTATCAAGAAACTAAAACCTGAATTGGATATTTATGAGCTTGGATTCTGTGAGGGAAGGCCATGAGTGTCAAATCTAATAATTGTATCCAAGTACTTGGGAGGTAGTAGAGATGGGGTTGTCAGTGGATGTAGTCTACTTGAACCCTAATAAAGCTTTTGGTCAGTCCCTTGGAGTGAGATTAGGAAGGTAATATATAAAAATAATAATATTAATAATAATGTACACACACACACACACACACACACACACACACACACACACACACACACATATATATATATATATATATATTGGAGGATAGTATGTCAAAGTCCTTATAGGAGGTCATATAGCAGGGAATAATTTCCTTGTACATTAAGTGCTACAATTAACTACTGAAGACTGCATGGAATACACACACACACACACACACACACACACACACACACACACACACACACAGACATAAATGTGTGTGTGTGTGTGTGTGTGTGTGTGTGTGTGTGTGTGTGTGTGTGTGTATTTGTGTTATCGGACCAGTGGTGCGACTATTTTGTATTGTGAGATCTCGGTATTATTTTGTGTAGTGATTGTATGGATTGTTTCCCATGCATTATTGCATCTGCTGCCTTCCCAAGCCACAATATTATATCCCTGTATTCATAAAATACAGTGAGGTTATTAATGCTCCCAACTGATAAGTTATGGTGTTATACTCAAAACTTGGAAGAGCTGTTGCTTTCATAGGTTACTGAAACACTCTTCTCTCTCTATGGGGCATGTATTGACATTTAGAGTCTGAGTACATATCCACCACCAGATGACACCTGCCTCTTGCTTTTTTGACCAAAACATTCTGCAAACTGCCCAACCAAACCCCGGGGAAGTTGACATGGAAGGTGTGGAGAATCAAAGACACTACCAGCCTTGATGAAAATGCATATGTGTGAGGTGCAGTAGATGTGTAACTTCACCTCTTGTCTCTGCACTAAACAGTTTTTGGTAAAACATTTGCAACCAGCTCCCACAACAGCTTCAGAGTCTTTAAGTAGTGAATATCTCCCAAGCCAATCTCCAATGTCATTCATCAGTTAACCGGGTTAGCCAAGTCCAGTAGACAGGAGTTTATTCTCAGGACATCCTTATTTATGTCATCTTGTAAACTTTCACCCTGAAGATGTACATTTTTTGTATATATTAAAGGCAACATCATCTAGATAGTCTGAAGTTGGATACAAGCATTGGAACTATTTTAACTAAGGAAATGATTCTTCCATTTAAGACCTGTGCCTGACATTCCACTCATCTTGAAGTACAGATTAATAAACAAAGCCATCCTTTTTGTTGGAAAACCATTTAGCAGGAGAAAATATCAAGGTTTGCAGTTTGAGACACGATGTTGATAGTAATGACTGACACCAAAAACACTCTTTTTCTAAGAAAAGACCACTAAACACACTGCAAGGGCTATCTCAAATGGATTTGCTATTTGTTGTCTGTGCAGGACAAAATGTAAATATTCCTTCAAGAAAATCTTAACCATTTCAAAAAGGGTCTCATGAAAAAAAAAAAAAAAAAAGAAAACCAGATAGAAAAAAACATATCATGTTAGCTACATAGGAAAAACACGTTGGAAGGCAATCTGCAAGCAAGTCAGATTTTGTTCTGCACACCAGAATATAAATCTCTTCCATTTTCATAGACTCCAAGAAAAAAGTACCACATTTCTGCAACAACTCTTCTTTGTGTAGCAATAGAACATGAGCAGCATTGGTTAAGATGAAGATCTTGTAATGACAGATGTAGGATCCTGCTCTGTTGATGAATGAGGAAACTGGTATAGGTACCTACCTGAACTCTAAAAGAATAAAATATCTGGACCTGTCTAGGCTAAAAACAGCCAGCAGCAGCAACTTTAATTCTTCTCTTCTTACTTTTAACAGACCTTTTTTTTGGATGGACATAAGAGAGAGAATGCATCTTGCAGGTCACAGACCTTGAAAGAGCATTCTGAATACTTATCTAGAACTTTGAGACCACCACGTATTGGAATGAGATGCAGAAAAAATGCTTTTAAGGATCACCTTGTAGGGTCAACAACAAGGTCCTTCCATGTATCAGCCATATGAAGTGAGACACAATTCTCATGCAAGAGTCTATTATTGTACATCTGAAGGAAGTAAAGACTTTGTAATGGCTGCAGCTCACCAAGTAGGAACATGATATTCCACTGTAGGGATTTCTTTTCTTATGAAGAACTAGCAAGTTTATTTATTTTATTTTACATTTGTTTACCAGGAAAGTCTGATTGGGACAGAACCCATTTTCAGTGGAGGCCTGGGGAGAAACACTCCAGACACATGTCTTTGGAATGTGGGAGGAAACTAGAGCACCTAGAAGAAACCCACATGAACACAGGCAGGATATGCAAACTCCACACAGAAGGCACCCCACTTGAGAATCAGACCAGGGAACCTTTTGCTGCAAGGCAATAACAACAGCTGCACCACAGGTTCATCACCATAAAATAAGTATCTTCCAAAAACTGATTAATGAAATGATGCTGTCTCCCAAAACTGCTCTGTAAACTACATAGAATCAAATTAGCACTATTGTATACATTTCCAGGGGCATTTATGACTGATGAAGGCGGTCAGTGAACACTTATGCTGAACTTATATTTCACACACTACAGATTCTCTTTTCCTACCATTTTATACCAGTTATTTATATTGGAATTTAGAAACATTCAGTGTTGAAAAGCCATATAGATTTATATGTTAGGCAATGCTACCTGACAGTACCCAGCAGGTGTTCACTGTCCATTTTGTAGCATGGATTAACTAACATAATGAAAGCCATTTCTGAAGGGTCGTACATCTAGCATTATAGTGAAGATGGTGCTTGATTCTCAGACTGTAAATGACCTTAGTGTACATGTGAAGACTGGTAGAGATGGGTGAAGGCTGCCAGCCTAGTCAGAAGCTGCTACATAATTCTGTCATTTGTAAATATGGATATAAACTTGTCAGAGCCATTTGGTGTGGGCTAGCGCATTCTTTCTATTGTTTTAATTTAAGGAATAATTACTAGAGTGTACATGTGAAATGTCTTTTATTGTTGTAGCTTCCTGAGCAGGTGTTAGCTTGCTAAATAATGTAGCCGGTTGGCATGGGACCCCCCAGACTAAGTGCCAAAATGATGTAATGTGTAAACTGGGAAACCTAAGTGTCAAAAATGATGTAATCTGGGAGGGCCCAGCAGAAATGTTTGTTAGTGATTTTAAAAACTATTGCTCAGAGAGAGACTGTAAGCATTTTTGTCTGACATCCAACTCAGCACTGCCTTAAGCTCTATGTAAGTAAGTTACTTTAGAAGTATGTTTTCTTGTAGCAATAGCTAGGAATTAGAAAATATTAGACTACGTGTTTTTCTGTTATGTCAGAACTGTACTACTGAATTATTTTAAGTTTCTGTGTGATCTCTGAACTCTTGAATAACATTGTGGTGTAGTAGTATTGTCTTGTGTTTTTAGTATTTAATATTAAATATTTTAAACCCTTTTCAACTATGGCTGGTTTATGTAGAGATAAATTAAGCTCTAGAGTTCATTGCATGCTTATAAGTGATCCTGTATTAAGCCCTTCCAATAAGCCTTGATTGCTTAGTTACACTACTATTGGATAATAATATTTCACAGTAATAACTGGACACTCTTTTAAGGGCCTTTGGGTAGCTGATAATCATTAGCTGGTGGTGGCTGGAATTACTACCATATAGTCTGGATATAGGGGCACAGCTAGAGAATCTGTGTCAGCCTTTGCAGGAGTGTCTGTGAAGTTGTATAAATACTTATCTCACAGTGTGTGTGTGTGTGTGTGTGTGTGTGTGTGTGTGTGTGTGTGTGTGTGTGTGTGTGTGTGTGTGTGTGTGTGTGTGTGTGTGAGAATCAGCTACTTGGGCAGGGACGTGACGCACTGGTTGGACAGAGAGGGTACTATAGGTTAGCTTGCCAGCTAGGCTGAGATCTGGACCCTATTGCTGTGCCAGTGCGGAGTCTTATTGGGGGCCTGGAGAGCAAGGGAGCAACCAGCCCCAGACTGACAGTGATCTCTGCGTGCTCTTAAGGAAAATTGCACTTTACTGTGTGTATTTATCTTTTCTTCTCATATGAGATGCCCTCTCTGGTGTTAGTGGTCAGGATTGAGGCTCCTTGATTGCTGGGCCAGGGCATGGGTGTCACAGTACTATTGATGCATGTGCACATATCATGCTGGTTCAATTATTTATAAATAATCCCAAAGAAGACATTGAAGTGCTATGTGGTCTTGTTATCACACTGCCCATTACAGCATAGCTTACTTCTTTGCACCTCATGTACAGCACTCAAAGCTTCATTATTATATGTGAATATAGACATAGTGACAAGATATAACAAGCAGATGCATCAAGTTTTATTACCTCAGAGACAGATTGAGTTTTATTTCAGACATTGGTGAGGATGGATTTGCTCACCTGGATGGTGATGGTGGGGGTGTAACTTCAGGGACCAGAACAAGATACAATCTCATTTTATTAGATCCTTTGCATCACCTCCAGACATCTGAGCTCATAATATAGTAGCTTGCCAGCAGTAGCTCACATATGACAAGCTCAAGAACAAACATTCTTGCAACAAATGCTTCAGCTTGTTTTAATACAAACAAATGTAACAAATATAAAAATAATTTTTTGCAAAGGGTAAGTCCCCTCTGCACCCCCCATGTGGAGGACTTCATCCACCCAGTTTATTATTCTCACTCTGATGTCCACACATGAGTAAGTGCAATAACTAACAGCCAGCAAAAAAATGGTCTTGTTCCTTCTCTAGGGGACTGTGATGTCAGACACCCCATCCCCACTAAACAATAAGATATGCATGGGAGTCAATGAAATAAGACAAGCAACTACCATTTCAAGCTGATGTGGGAAACGCAACTGCAGCACAAGTGTGGATGACCCAAGCAAGTGACAGTAAGCCCATTGTATTTTAATTATCTGTCACAGGGATTCCAATGGGAACAGAGGGTCTACAGCACGCATCTTCGGGGAATAACAACCTACAGGTTAAGAAATAGACTTACTTCTGTTACTGTTGTCTTATCATTATGACTATGCTTTCTGGTGTGCCTAGTCATTTTTTTTTCCTTTAGCTTTGTAATGACATCATTTTCTACCTTCAGGTTTTTGTATCAGACTGAGCATATTGCATGCCAGACTTACATGCTACCTTTTATGATTTGCATATGGTGTTTTCTGCTGACCTGGGATTTATGTGCTGCATATTTTACTGGACTGCAGACTGTCAATAGGTGTTTGTCTGTGTGGTATAGCTTCCAAATCACTGCATTACTTGTTTTTGAATATGATCATTTCTACCTTAAATCATTCTTTATGAACAGTAATAATTTTTAACATTGAAATTTCACTGCCTTGACTGTAACAGCACACTCTTTAATTTTTGCTGAGGTCTTACTATGCCAGAATGATATAACAATTACATTTTCATAACCTCAAGATACTTTTTCTACCAATTTTCTCATTTCCCATAGTTTAACTAGATATTACTCTTCACTGTCTTTATTACTTGGATTTTTTTATCCTTACTCAATATAAAACAAGCACTAATGTATAGAAGGAGGAACCTTCACTGGATCCATCTGGTATCTTCAGGTTTAGTAGCTCTATTGTTTCACATATTCCTCCAAAACCAGTAAGTATAAGCTTGAAATGTCAGAAGACCGACAATGAAATAATCGACATGAAAAGGACGAAAAGTCATATATTCAACAGTTTACAATCCCGACGTATCGTAAAACTGACAGTACACAAAATACCCATGAAATCACTGTGCCAAGCTGTCAATTAAGTACGAAATCAAAACGAGTACTCCTCAAGTCTGTACCTAAATTATACACAAAACAGAAAACCTCTGAAGTCAATTAAACATTATTGATCATAACAATTACACCAGAATAACTAAAAGTAAATGTCACCAGCCCTCTAGTGTGCTATGCACCGAAGAGAACATGGCGGAATTGGAAGTAGTTGCCACGAGAGTTCTAGGAAGCATGTATAACGCAGTAAAGCCACAAAAGGGAAATGAAATCTTAGTGATAGACTTTTACCTCTACCATCTTGAAAGGACTCAAAACAGCAAGAGGTACTGGGGATGTAAATATAAAAGTTCTGATAGTTGTAAAGGAAGAGCTGTCACCATTTTAATGTCGAACGGTGATAGACTTGAGAAATCTGTTGCTCACAACCATACAGCAGATCCGGGAGAACTACAGAGGTACGTAGTCTGTAGTGACTTAAAAATCAGAGCTAATTTAGGTAGTGACACTCCGTGCCTCATAGTCGAAGATGCATTAGCTTCAACCTCACTAGACACAATACACTGTGTCCCTCATAGAAGATCCCTACTGCAGCAGGTGAGCCGTATCAGACGGCAAAAGTATGGAGTTACTCATACAGAAGAGTTAACACTTTTTAACAGACTTCTCTAAGTTTCCTCTCAAAACTGGTAATTTTGTCAGAAAAGTGATGTCAGATGCTACCACAGATACAACTGTTGTGGTGTTTACCACAGTAAATAATTTGTATGATCTAAGTCATATGAGCATCTGGCTCATGGATGGTACTTTCTTTACTAAAGGAGTAAGTGTCCGGCAACTGTATTGTATTTATGCATTAGTGAAATATGGTACACATATGAAAGCTATACCCCTACTGTATAAATTTATGTCTAAAAAGTCACTGAAGGCATACAATTATTTCTGCAAAAGCATATTTTTCTTACTGACACAACACAGATTTGAGGTTGAACTTAAATTCGTATTGTGTGATTTTGAAATAACCGCCCTAAAAAGCATTAGACATACTATTCCTGGCATGCGTCTAAAGGGTGTTTATTCCACTTTGGCCAGAATATCTGGTGGAAAGTACAGTCATTAGGTTTGGCTTCTGTATATAACACTTCCCAGGAATTCCAACTTGCTGTGAAAGGTCTTGTTGAATTAGCATTCTTGAAGGAAGATAAAGTGCAACCGACATTTGATGAACTGAGGGCTTTGTTCCCTATAGAAGGCAAAGATATCATTAAATATTTCTCTGACTGGTAAATCTATGGGAAAAGACGAAACTTTCACACTAGGTTGACATCTACAATGAGGTTTCCGCCACTCTTACCAATATTGTTTTGGAATGTTAGTGACTTGACCTCTTTTTATCTCGGACTCAAAACACAGTGGAGGCATGGCATAGGAGGCTTAGAAGGCTTAAATGTCTCCTATGTGATAGTGGAACTAACCTAAGATACTTATTACATACGTTAGTACATGAGCAAAATCGAGTGGGTGTTGTTCATATGGGTTGTCGGCCTTATCAAGCAGACACACACACACACACACACACACATATATATGTATATCATGAGTTAACCTATACATAATTGACTGAGAAATGCATTAGAACACATTTCATTAAATGCTCACAGCAGAATGGTTCCTAACATAAATGAACTATACTTGTGATTGTTCTCTAGCAGGGTTAGATTCCTCCATTCCATAAATCACCTATATTGGACTTAAAATCTGTAGAATGCAATAACTAGAGGAGACCCATGTAACTAACTTGCTACTAGTCAAGTAAAATGCAGTCCATAACCATGTATTTAAACAGTTCCACTATGTATTTTAGCAGCTTTATAATTAAAAATCAAGAAAACAAACCTAAGCAGTTTAAACCTGTAGCATATTTCTATCATATTAGATATCTCACCTTCCAAATTAAATCCAGTAACCTTTTCCATGCAAAACCAAATTTACAGGTGTTCCAATTTTTTTTTAACAGAAATTCCTTTCAGTAAATTATCCTCTGCCCTAACATATTCTTCCTCAGAGTATAATTATCCCACTAATAATTAAAAAGACACCAAGTAATATTCCAGATTATACATCTCTTTAATCATTTGGAATGACTGCAGTCTTTTTCCCCATTTATCTACACACATGCACGCGTGCGCACACACACACACACACACACACACACACACACACAGATATATATATATATATATATACATATAGATAGATAGATGTACATGTATATATATATATATATATATATATATATGTGTATGTATGTATATGTGTTATTTGTGTTGAAAGTGATGAAATTGCATGTGATTATATACAGGAAATTGATCTGTTCCACTGAAAGCGTACCACCAACAGTCATTAATTAGAGCATGACAGTGTTAGCAGTAATAGATTTTTAATGACTTTTACATCTGAAACAACTCCTTTGTATATTTTATGTTTAAATTTCAGCACTGCATATTTTAGCAGGAAACAGTGAGACAAATTAATGCAACCTTAAAATACAAATTGCAGTATATATAAATTTTGTGTACATGACTGCTGTTTAATACAGAGGAAAAGTCAGAAATATTTGTAAACTGTAAAGCAATAATTTACATTGCAATGCACATCTGCGATGGCACCTGCTTTGGTCCGCAATTGAGAAAAAAAAAACACCAGGTGAATCATTCTCTTTTATGCTGACATATTGTAGGGATGTGAATAGCAGGATATTAGTGACACAACTCAGAACATGGTTTCTAAGTTAGGGAGCATCTCTTCCTATATATTGCATAGTTTAGTATTTTGCTGTCTGCCACTGAAATATAGTAACACAACAGGGTATAGAATGCAATATAGAACATAAAATATAATTTCTCAGTAAGATCTTTATATATTTCAGGCAGCTTGATGTCCTGTTAACATTATTTTTTAGAGACCGTCATGTAATGCCTCACTTTGGTCCACCTTAGTTCATGAAAGATGAAGAACAATTCATAAATTGAAGCACTTTATGTTCAGTAGTGTTAGGTCAGTGTTTGTATGGAAAAAGAGTGTGACTATTTTCATACTTTGTTTTAAATTTTAGCAAAACATTCTTACACTGTCTACCATGCTTTCATATGCAACAGTGACCTTTTAAATAAAGTAGAATAATCTATTTTCTGTCTTCATCCTACAATGAGAAATTAAAAGCAGACATTTTCCATAAAGGTCACTTGTTTAGTGTGTTTTACTGCTGTAGGCAGGTATTCCGGTGCTCCTGAAATGTCATTACAAGTGAACCTTATTATTTTTGTCTTCATTGTCTAGAATTGCAAGTTGATTTAAATATGACAATTGCAGAAAAATATGCTTATTTAAATTCATGTAAAGCTTTGAAAACATCTTGAATTTTAAATGGCTACAGGGGACAGTTGTCAGTCGTACAGCTGCTAGTTTATATAATCTGTATTGCTTGTTTGATTCTCGACAACTTTAGATATTATATGTTATAATTAAAATGCCACACTGATTTGAACATTAATCTGAAAAAATATTATTTATTTGATTGGCAAACAGTACTAACTAAACATTTTTGGAGGCTTGCTGCAATGTTGCACTATAAAGTAATTAATTGTCAGTTAATGATGATCTGTTACAAGATTTTTGTCAGTGCCATTTATTTTAGTGCATTTGGAGAAATCTAGAAACAAGGCAAGTATCATGGATTTAAAAATGTTCTGCACTTTCACAGATGGAATTAGTAATGTACAAGTACAAAAATATTTTACCATGTTGTGTTTCATACTTTGTGCTAATTGTCATTCAGACAGACCAAGGGCACTATACAGATTTTGCTATATAAGCCACCATGACAGGTCTTCTTTTGGCTTTTCCCAGTTTGGGGTCACCATAGCAGATCACCGAATCACAGATTGATTAGCAGTGGAGTTTTACGGTGTCGAGTTGCCAGCCTGGCAATTGGTTAATTCACAGAAGTATGCAAAGTAAAAAGAAAGGTAAATAATGTTTTTACTGACTGACAATAGTCAGGGAAAAGTGTTACTGGGTTTTAACTAATTTCGAGCCCCATCTGGGATGATATAATCTTGATACAAGCAGAGCTTTTAGAGGCAGTATTGACATAATGGTTAAGGTGCTTCCCTTAAAAGATAAGGCACACGGTTTGATTCTCACTGTTGGGAAAGATAGCTAGGCTTAAAAAGGCCCACTGTGGCCATTAGCCTAGTAATTACCTATAAACTTATATAAATCTGAGATGCAGTCTGGTATGTTCCAGCATCTTCATCACACTGAGATCCTAGTTTTGTAAATGATGACAGTCATTCACTGGCTAACGTGGCAAGGTGTAAGGCAAGAAAGAAGGAGTGTGGTGAAAAAGAAGAAACATGCACTGCTATCTGTGACCTATAATATATACAGATAACCTCTGGAATTAAAGTAATGAGACTTAAGGTTGTAATTAGAGGAAGGGTTTTAATTCCTGTAATAGGATTTAAGAACTTGTTAAGAAGAAGCAGACCTATGTATAAACCTTTCTAAAACATAATTTAACTTTTTATGAGGGCCTGTAAAATATTTTTAATTTGAATTATGCAGTGTCAGTTACATATACTTTGATCAACACACAATTAGCTAGGTCGGCTGAGTGACCCTGAAACACTGTCTGGTTAAGCAACTTGCTCAGAGTAACAGGCAAATGGAGACCAATGGAATCAAATGTAGGACTACAGGATGAAATGTGTGAACAACTCATAGCTTTAATCATTTCAGCTAAACTATCAGACAATTCTTTATCTCCAAGATTTTCCATGTAGAGGATGTTATGCATCTGGTTTGCAGTGTACATGCAAATTAGTTGATTTGGCCAGTGCTCTTTTTGTTAAACCAGGTATTCTTTACAACAAAAATACAGGCTGGGATTCAGAGAAAGTAGCACCACAGTGCAACATACCCTACAATGAATGTGTTAAATTGTGCTGCTGTGCCCTTTTTTGATTCATAGTCAAGATCATTCCCACAAGGGCAGCATTTCCTAAATGGGATATTTTTTTTCTGTTAACAGAGTGAACTTTATTAGAAAACAAGTACTCAAACAACATCAAAAACAAACAAAACTTTAAACACAAGATCAAAGCAAAAATACTGTCAAAACACTACTTCAAGTAATACTACCCAAACTGCATCTGCCAACAGTGAAGAAAGGTTGTCCAGAACTAGTCCATACATGATACTAGCGTTGCACATACTCAACTCTCTATAAAGGTGCATTGCCATTTCTTTGCTCCAGTCTACCTGCCTAGTCTTTCATTTCTTAAAAATAATGGCTAAAAGTTCTGCAATAACAACAATACAAGAGACAGCCCAACATGTTTGTTTGGGATCCCCAATTTTACCCTGCAACCACCCAAAAGCCAAAACATACAATCTGTAAGGTTTGGAAGATACATTTGGGTAGCCTAGCCTAATAAATTATATACATCCTCTTCCTAACCAATTATATACATGGTTCCATCCTAAACCATATGGAATTAGTCAGTTTCCTGAAACCTATGGTGCCAGAACTCTGACAGAGAATGCTGCTTCCTTTGTCACAAGCTGACTGGGAAAAGTTGTCAGACATAAATCATCTTATATAAACTAAGAGTTTGTGTCTGGCAATTTTGGATGAAAACAATCCTTAAAGACCATTAACCATTCTTTATTTAAAATTTCATGAGTAATCAATGTTCGCCATCTCTGCATGAGGGAGGAGAAGCAATTCCCTGGAACATCCTCAAACTCCACTTGTAAAAGGAGTCCACCTTGGATCTAGTAGCTGCAAAGGGGGACATGACCCTATATGGAAAAATAAAATGAGATAGCTGTCTCCCTACTCATATCACAAAAGAGGAGATCTGAAGGAATTGCCACTATCTCAGATTTCCTCCAGCATTTAACTGTGGAAAGCTCTTTTGTCAAAAATCCATAACATGCATAATATTATCTGAGATCCAGTTAGACCAACCCATAAGTTTTTCTCTTGTACATAAATTATTATTAAATCGGATAGTGTTCCATGAAAAATTTCAAATTTCTCAACACTGGGTGAGCATTGCATGATCTACTACTTTTCCAAACCACCTGGATCTTATACCTTGCAAGCATCTTTAGCAAGAAAAGAAGATTATAAATGGTAGGATACCTCAAGTTCTAGCAGAAGCAAATCAGTCTGGGTTGAATCCTGGCCCTGGATAGCTGCTAACACACCAAAACATTAGCATATACATAAAGGTTAGGGATGGCCAACCCTCCAAGCTATTTTGGCAACATTAACTTCCTTGTATTGATTTTAGGAACTGACCTATTCCAGAGAAATTGAAAGAAGTTAGAGCCCTGTTTTTTTCTAGCCACATGAGGCAATTCCCTAAACAGAGAAAGAATTTTAGGAAGAATACCCATTTTAAAAGCCTGGATCCTATGCAGAAAAAAAAATGCAAATAGCACCATGACAACATCTGTCCTGAATTACAGTATGTAAGGCTGTACACTTGATATCAAGCATATTCTGCATAGGTAACATCATGATCATTTCCAAATAGGAACAGTCTGTAACTACATTGGCCCAATGAAACTTTCCATTAGACCGCATACTGTCGAGGTAAGAACTGTTTAAAGGGAATAGCAACATTTTTGCTTTATTAATATAAAGCCCAGAACACAGCAAATATATCCAAAACAGGGAGGATTTTTAGAATTTTTTTAAAGGCTCTTGACACAGATGACCCCCTCATCGACAAGCCATGTTGAAGGCACCAATGGGCCAAATCCAGGATGAATGCCGTATTCACCTACTTCCTTCTAACAAAGTAGGTAAGATCTCCATTACCAATATAAAAAGTAAGGGAGAAAGAGGACATCCCTGCCAGGTACCCATCAACAGCCTAATAACACTTGATCAAATTCCATTATATCCATCATAGTCTCGGCATTCCTATACAGAATCTTAACTTTATTTATAAACCCAGAGGAAAATTAAAACTTACTAAAGTTTGCCATAAAAAAATTCCATGAGTCAAGGCATTAGAAAAATCTATCAACAAGACTGCCCTCAGCTCCAGCGTAAACTAGATTACTGGAGGTTTAACCATAGTCAAAATAACTCCAGCACCCCCCCCCACATTCTCCCTTTCTGAAAACCTTGCTGTCTCTCCTGGACCAGACTATTCAATATCCCCTCCAATTCATTAGAATGTTTGCAAAGATTTTATTATCCAAAGAGAGGAGTGAGGTAGCCAGTCTATACAAATTAATTTCCATGCTATTCTTTCCTGATTAAGGTAGAAAAGAAACACCCCTGTCTTGTCCATAGAGCCTGGAAACCACTTTAAATCCTCTGCCTTTTTAAATAAGATGAGTAACTAGGGAGCTAAGATCCCTTTATACTGCCTGTAAAATTTATGGATATGGACATCTGGTCCTGGAGCCTTCCCACTCTTGACCTATAGCTTTATGTATTTCTAGAAGAGAAAATGACTTCCCTAAATCTTCCACCCCAACTATAGGCAGATTATGCTTCTCCAAAAAGGAAGCTTCCTGTCCCTCTAAGGGGTTGACTTTGGATGCATAAACTCCACTTAAATGTGTTGCCATCATAGATCTCAACCTCTTACAGGAAAAAATCTGGACAAAGCCATAAATAATGGGGGGACAAAGACCCAAAAAATAGGGACACGTTTTAAATATTGCTCTCACAAACTTAAAAAGTTGATAGAATAACAGGTTTAACCATGAATTTTCATAAGGGTATGAAGTCTGAATCTCAAATGTCTGCCATTATTTTCTGACTTCAGTACTGAATGATTTATCAGAAAACCACAATTTTATGAATAACAGATCAAAACAATGCAGCAAAAATATGGACATGCTGCAAAAATGTGTACAGTTGAGAGATATGGTTGCCATCATCTGATTAATTAGATTATGTGTTCTGCCATCGGATTAATGTCGAAACCATTCATCATGTGCTGACCATTAGGAAGTTTAACACTAGTAACAGAGATTTTCCTACTTCTGTCAATAATCCCGCTTGCTAAAACTGCTGTGGATATCATCCCTTTGGTCCGGCTTAAACTTTTAAGTCTTTCCATTTCTTTTGAATCCAGCAGAACTGGATAGCCTTGTACTTACGTTTGATTTGATTTATGCTTTTTGTCTCAACATCATCTCAGCAAAGTTACCCCTCTTATATACTCTGCCTCTTCTAATTGTTTTTCCAACTCTACCAGTGCCTCATGGTCTTCACTCTACCTGGTCATCTTACATGAAATCACATAATGTTTAATTTGGCTTTTGAAACTCTCCCGATGATTGCACAAATCACCTGGCTGAATCTCTTAATGCAAATATTCGTAGCTCTAACTCTCCAAGTCCTCTACAGATGATTTGTTTCTAAGACAAAGTGTGCCACACAGCCATGAAAAGACGTCCTATGGGTTTTTAAGCCTGTGATCTGAAGCATTACCATGTTATGGTCCAAAATCATTGTAGGGATATGATTCACTTGAATTTTATGATCCCCCTACCCCTTGTCCACCAGCCAAAGATCTATCCTACTAGTAAAATTTCCGTAAGGACCAATAAAGATAAAATCTCTTTGCAGAGGATGCACTACTGACCATATAGCTATCAAATACCGGTCCACCATGAACTCTTGAATCACATTGCAGGCCTTAGGAAGTCTTTCTTTCCTTGGGGATATTTTCTCTATAAAACAGTCGGGGGAAACAATAAGATCCTCTCCCACAATTATTCTACAATTGGGTTCCAAAATCTTATAAATGGCCATCTTGAATTCCAGTAGATATCTTGATTGATCCTCATTTGGCTGATAGAAATTTTGAGGGTCAAAATGACACCCACTCCCTTTCTATTAAAAATTAACCATCTCCCTGCTTGACCATTGTACTCTGCAATACACTGCCACCTCACACAATTATAAATTAAAATGGCCACCCCACTCCCTTTTGATGGATTCACAACAACTTATGTACACTGGGCCATGCCATGCTCTAGATAGCACTAGCCTAGAATTATGCTCAGGTCTTGTTTCTTGCAAAATATTACTTGTGCGTGTAAACTCTTTAACTTGCCTAATATGGCTTTCCTTTTACAAGGGGATCTGAAACCCCTGACATTCCAACAAATAAAATCAGTCTGTATTGCTTTAACCTTTACCTTTCAATGAACAATGGACAGTCGTCTTTACTTGCTTGATGAACTTCTCATTGCAGTCATTCATCTTAACACAGAAGGCTGCAAATCTTAAATGGAAAATCAAAAGCACTCAAAAGTTTTAGGTATGAAAATTTATTTATTTAACATTTGTTTACCGGGAAAGTCCGACTTGGAATGAAGCCAATTTTCAGCGGGGACCTGGGGAGAAACGCTCCAGATGCATGTCTTTGTAATGTGGGAGGAAACCGGAGTACCTGGAGGAAACCCACAGGAATGTAGGGAGAACATGCAGACTCCGCACAGAAGGCACCCCAGCTGAGAATCAAACTGGAGAACCTCCTGCTGTGAGGTGACAATGCTACTGCTGCACCACTGCGCCATCCAAAATAAAATAAAACATAGAACTGGAGCAAAGTATTAGTGAAAAAAGAACAGAACCCAAATCCCCATATAAATGAATAACAACACTAATGAAATTTAATACAGAGTAAAATGTCTATTAACAGGGGTGTACAGTAGAAACAATTAGTAAAAGTTTTTGACCAGCACAAAAGACCACCCTTCCCTCATATCATGAACCCCAAATTAAAAAAAAGTCTCCCCAATTCCTAACAGCAGTATAACTAAATGAGACTAGGAGGATACTCCAGAGAAAGAGCATGAAATAAAACAGTCCTCATCAGTTAAGTAAAATAAAAGGAAATGTATCTAATTAAGTCATGATCTAAGACAGATTCTACAAGTAAAGTAAACAAAGAAAACAAATGGAATGGAGATCATGGTACAGTGAGGATCGGGAAATGTCCCATTTTCCCCACTGTAGTGTGATCTTGGAGTTGGTATGTTTAATTAGCAGGGGGTTTGGGGGGTGCAAGGAGGCTTGCCCCCCTGCAATACCATTGACAACACTATATTTTTATTTTCTTTTATTAGTTTACTTGTAGAATCTGTTCTTATGAATGCAAGGTAATCTGCATTCATAAGAATGCTTTCTGACATGCGCAAAAGGTGTTTCAAGTTTATAAGATTCGCTATTATGGAGTTTAACTTATATGAGGTTATCATTATTTCGTCTCGACATTATAACTTTCAGTGTTTTGGAAGTTCAACTATATGAAGTAGAGTAGAGAGTTGATTATCCAAACGTTGATTATTAGAAACATCAATTATCTGAACACAGCCTTCCAAAGTTTTTGAGTAGGAAAAATCATAAAGTCTGAATTTGTAAATATTATACATATTTGCTTGTGTGTGTTTTTTGACTTTGTACTAAATAATATACTGCACCATTTTGTACTTAAAATAAATTTATTTTATTTTTCTTGTTTAAAGTTCATCAAAAACATTTTTATAAGTTTTTTATCCAGTTAAATTATATGTTTGATTATCTGAAAAGTTTGATTATCAGAACTACTCTAGGTCCCAATTAGTTTGGATAATCAACTCTCTATTATAAGTCCGCAAACTCATATAGCTAACTGCAGACAATGCCACATACAGGTATACGCACCATACCTCTCAACCTCTTCAAGCAAGAAATTTGGACAAAGCCACAAATAATGGGGGGGGACAAAGGCCCAAAAATATGGACAATTTATAAAAACTGCTCTTACAAAGTTAGAAAATTGATAGAACAACAGATTTTGTATTAGCATGAATTTTCTGAAGGATATGAAATCTGAAAATCTAATGTCTGCCATTATTTTCAACTTTATACCTCAATTATTTGGCAGTGATTTGCCAGAAAACTAATATTTTATGAGAAATGGACCAAAACATGAGTCAAAATCTGTACATTCTGTGATAATCTGGACAGTTGAGAGCTATGGCACAGACATCTACACAGACAAGGACATATTGAAACCATCTTGGGCTTTGTCAGACAGGGAAGGCCAGGTGGTGATGAATCACACTATAGACTGTGGCTTTGATCTAAATAGCCACCTTGTGCAACAGCATAGTCCACCCACATAAACACAGGTATTCCACTTACATAGGCACACTGACATTAGAAAGCAATCACATGGAGGCACACAAACTCCAACATGCACAAATACACACATCCAGTGCTTGCACACTCTGCAACCACTATCTTCAGACTTAGCCAAGCCACAAGTCATGCAAGTGATGGTCATTTACACACACAAGGAGACCATCAAGAGGTTCATTCATATTACTTAATATTGGTGGGAGAGTAATAGTGTCCCCCATTAAGTACATTTTCATTGCATACATCAGGTGAAAATGTATGGTTACCCATCCATCCATCCATCCATCCATCCATCCATCCATCCACACTGGTTTTAAAGTTGCCATGGAAGTAATGTTCCTGAAATGGAGGATACACTTGATTAGATACCTGTCAAGCCAAACAGTACTGTGAATATGGCAGTTTAGGTTTAACACTCTAGAACAGATGTTTGCTTTACCACTAGTTCTATTTGAGTGATGGGGTTCATACTGGTTCTGTTTGTAGAAAAGGCCAACAAGAGGTCATCAACGGAAGCCTATGTGAGACTATGTAAAGCTATAGGGCTATTACCTTATCAGAGTAGCTAAGCGTAAGTAAGACCTGAAATCTTTCTGGCGAGGAGATACAGATGTCTCTGAAGCTGGCTTAGAAACATAGTGAGGTATATGATAGAGACATGGCAATCAAAGAAGTGTGTGTAACCAACAAAGCCAGGCAGTCACTGCATTCCAGCATGGTGTCATAAATGCTGAATAGTTCCCTGCTTGCTCATAATCAAATTGAGCTCAGAACTCAGAACACAGACAAATGCACAAAGAAGTAAATAGACACAGACAGACACACGCACACACATGCATGCCTACACCCCTAACACACATGCATGCATGTATACATGCACACACACACACACAAACACACACACGAACACACACACACACACACACACACACACACACACACACACACACACACACACACACACACACACACACACACACACACACACACACACACACACACACAATACTGAACCAAGTATTCTTTACAGCTTAACTACAGACTGAGACTCAGAGAGAGTAGCATCACAGTGTAATTTGTCTTACAATGAATTAGATCAGTTGTGCTATTGTGCCCGTATGTTTTTTACCATGAAATCACTACACATTTTAGCATGTCTACACATACCCAACATTTACCATGATCCCACAGGAACATTTAAGCATCTGGACACTGGTAGGCTTTTTAAGTTCAGAGCTAAAGCTGATTGTGGCTCGATTAATATAGTCTATTTAGCTATTTGCAATATTTGCTCTATGTTCTATGTTGGGAAGGCCAACAGAAAATTTAGGGACAGGATTAGAGAACATCTTTATAACATCAGGATTGGCAGTACTACAAATGCACTGTCTAAACATGTCCTTGCTTTTGATCCTACACATACTTTTAGGTTTTTGGTAATTGAGGAAGTTAAGTTGAATGCACATGGTGGGGAAATAGAGAATCTGTCAGAGGTTTCAGAGACTAGGTGGATAATTAGCTTAAGGGCAGATACACGTAAAGGTTTAAATGACAAACTTCCATTGAAACCTGTTCTTCAAAGCAGGGTGCTACGTAGGTAGTTGTATATGTTTTTTCCTGTGTTGTTTCTTTTTTTTTATTTTGCATTACTATGCTTGGCATTATTGTAAGAATGTTTGTGGACATACAATTCTATTCTTTTTCAAGGTATATGCTCATGTGTGTAATTTTTATATTTAAGAGAAGAATGTCCATGTATTTTTAGGATGGCTTGCGATTTTGGTATTGTTTCTAAAGTGATGTTCTTTTAAAATGATGTACGTATAATGAGCAGTTTGGCTACCAAGATAATTAATTATTGCAGTGAGGTGACTGGCTGAATTGTTTGATTTTTAGCTACTTATTAAGTAATCAAAGTTGTTGTTAATGTTTGCGGAAGCAGTACTTCTAATATTGTGAAAGCGCTTATGTATATTAAAAGGTTATGCTCATTTTGTGACTATTTTATTGGATTCTTACATTGCTTTGGTTCAATTTTGAAAGTAGAACATAGAAGAAAAAAACAGAAGCAATAGTAAATGAGGGTTCTGGTCTAAAATACATAATTCCATGAGATCATATGCTTTTCCAGTACTCACACAGACTGAGTTCTAAAATATTATAGCATTTTCTTGAAAAAAGTAGTGTGTCTTCACTCATGGCTTTGGTATATAATTTCTTTCCTACTGACAAAACTAGATGTGTATATCTAGCACTCACCCAACATATTCTATAACACATGCAGAAACATGTATTTTTATGGGTTCCCTATGTTAGAACGAAAGCTCGGAAGATCAACACTGACATCACCGACACCAGAAGACTGACGGAGCAGTTAACTGACAACTCGGAATCCCGATAGCGAAAACACTGACATGGGAAATGTGTGAGCACGACTAGGTAAGTGTGCGATAGTGAGGGATTTAGGGTTAGGGTGCGTGTAAGGTGTGTGCGCAATAGTGAGGGATTTAGGGTTAGGGAGCGTGTAAGGTAAGTGTGCAATAGTGAGGGACTTAGGGTAAGGGTGCGGGTAAGGTAAGTGTGCGATAGTGAGGGACTTGAGGGTTAGGAGTGGATTAAGTGAGTTAGGGTTAGGGTGCGGGTAAGGTAAGTGTGCAATAGGGACGGACCTTAGGGTTAGGGTTTGGGTTAAGGTTAGTGCATAGATAGTTGTGTGTAAGGTGTAGTGTAGGTTTTTGGGTTGTTGGTGTGCTTGTGTTGAGTGTGTGTTGTGTGGAACAGCTAATGTTTTGTTTTGTTAACTGTCAGTTTTGTGGTTTGTCGGGCATGTGAACTTTCGTATTTTTGCGGTTTCATTCTTGTGGTGTCAGTATTGTGGGTATCGGTGTTGTGGACTGTTGGTCTAACATAGTAGACCCATTTTTTATATATATATATATATATATATATATATATATATATATATATATATATGAATATCCACATCCCAACCCCACCCCAAGCCCAGAAAACCACAGTGAAAAACTTCTCAAAAGCGAAGTTCACACTTCTCAAAACCGAAGTGGAATCCTTCAAGGCCCCAGGGCTAGAGGAAACTACAGCCCAAACTGCAGAATCCTATATAAACGCATTCTACGGACATCTCCAGGAATGCATGGATCATGCTATCCCAAACAAAATCAAGACCCAATCATCCAAAGGCAGGCGTCCAGTCTGGTGGACCACAGCCATAAATAAACTGTACAACAGAAGGAGGAAGCTACTACATGATAGAGCAAAATCCCTAAAAGGGAAGGCATCTCTGATCAGTACTAGCAAAAAATTATGATCCCTCATAAAATCCTCCAAGGCCAGCTTCGAGAGAAAAATTGCACAGGACACTAAAGACAATCATAAGGCTTTTTCAGTTATGTTAGGAACCTGGGATGCAACTCCCAGACTTGTTCTGAGCTGATTCTAAATGACAAAAAATACACTGAACCCACAGACATCGCCAATATCCTGGCAGACAGGTTCAGTGCAAACTTCTCCACCCCAAAAGAGCAAGTATCTATCCCGGCAGAGTGCAGCCTCCCAAACATCTCTGATGCTCAGGTGAAGGCCGCCCTCTCCAAAGCAAAAAACACTGCTTCCATGGGACCAGATGGTGTCCCGGGTTGTGTCCTACATGAACTCCAAGAAGTACTAATCCCTCAAGTAAAACTGCTGTACAATCTCAGCCTCACTACAGGATATGTGCCCAAAGAATGGCATACAGCAACAGTGGTCCCACTCCACAAAGGTGGCGCCTCTACGGACCCTGGAAACTATAGCCCCATAAGCCTGACTAGCCTAGTCTGCAAGGCTATGGAGAGGATCATCATGGAACTCATAAACAAAGACATTGGGGACCTACAGACACTAGATCCTACCCAATTTGGCTTCGTCAAGGGCAGATCCTGCCTTTTGAACCTGGTTGACTTCTTCGAAACAGTCACCAAGGCCATAGATGAAGGGAAGGTAGTCCACACAGCCTATCTGGACCTTGCAAAGGCATTTGACACAATACCTCACTCGGGCATCATAGATAAGCTATCCAGCCTAAATATAAACCCCTATGTCACAAGATGGGTCACAAACTGGCTCAAAGACAGAACCCACAGAGTCAGAGTTGCTGGAGCCATGTCAGACTCTAAACCGGTCACAAGTGGCGTCCCACAAGGTTCTGTCCTGGGACCTGTCTTGTTCGGTATTTACTTTTCTGAGGTACAGGCCAACGTGGGAGGACTATGGCTCACCAAGTTCGCAGATGACTGCAAACTGGGTGCCATAATCGACTCTCCAGCTGACACAAACATCCTTCAAAAAGGTCTCGCAGAGACGGATAACTGGTGCCAGAGCCATGGTCTAAAGCTAAATGCCAAAAAGTGTATAGTCATACCCTTTGGCAAAAACAATGTGCCCACAAATTACCACATAGGTGGTAACCCATTAAGTACAGAAAAAGTAATTAGGGATCTGGGGACCCAATTTGATAGCAATCTCTCCTTTGACAACCACATTGCCAAAGTGGTTAGAAAGACCTTCTACATAGCCCACCTCATCATGAAAGGATTCACATCTAGATCAAGAGAGGTAATCGTGCCCCTTTATTCATCCCTCACCAGGCCTATCATAGAATACAATGTCCCCTTTGGTATGTACCTTACCCTACACCTGCAGCAATTAGAAAGACCCCAAAAGTACCTCACCAGGAGGATCACGGGACTCAAACAGATGCCATATGCTGCTCAGTTAAAAAACTCCAGCTCTACTCAGTTGCATACGGCCTACTTCGAGGCGATCTATGCTTGACATATAAAGCTATGTCCAACCCAGAATTAATGGACATGCTCCACCTCAGTAAATCTAAATCCCTTAGAGCCACGCGCTCGAGGGACTTGAACCTCAGAATAGAAATAAATAGAACATGCTGGAGGGACAGATTCATAACCAAGAGGCTCCCTTCGCTCTGGAATAGAATTCGAATTCATGTTAGGCAGAGCACCTCACTGACTCTCTTCAAGAAGAATCTTGATGAGTGGATGGGGGATCATAGGTTTGTCCCGGGGATTACTTCCATGTCACTATTAGACAGAGGCACAGTAAACTAAACTTTAAAAAGGGCACAATATACTCAAATCAATGGGTGGCGTAAGCCAAACACAATCGGGCTAGGCTTATAAATGCCCCAGGGCAGATTGGTCGAGACCATATGATCAAGTTTTTGAAAACCCAAAGCTTTTGAATGGAGATTGCAGTACTGTGGCATATATAATTTACAGAGTGTTTGGGATGCATGAGTGCTTGTCCCCATGGAAAAATGTTAAAAAAATGTAGATTTTAGTGTTTTTTTGTGTTTTTTTTTTTTTTTTTTTGATGTTCAAGTTTTCGGAAACCTGATTATATGATCTCAACTGTATGAATTTCGAGTTTTTGAAAACTCAATCATCTGACATAGATCCATACATATATATATATATATATATATATATATATATATATATATATATATACAGATATAGATATTATACATGTATATATGGATTCACTTTAGAAACCTGAAATACTGAAATGTTGAAATTCAGTATTTTGAGCCCATAAAGTGGAATCCTGAAAAGAGCAAAAGCTCAGAAGCGCTAATTTCAAAATCTCGAATAACGGAGGTTTTGAATTTCGTGCTTCTGAGGTTCTGCTATGGTTATGGATTCAGGTAAGTGCATGTGTGTTAAGGGTTTTGGGTGGGGGCTGTGGTGTGTGTTAGTGTGTTTTGTTGCTGTGGTGTGTGTGCGAGCAGAATGTAGCTTGTGTGCTGGTGTTGTGTGTGTGTGTTTGTGTGTAGTGTGATGACGGAGTTAGAATATTTAAGTAGGAGGGGTGTGGGGGGTGCATGGGGGCTTGCCGCCCTGCTTTTATGTAGTAGAGAGCTTGTATTTGTGTGTGGGGAGGACGGTGTGTTTGTGTGCAGTAGTAGCGTGAAATTCAAAATCTCCGGTGTGTGAGATTTTGAATTTTGCGCATCTGAGTTTTCTATGTTTCAAAAATTCGACTTTATAGCTTTGAAATACTGAAGTTCAACATTTCAGTATTTCAAGGATATAAAGTGAATATATATATATATATATATATATATATATATATATATAGGTATATATATATATATATATATATATATATATATATATATATATATATATATATATGTATGTGTGTCTGTCTACATATATATATATATATATATATATATATATATATATATATATATATATGGTTTACAATCAACTGGATGATCGGACTCTGTGAGATTCACAGTAGTCTGAATCGACCCATTTGGCAGAATTGGAGATTGAATGCAAAAATGTAGAAATGTACAACAGCAAATGCAATACAGCATTCACTGTTGTGCATTTCTACATTTTCAAGCAGCTCGCACTATAGTGGGGATCGGAAAATGTTACCTTTCTCTCACTATAGTGCGATCTTAGAATTTGTATATCTAAGTAGCAGGGGATGTGGGGGGCACAGCTCCCCAGATGGGGGTGCAGGGGTGCTTGCCCCCCTGCAAACACATTTTTTACTGTGCAATGCACAGTGCTTCCATTTGCGGAAGTGTGGTGAATGCTCAAATTATGTCAAATTTGAACATTCACCACTTCCACGTTTGACATTTTTGTCATTTGCTGCAGTGGATTTTCGTTTTTATGGTTCGTAGAAATGATAATTTGCTTGCAGTGAAATCAACAAAATGATAGTAAACATATATATATATATATATATATATATATATATATATATATATATATCTATCTATACACATAAAACACACATCCTCCTGCACTCAATAGTATAAATCCAAATGCAGAATACAATAATCCAAAAATAGCAGTCGCGTGCTGTAAATACTTTAATGGCAATGAAATTAACTCCTGACTTCATTTTCCTTAATGCTGCTCTTACTTCTTCTAAGATGGGCTCCTCCTCTTCTTTCATTGTAGGCTGTGCCTGGGGCAGTACGGCTTCTATGTAGTTTTCTTCATTTAGAAGGTGCTGGAAGTACTCCTTCAATCTGTCTTTGTTGTGCTGTGGAGTGTTGAGAAGGTTGTTGATGGCATATCTTATAGAGGGTGTCTGCTTATCATTATCTTTCTGTCTTTGCCTTGCGACCTGATGGCGTTTCTTTGCACCATTTAGTGAGTAACTTTCCGGAAGCTGATAGATTGCCTCTGATGCCTTGTACCTCTCTCCAGTCAACGTCCAGCTAGGCATCTAAAGCGGTGGTGAAAATTAATGCTAAACTTACCCCAGGATTTCATTTTGAAAGGGGATCAAGGTAAGGATATCCTTTATCACCCTTCTTGCTTGCCATTTATTTAGAGTCATTAGCTCATAAAATAAGGGACTCTGAATTTAGGTTTTTATATGGAAAGGAGGGCAGGGGAAGAAAGATTTGCCATTTTTTCAGATAATGTAATGTTTGATATTTTCCTCTCTGTCTCTGTCTAACACAGAAAATATTAAAAGCTTTCTTAACCTGTTAGGGGAATTTGGATGCATGCCAGGCTATAAAGTTAATGTTGACAAGGCTAAAGTAGTGACTCTTAACTATGTGCCGACTTATATTCTGGTAAGTGAATTTCCACAATTATGATGCAATAAGTTGAAATATCTGAATGTCTTGTTCTCACAAGAATCAAAATAGTCACCAAAAGAAATGTGTGACCTGATTAAGATGGAGGTTCATTTGTTGCTGAAAAAATGGTAATGGACATATTATACAGTGACTGGCCATTAGTATTCAAAAACGTGCACACTGATTGGCCAGGCCATCCAGTGTTCCCATTGTAAATCCCACAATATAACAACAGAAAAACGTCCGGCCACCCGGACTTCTTTCTGTTCGTATATTCCAAAACTTTTATTTTTTTTCAACAAAAATTATAAAAAAAACTATAGTCTATAATCCAGACATACCCAAGAGGCAGCATGGATAAAATACAAAGAAAATCAGGTACGTTATTTAAAACTAAAGACACGTACCTGATTTTTTTGCATTTCCTCCATTCTGTCTCTCTCTTCTACCCCTAAAGTAGCCCAAACTTTTTTTTTTAATAATAATTAAAAAAAAAAGAAAAAAGAAAGAAAAGAAAAACGGAGCAACGGAGACTTTCTTTTCTCTATTGCTTCCTTTTCAAAGCATTGATGTACTGGGTATGTGTGGGAATGCAAGTTCCATACACATGTGCAGTACATCAAAACAATGCAGTAGTATACCACCAACCATGGAAGAACAGTAATGTGCCATTATACAAAGACATTATTTGAGAAAACTAAGTTTTTTTTTCTTAAATAATATCATTGTATAATAGCAAAAACTGACTCCATGGTTGTGGTGTATTGAAATTTACCCACGGTTGGCTTTATTTAATCACTTGGGCTTTACCCTCGTGATTAAACCACACAAACCATTGGTAAATCTTCAATATACCACACCACATCGTTGGTTATTGCTTAATTATAACATGCAGTATAGAATCCAGGCTATTAAAATATTTATTATGCACTGTCATTTATTTTTGATGCAGGAAAAATGTTATGGGATAAGTTGATGGGTCAATGCATGATATTTATATAGAAAAAAGAAATCAAAAGTTAAATGGCAGAAGATGATACTAACACCAGAGCAAGCGAATTGAAAGTCTTGTGTTTACTAGAACAGTTCAGATCATTACAACTGAAGAGGGTAGCAAATGTCATCAACACTAATTTTGATGTTAAATGGAAAGACTTCCTTCTGGGAAGTGTCAGCATTATGCAGAAAATGATACATTCACTAGTAATTTGTGTGAGGGAGGTATAAGGAGAGAGGAATTATTTCCTAAGGGAGATGTATGCGATCTTAAAGAACACATTTCAGTTACAAGAATGTAAATATTGGAAATTTGACATCTGGTCTGCTTGATTATGGAGGTCTCCAGGACCCTTGAGAACACAGACTGCCATGATTTGATTGCAGAGTAAAAGGGTATTCTATGTATGGTATATATCCATATGTATCTCAGGTGCAAAGAAACTAGGCTGAAGACCTGGAAGTTGACTGGAGAGAAAGCAGTAGGGTTCAAGGAAATATCTCCCATAAGTAATCCTAATGTACCTTGTAAATGCATTTTCAGCACCCTATTCCTTTATTCTGTCTTTCTCTTTATGTATAACATTTGTTTTTAATATGTTGTCAAATGGCTGCCTAGTCTTTACAAACCACACTGTTCTCTATCTATTAGTCTGGGGAGAATTTCCACCATCCTATCTGCCAGAATCACTGCAAATGTCTTGTAATCATGATTAAGGACCGAGATTGAATGGCAGCCACCCAGCAGCGTAAACCATGGCTCTAGATGTTTGTCATTGTTGAAGTGACACCCTGATCCTATGTATTAAAATGGGAAAAAGAGGTTGTGGATTGACTGGATGGTAAGATCTTGGGTTGTTCAGATCTTTCCTTTCCTTTGAAATTACTGTAATAAATGCCTTATGTCAAGATTCTGTCATTATCCCCCCTCCTAATATGCTATTATTAACATACTGTGCCATTAATGAATAATTTGATCCTCAGATCTCTTCCATAACTCTATTGGACACCAATCTGATCCAAGTGATTTGTTCTATGCCTGTTTTGCCAGCTACTGCTTAATTTCCTCTACTGATATAGTCTTCATCAGCATTTGGACCTCCTGATCTATACGTATGGGGAGATTTAACATTCATATAAATTCTCTAAGTGTCTGGCCTCCATCTACCCCCATTCTTTGCCTCTTATATAGATTCATATAATAAGTATGAAACACCCCATCTATTTTCTCCACTGTTCTATCTAGACTACCTGTGTATATCTCTTTCACCTTCAAATCTACCTCTCCATCTTCTGTTGCCTCATTCTCAGTGCTAAATTCCTTGTCTTCTTTGGGCCATTACCCTCATAAAATGTTTTAATGTCTGTCCAATTTTTGTTCAATCTTCTCTTCAAAACTCTCCTTTCAGTCTCTTTCCAGTCTTTCTAATTCCTTCTTTTGTACATTATCTAGTGTTCCTCTCCTATCATGTAACTGCTTTATCAAGGGTAGCCATTTTACTTCTCACCCCTTCTGCTGTCCCCATTTCTTTTTCCTCTTTTTCACTCATCCTCCTTTTCGGTTCTTGTTTCACCCACTCCCCACCTTTTGTTTATCTACATACTTGTAATATGTCTCTGATTTCCTGTCTAAGTCTTGCATTATTTTTTTCTCTCTCAAGCTGCAATTTTTTCTCAAGGGGTAAATGATCTGTTAGACGTACTGGGTGAGTTTTCAAATATCCCATGGCAGATTGCCATGTTATTTTACCACATATGTCTGATCTAGCCTATAAAGTGTTCAATATTTAGCCAAGAAATATGTGTACTTTTTTGTCATTATATTTTGCCTCTCACTAGTCATGTAACACATATTTTAACAGTGTTTTTAATGCTTTACTTCTGGATTTATTTTAAGCCATTTCATTCCCTTACTAGCACCTATTTTTTTCAAGCACATTCCAATCTACCCCTATTATCCGTACTGCCTATACAAAAGGTACATACTTCTTCCATGAATTCCTTTATCTCAGCAATTGTGGATTTGGGTGGTAAGCATATGTTGCCCACCATAATTCTTTTATGTCTTCAGTTTCCTGTTATTAATATACATCTACCTTTTTCATCTGCTATGTGATCCATAATTTGTGCAGAAACTTCATTCATTGTCAATATTATAAATCTTCCCTTCTTTTTCCAGACATACTACCAAAAACTGCCTGCTCAAACCCTTTCTAAATAAGGTCCTTATATATATATTCCTCCGCCATCAGGTGAGTTTCCTGCATCGTCATTAAATTTACCTTATGTTCATTAAAGTATTCTAACACCTGTCATAGTTTCCCGCTGTCTTTCATATCACTGACATTCCATGACATTTTCCAAAAGAACATTACGTTTTGGATGTTTTCCATCTTTCATAAATATCCCTACATTCATGTTGTATATGTCAGCCTCTGCATATTTCATAATCTTTTTCATTGAACTCTCCCCCTCTAACTGGTCATATTGAATCCTTATCAAAACCCCTGTAACTTAAAGTTTAGAACTATATGCAAATTAAAATCACCGCTTAGCCTGTTATTCGTCTTCTTATATTACCTCACAGGCTGTGCTTTGTGAAGATTGTACTGTGTGTTGTCCTTTCATCCTCCCCAGCTCCAAAGTGTTTGTCCCTTTTAATTTAGTTCCTATTACTCTCTTTTTTCTCCTTTTGTTAAGCCTGCCCATACATCTTGTTATCGTCTCCCTTACCTTTTTATTGGAAGAATCATTGCTCATTCCACTCTTAAAACTTGTCAAGCCTTACTTGCTCCTACTTCAACCGAAGAGCAAAATACTTTTTCACACTGACATCAAGCCTGCTTGAAACTGCATCCTGTTTATGTTGTATGTTGTCATGACACTCCACCACAGCTTTAATCATGGTTTCACCCAAATGTCTCTTTCAGTAGTGAAGACTTGAACAAAATATTTTGTCAGGTCATCCTATACCCCCCTCCTCCCCCCAAACATTGTCACTCTCAGTGCTTATGAAAAAAAATAACTGCTCTTATTCAAAAACATGTACTACATTTGTGGTTATCTTATGTGCTTATTATCATCTCTGGGTTAAAGAGGTGTGCAGTGGGAGTCAGCTAACTAATGGCGCTAAAACCTAAAAGCATTTAAATACCTACTATCCTCACTCCTTTACTCATTTCCCATACTGATAAAACCTCAAAGCAACCCTAAAATCCAAACTCATCTCATGCTACAATAAAATTGCAAAATTGTCTACAAACCTCTCCTCCTATTCCCATCACTGTTCTGCCTTGAAAGAAATGAAATGGCTAGAACTGCCAAATCACCTAATATATGTACAGTTGATAACCACTAATAATCTACGCCTTCAACCAGATAACTATCTAGCCCTTCATAACACAGTACTCAGCTGCTCCCCTACTAGTTACTTATAATCCTCCACACAGACCTTCAACTCAACTGAATCTGACCACAATAACTGGTTATTCTTTATACTCTATGTCACAAAATGATGGCACTCCATTCCTCTGCATTTAAAACAAATTACCACTCTCTCAGGGTTCACACTTTATTAAACACCACATTAACCAGGTGTGGCTGCGTTCATGCCATAAAGCAGTTGATAACTTAGAAATCTAATAACTCCTCTATGAACTACTATATATCCATTTTCTTTTACTACTCATATAGACACCTATTCACAAACGGCGACATTTTTTCTGCTGTGCACATTCAAATTTTCTTTCTACGTATATAATGAACTTTCTTCTTTTTCTTACTTATTCTTTAAATGTCAGTGTACATGCTTTGTATATACTTGTTTAGCTGCTACTCATGTCTGTTGTTCCTGCTCATGCTACTTTTTCATATATCTGTTCAACTGAAAAAATTCACAGCTGACATCAGTAATTGTCTCACACATTTAATTATGTTTGGTAAAACTAACACTATGTCCTACTTGCTATTGTATGTTTGTTGTTTGTTTGTTTGTGTCTTTCAGCTTTTCCTGGTTAGGGGTCGCCACAGCGGAACTTTGGTCCGCTAATGATTGGCAGTAGAGTTCTACATGCTGGCTTGCTGGGCCTAATGCACAACCTTCAATGAAGGAATGCCCATTCACGCATGTTGCCACACAGAAGATGCTCTAACTGAGAATCGAACGAGCAACGTCTAACTGTGAGGCGAAAATGCTACCGCAGCACCACCACCGCAGTATATGTGTAATATTTTGTAATTGCTTTGACTGGGTGTAGTTTGTATATTTCTGTATATTAATCTTGTTGCCAAAATGCTACTTTTTTATGTGAAGCTTTTCTACATGGACCTCTGCTGAAAAGGGGTATGCTAGTCATCACAGTTGGACTATCCACCTATGTATTTATCTATTCATATTGAATAGTGTTAGCATGCTAGTTATTGTGCATGAGTACACACACACACACACACACACACACACACACACACACACACACACACACACACACACAGTATATTATATGGATATAGTAGCATCCATCTAATCAATGTTAACTTCAACACAGTAATGCCAAAACAAAACTGTTAACACGCTTCACTGCATGCAATGAGGTTACTCCTTTTATCATGCAAACTTTAAAAAACTGCGTTTTTGGATGGGGTAAAGCCTGCATATGCTCCCCAGTACTCTCTGCTAATTATATATGCTAATTGTGAGATTGCACAATCACAGAGAAAGGGCATTGTGCAACCTTGCATGACTATTGACCAAACTATGTTGACAAAGCAGTGTGCAATTTAACATCAAATCAACAAAGACCATAGAACCCATTATATGTATATATATATATATATATATATATATATATATATATATATATATATATATATATGGGTTCACTTTATAACATCGAAATACTGAAATGTCGAATTTCAGTATCTCGAAGCTATAAAGTCGAATGTTTGAAATAGCGAACGTTCATAATCGCGAATTTCACATATGTCAAATATATGTCGAATTCGCGGTTATGAAGTTGCGCTACATAATGTCCGGGTTTGTGTTTTGGTTGGGCGCAGTGCCGTGTGTGGATGTAGGTGTTATGTCAGGTAAGTGAGTGTTTTGTAAGGGTTTTGAGTGGGAGTTAGAGTGTGTGTGAGGGATTGGAGAATGTGC
>NC_056744.1:929468921-929621421 GCF_019279795.1 Protopterus annectens
GGTAACTGGTTTGGTTACAGTATTCTATAAGGGCAAAATTATGTTACAGCCTGTAGATATGTCAAATAATCTTATGGGTGCGTGATACAATTTATCATATACCCCTGGATTCTGTATGCCTTGCACAGTGTGCAGGATCAGTGCAGGAGCTCTAGCAGGTAATATGTCTCCCATGCGATCCAGGAACAGCCTGCACGGGCATGCATGAGCGCTCCTGCACTAGTTCTGCATGGACTAAGCTCCTGTATGAAAAACAACCCATTTGCAGGAGAAATCCATGCAAATGAGGTGAATCTGAAGAAATGTACTTGGTTAGTAACCGAGTACATTTCTGCAAAATCCAAAACGGAGCCATGGCAGCTCCAAATAAAGGCTGCATATCAGTCAGGAAGCATGCCAATGGCCAAGTATAATGTCACTGGCATTGTAAACAACATAAGAAATAAAAAAATCAACTTTTATTTTTTTTTTAGCTGATCTCGGCTGTTTAAGCATAGGGCAATGGTGCACAAATGGGACCGGGTGGAAAATAACAAAATAAAGCTAAAATAAACATTCTAACTAAAATCACTATTCTGCCATGCAAGTCAATGGCAGGCAGAAGACAACATGGCCAGTGAGTAGTGATTGCTAACAGGGGAGGCTCAGTGTGAGACATGTAACTATGCATTACCAGGCAATCCTATGCAAATGAGGGGAATGACAGTGAATCACAGTTTTCCCCAACATGCTAGTCAGGTCCCAACAGTGTAAGAGTAGGAATCGCTTGGTGCAAGCCTAGGAGTTAGCTGACATCATGGGGGTGTGTGTCAGGCTGTAAGTGGAATGGAGCCCTGTGGCTCGGGTTTGCTCCTAGCCTAGCACAGCTAAGCTAGGGGGGTGTGTCTGAATCTGCCTAGCACTCTTTACATTGCCTAAGTGGGTGTACGTGCCGTGCACCGGGTTTTAAAGGAAGAAAAAATAAGTTAAACCAGGAAATAGCAGCACTGTGCACATTTGAGCACTCTGTTTGCGTGGCGTGCCCCCAGGCTTAAACAGGAAGGCAATGGAAAGGGAAAACAGCAGTAGGAAGGTAATCAAGGAGAACTGGCATAGCTGGCAGGTGAAATGGATCAGAATTAGCCAGGCTACACAGGCTACACAGGCAGCAGACCAGCCCAGCCCAGAACACTACTATAAACTATGCAAACACCTTCCCCTCTGTTTTTTCCCATACTCTACACCACCGGTGCATACAAGCAGGGAACTTTTAACAAACAAACCTACAAAATGAGAGAGGCTGCAGCAGGCAACATAGAACAACATGTGCAAGAGGCTGAGGGTGGTAAGGATGTGAATGCTGCTGATCAACCCAGAGTGAGGAGATGGAAAAGAGTGTACAGACCCAGGGTAACCTACCAGAGGCTACATGAGCTGGAGATAGTGGAGTGCTATAGGGTGGACAGGGGCCTCCTACAGCAAATTGTTGAGTTGTGCCAGCCACGCTTGACACACCAAACTGGCCAAGGGGAACCCATCCCAGTGGATACCAAGGTATGTGTAGGCCTAGGAATACTAGCTGCAGGTACCTCCCAAAGCTCAACTGGGGATATCATGGAGATCTCACAGGCATCAGCATCCAGAGTATTCCACCAGCTCCTGAATGACATGTCAGCACATGCCGTTAAACACGTATATATTTCCTCAACACCCGTGAGGTGTTGGCCAGCAATATGCATCTCTTCCACCAAATAGCAGAATACCCTGAGGTAGTGGCTGCTATAGACTGCATGCACATATGCATCAAAGCACCACCCAGTGATCAGGGTAGGGCCTACATCAACTGCGGGGGCATCCCCTCCATCAACTGCCAGGTCATCTGTGATGCCTAAGGCATTATAATGAATGTGTGTGCTGGCTGCTCTGGAAGCTATCATGATTCCCACATTTGGCATCTGACACAGATGTGCCAGAGATTTGCCAATGGGGACATCCCCTATGGTCACCTAGTGGGGGGATGCTGGTTTCACACTGGAGCTGTGGCTGATGACACCCATCAGAAATGCACACACACCTGAACAAGAATGGCATAATGAGGCACACGCACAGACCAGACTTATAACAGAGCAAATGTTTGGGATGCTCAAGTCACAGTTCCAGTGTCTGGACACATCCGTTGGAGCCTTGCAGTACTCACCAGCTACATGTACCTAAATTGTTATGATATGTGCCATGCTACACAATATGATCCTGTGGAAACAGCTGCAGCAGGAACAGCATGCGGCAGGGCCACACAGCCCCCCACTAATGCCAAGGCCTGCACAGGCAGAGAGTGACTCAGAGGAGGAACAACCTGAGCCTGCCCCAGTAGGCAGATGGAGGCATGCCCAGTATGCCGAGGAAGTGGCTAAAAGACAATGCATAGCACATACACTGACACAGTAGGGACCCAGGGAATGACTGACACCTCTATGACTCACACATACAGTAAAAGGGATTCCAAACATGACACTACCTGTGCTCAACCATGTATAAGGAGTGTACTATGTGCATCCAACATAGACAGCCCTCCAGCACCATCCTCAATCCTGGCACACTCACAAGGTAAGTCAATCAACCTACCAATTGCCAAATGGAGTAGAATGTGTTGTTACCTGTATCTATGGTATGGATGTGAGCATGCAAGGGAATTGGGTGGCTGAAGGTTATGGCAGCAGATAGTAGACACCCATAGTGGCACCATGACATATGTAACACATACTGGAGTCACCATAGTAGCCAGTACTACACAGAGTGACAAAACCCACTGCAGGAAATGTGCTGGGCAACATGTGTGTCCATATGACTCACACATGCCAGTCAGGGAGGTTCACATACCCAACAACAGTCTCAGCCAGCAGGACAGGTGTAGACAAACCCAAACAGAGCCTGTGCTATGGCCTCTGAATGATGCCTATGGGTAACCTCCCCCAGGCCTGCACAGACAGACTACAGCAGGTCAGGCAGTGGGATGTTAGTTCTGAAGGGTAGGAAGTCAGACACTAATATGTAAGACAACCAAATCTGAGACCTGTAGTACACTGATATGCCTTTAGTCAGTATGACAGGTTATAATACAGAATGAAATGGAGTACCTGACATACCAGTACAGTTATAGCAAATGTGTGCATGTGCCAGGTCTGCTCCCCCATCCTATGTAGATATGTAGAAACAGTACGGTGTGCACCCCCAATCCTGTGTAGAAATGTAGAAACAGACAGGTGTGTCCCCCCATCCTGTGTAGAAATGTAGTAACAGTCAGGTGTGCCTCCTAGCCCTGTGTAGAAATGTAGTAACAGTTAGGTGTGCCCCCCATCAATCTTGTGTAGAAATGTAAACACAGTCAGGTGAGGCCCCCCACATCCCTATGTAGAAATGTAGTAACAGTCAGGTGTGGCCCCCACTCCCATGTAGACATGTAAAAGAGTCAGGTGTGCCCCCCCAGTCCTGTGTAGAAATGTAAACACAGTCAGGTGTGGCCCCCCACAACCTTATGTAGAAATGTAGTAACCGTCAGGTGTGCCCCCACAATCCTGTGTAGAAATTTACAAACAGTCAGGTGTGTCCCCCACAATCCTATGTAGAAATGTAGTAACAGTCAGGTGTGCCCCCCCCCCATGCCTATGTAGACATGTGGAAACAGACAGGTCTGCCCCTTCCCCCAATCCAGTGTAGAAATGTAGTGACACTCAGGTCCACCCTCAAGTCCTGTGTAGACAAGTAGTAACATGTATGAGTAGGTATAATATGAGTGGAACATATAATATGAGTGGAGCACAGATGGCCAGAGGTGGCCAAGGTAGCAGGATAGGTTGTAGCATTTGCACAACATGCAGGCCTGAGTGTGTTAGGATGGTGTGTGTTTCATAATGTCTGAGAGTGGTCAATATGTATGCATTTTGAGGTGAGACCTGGTGGCCATTGCCTACTACTGCTAATAACATTGACAAGCCCTCACGACTGCAATGCCAAAGACAATCCCCACCAGTATAACACATGCAAGCAGTAAGCCATTATAAATGTATGGTGGTAATATGTGTCACCATCTGAAAGACTGACATGGCATGGCTGTTGGGCAAGCAGTACACAGGGGAAAGTACCCCAGACATACAGTATATATTGTGTCACTGTGAAATGGTGACACCCTTGGATATGTACATATAGGTATGCATCACAGTAACAGGACCCTTAGTAGGGGATACGGGTGATGTCTGCCTGAACAACTGCAGATCACAAAGGAGGTAGGACTGATGTATTGGGAATCAGCTGATGTACCCACACATGCCAGCATAACTGTCATGCCCCATGCATATCTGTATTTCAGATGCAAATAGTGTCCATAGCACACATGCATCCAGCGACGTAAACATCACTCACAGGCACCTCCCTGGCAATATCTCTGCTGTGGGAAATGGGTACAGTATGACCCCCACCTGTATATGGCAATAGCGGAAGACTGCAGCATGCAGTGCAGGTTCATAGGTTTATAGGTAGGTACTAGGCTATCGGACCAAGGGCCTACGTAAGCCTAGCCAACAAGGTTCACTGGCTTACGCCACCCAAGAAAGTTATGCTGGTGTCCCATGCAGGTGTGTCCCTAGCTGTAGGTAGCACCCTGCCAACATTCACACCACTTGATCAAGACTGATAGAAGGTATTGGCATGAACAACTATCACATCTACCCTGTCACCCTAGGGGAATATACTGTATGGTGGTCTGGGACTGTAGGACTGACAGAATGCAATGGCCTGCCACATCTGGCCTGTATCAACACCTAATGCCCCACAAGGCCCATGTCTCACACATACTGCAAATGCATGTTATGTCATGCGCACCCAAATAACAACACAACACACTCAGTTTAAGCCATATGCAAGGCCATGTGGACAAACCACAGTAACATGTCCATCATGTCCCACTGCATGAACTGTGGACCAACACTAACACACACCTGTGATGTAGTGATACCCTTATGGAAAGTTTCACAGAATGTCTGCATAATGTATGGAAGAGGTTAGAATAACAGAGGGGGGTGTGGGAGCATGAACAGCATGGAATGTGCAGGGTCTGACACCAAGCTGAGTGCACACTATCCTTGGCTGCAAACACATAAATGGGTGGCTACACACCTGCCTGTACATCACAATAGAGTAAATATCCTGAGCCATGGCCCCTGCTTCTGGCTAACATGTGCAAATCTGTACAGCTGTGAGGCATTGCCACAGCAAGATAAGGCCATACTGCCATGTTGATGGGCGGACAAGTATGAGATCATCTGCCAGCACCGTACCAAGGTGCTGAACAGGGTACACAAACCCAGCACCAAATGTCTGAAGCTCCCCCTCCAGAATGGCATAACTTACCATGAATACGTAGATGTCTCCCCACAATACCGGACACAGCTACAGTCACCCTTGTCCCACAAGTCATCACTGTAAGCAAGAATGCCCACCTGACAGTACATGAGGACAGAAAACATCATTGTGTATAACAGTACACATGTCTGAATATCTCTGCTAACAGCAGTACCATGCCGCTGAAGCAGCACAGACACAATCACCTACAGTACACACTATCCCCTGCACAGTTTGTCCCCATATTGCCAAATGGTTGATGGATACCCTGCAGAAACAATATGCTACCTGTAGGTGTACAACACAAATGTCTGCACTGCAGTACAAACTACCTGGAATCAATCCACACATTCAATACAGAAGGTTATAATGGACATGCTCACACACTTAGAGAAATGAGGGCAATGTCAGCCAACAACATACAGAAAGGTCATACTGGGCATGCTCACACACTTAAACAAATGAAGGCCATGTCTGCAAACAACAGTGGACCAGAAATATATGGCATTTGCAGATGTTAGTGCAGATACTCCTCAGTATGCAGCACTCATGCTTTGCACACACACACTGGATAGGAATACAGGCATATATCCCAAGACAACACACTATAATAAGCCAAAAGTAGATGTACACAGATGTATGGAATAGAGTGACTGTCACAAGGGGCCATCCGTTATGTGACCTGTCCCACCCAGCACACAGCCAAATGGCTACAACTACATGAGGTTCGGATGTCACTCACTTTTGACTTTAACCACTTGTATCTGTCAGCATGACAGACTATGTGGTGAAAGTGCTAGCTGTGCAACATGACTTTACAAGGAAGCAGTCATCTAGCAGTTATATACATGTACATGTGGAATATAACCCTGCATGTGCCCGCATGTGATGTGTCAACCTCTAGATGAATGGTTATGGCCCATGCACACACACTACCCTCCCCATAGCTGTACTATGACAAACCTGCTGAGGTCATACACTTTGAAATACACCCTTGTGAATGGTGTAGGCCAGTAATCTATGTGGAGCTTCCTATAACTGCGTACTGCTGTAGTTTTATAAACTAGTTAGGTTGGAGTTCTAATCCCCGGCATGGCAACTGTGTGTGTGTTTGTGTTTGTGTGTGTGTGTGTGTGTGTGTGTGTGTGTGTGTGTGTGTGTGTGTGTCACTGCCTGTGGAGAGAGTAATGCATTTTAGGCTAGTCACACTCACTACAAATCAAATGCCCTACTTTGTCAAGGCTGCTGATGTCATACACTGTGAAATACACCTTTTGGAAAGCTGTAGCCCAATAATCTCCATGGTGTGTCCTATACCTGAGTACTGCTGTAGTGTAATAAACTAGTTAGGTAGGAGTTCTAATCCCAGACATGGCAACTGTGTGCGTGTGTGTGTGTGTGTGTGTGTGTGTGTGTGTGTGTGTGTGTGTGTGTGTGTGTGTGTGTGTGTGTGTGTCACCGTCTGTGGAGAGAGAAATGCATTTTAGGCAAGTCACACTCATTACAAATCGAACGCCCTACTTTGTCAAGGCTGCTGATGTCATACACTGTGAAATACACCTTTTGGAAAGTTGTAGCCTAGTAATCTCCATGGCGCACCCTACACCTGCGTACTGCTGTAGTGTAATAACTAGTTGGGTAGGAGTTCTAATCTCAGACATGGCAAGTGTGTGTGTGTGTGTGTGTGTGTGTGTGTGTGTGTGTGTGTGTGTGTGTGTGTGTGTGTGTGTGTGTGTGTGTGTGTCAGTCACCATCTGCATAGACAGCTATGCTTTCTTAGGCTAGTCACAGTCACTACAATCCAATTGCCCTAGTGTGTCAAGGCTGCTGATGTCATACACTGTGAAATACACCTTTTGGAAAGATGTAGCCCAGTAATCTCCATGGCGCGTCCTATACATGCGGACTGCTGTAGTGAGATAAACTAGTTAGGTAGGAGTTCTAATCCCAGACATGGCAACTGTGTGTGTGTGTGTGTGTGTGTGTGTGTGTGTGTGTGTGTGTGTGTGTGTGTGTGTGTGTGTGTGTGTGTGTGTGTGTGTCTGTGTAAGGAGCAATGCATTTTAGCCTAGCCACATTCACTACAATTCAAATGCCCAACTTTGGTAATCCTGCTGATATCATTCATTATGAAATACTCCTTTGGGGAAGGAGTACTCCAGTAATCCCTGTGGTGCATCCTATAGCAGCTCCATGATGTAGTGTGATATAGAATTCTGTTAGGGGTTCTATACCCACACTTGTCGGTTGTGGATGTTTTGTGTGTGATTCAATGTCTGTGTAGGGAGCAATGCATTTTAGCCTAGCCACACTCACTACAATTCAAATGCCCTACTTTGGCAATTCTGTTGATGTTCATTGTGAAATACACCTTTGGGGAAGGAGTACTCCAGTAATCCCTGTTGTGCATCCTATAGCATCTTCATGCTGTAGTGTGATATATAACTCTGTTAGGGGTTCTATACCCACACATGTCAGTTGTGGATATTTTTTGTGTGTTTCAATGTCTGTGTAGGGTGCAATGCATTTTAGCCTAGCCACACTCACTACAATTCAAATGCCTTACTTTGGCAATCCTGCTGATGTTATCCAATGTGAAATACATCTTTGGGGAAGAAGTACTCCAGTAAACTCTGTGTGCATCTGTGTTTGTAACTTATATTCTGTGTGGAGGTGGTTGTGAGTGTGTAACAACTGGGCTCAATGTGGAGCGGGATTTGCAAATTTCTTATATGGTGGCCCTAGTATATATCACAATGTCCACCTTACAGGGATAACAGATGTGAAATAGCCGAGAGGCTGGGGTGCAAATCCATACTCATACATGTGAAATGAATGCCAGGCAAACAAAGTTAGCAACCCTAGTATTACCCAGAGAACACTCTCAACCTATGTCTCATGTACACACACACACACTTGTCTAGGCAACAGCCGCTATGTTGGTAGTACCCTGCATATTTCCCACTGATAGTAACTACAGTGTGATTCCAGCAGGCTACAGAGGGCATGGTACCCTGTCCATCTGTCCAATAGACACGTACATGCAGACAGGGCACCTTCCCCATGTTCCCCCGTGGACACCTGTAACACCTGTGGTGCCATCAAATGTGACCCACAAAGGACATACCATGCCTGAAAACATGGCCTGTATGGACAGATGCCACTGACACCAGGGAATGCCGGTATCATGCTATCAATGTAGGTGCAGGGTAAACCTGCTGTCCATTACCAGTTCCCTCCACATGAGGCCAGGACTGGCAGATCTGATGATAATCTGTGTACACAACATGGGCCATGCATGTGGGAGGTGTGCATATCCCGGACACCGTCCATGTCATGGACTAAGGAACACATACATGGCAAGCAATGCAGAGCATTGGCCACACAAAATAGTCACCCAGGTGACTGGATGATGAATACAATACCCACCTGTGTGGGCAAATCCAGAAACTACACCCGTGAGCCACAATGCAGACCAGTGTCATGTTGGCTGATGCCAAGGTATACCCATCATCTAGCCTTGTATAGCTGTCTGGCACAGTCAGCCACTACACGCCTGTGAAGCAATGCACCCATGTATGTCAGTGCTAGCACCGTGTGTGTGTGTGTGTGTGTGTGTGTGTGTGTGTGTGTGTGTGTGTGTGTGTGTGTGTGTGTGTGTGTTGTATGATCACATTCAGAATCACTACAACCCCCACTGGCATACAGAAGCATGCTGTCCAATGTCAGACACCTCCACATACCTTTTGCCCATATAACTTCTGTATGACTCCTGTGGTGCATGTGATACATGCACAGTAATGTGTTGTGGCAATCTACTAGTGATGAGTTGTATTCCTGGCCCTGCCATGTTTGTCAATGTGTGTGCATCCCTGTGAGAGTGTGGCTGTGTTGATACTGGCACCTGTTCATGCAGACAGGCACGTGTACTACACCTACCATATAGCTACCTTATCCCTGTTGCAGATGCCACTCACCATCACATATATGTTTTGAAGACTCGTCAACATGTAACCTATGTGGCGCATCTGATAACTGCATAGAAATGTGATAGCACTACATAGTCATTAGGGGTTTGATACCCTGTGCTGGTAGGTGTGTGACACAACCATGCTTAATTTTTACTTTCCCACCCCTCCCTGACATTACTTTGCCTCTGTCTGCCTCTCTCACGCCCTCTCTGGTGGATAAGGAGACCTACACCTGCTTTGCTTAGGCTGCAGAATGTGCACTGTAAGTGATGCTCACGATTAGCTGATGGCCACTGCATGAATTGCAGCCCTCCTCTAGCTGATTTCATGTGGAACAGCTGTGGTAACATTCCCATAGCTGATTGCATGGAAACACATTCCACTATCTAGGAACATCATGTTGGTGTTTTGCCTTTTCATTCACTGTGAGCAGGAACTAGATCTGTTGTTTGGCAAACAGCATAACAGATGTATTGGGGATTTACCTCTAACAACATACACTGTGGAAACAGGCCAACACACAGGAGGGGGCTGTACCTGACTTGACTACAGACTGTAAGTGCTGCTATACTGCAATTGGAGTAATATTGGTTTAACAGGGTGTGTGTGGATATGGCTATCCTACATGTTTTAATACCTGTCATGTCAGTGCTATGTTTATCAGGAAACCCCCATAAGTCGGGTCATCTGCAGACTGGGCAGTGTGTGGTGCCTTTTGTTTCTTGTGTTACCCACAAAGCACCTATCTGTGAACTGCAGAAGGTAGTGAGAGGATTGCAGTCTGTAGATGGTGACAGCCATGAGAGTTACTGACTTCATTTCCCTCATAGGACATATGTTGCAACAAACCCTGTTACAACAGTAAATGTATGAGGTTATCACAGCAATGTGTCAGTAATGGCCCTGTGTTTGTGCCTCCAGCCACAACTCTGCCAACCTTTGTATATATGTCATGCAGTAAGAGGTGCACATGTGCTGTACACAATATTTATTGACATCATATCTGATAACAAGCCAGTGAGATATCAGACTGCTACACATGTCATGTATAGTAGGGGTTATATTTGATGACATAACCTGGACATTCTGTGGTTGTGTGTATAGTAGTGAGGTTTGTGTACTTATGGTGATTGTTGACAATGTGTATATTGTTAATATGTACTTTGGCCTGTGTAGAGACTGTGGTAGATGTCATTGTTCTTGGTCCTGTTCTATCTGATGTTGCATGCTGCTCCACTGTATGTTACCCTATCATCTTACATGTTTGTAGGGCCAAACACACACATGTCCCATACCACAGACAGGCATCGGACCACACTGTGTAGTGGCCCAGTATATGTAGGGTTATTGTGTGTTTGTGGCACATATGAGGGTGGTGTTCAACAGATAGTCCATATAGTGTAATAGTACACTAGTTTACCATATGTGGCTGTGGCTGTGTTCACATTGGTTGTAGTTATGCACTTTCACACAGGTGTCCATTACTCTGTGCTGTGACATGCCTGTAGAGCCTGCTATATATGCAGGTACATGTGTATTCCTCCATAGGAAATGTTGGCCAGTGTTGAGCCAGTCTGCCTGTAGCCTGCACAGTGCTTTGTTACATGCCTATCAACTTAGTGTACTTACCCAGTGAGATGTCATGTCTAGATACTTGCCAGATGTAATGCTGCTGGGCCACCATAACAGTCATGTATGTTAGACAAAGCAGTGTAATGCTGTACAGATGTATGTCAACAACTAGTGGGTAGTATGTGGCCATGGCACCTCTGTCCCAGTGGTTATTATGTCAGGACAGATAGGTGTGTATGAATGCATAACCTATGGGGCATATGTATACCAGCAGTTACGTGTTATACCCATCTACTTGACTGTTAACATCTACATTGTCAGGCTTGGTCCACATGTCTTGCAGTAAGGGGTTCTGCTTATAGGTTCATAGGTTCATAGGTTCATACTAGGCTATCTGCCCTGGGGCAATTATAAGCCTAGCCCGATTCTGTATGGCTTACGCCACCCCTTGATTTGAGTATACTGTGCCCTTTTTAAGGTTTAGTTTACTGTGCCTCTGTCTAATAGTGACATGGGAGTAATCACTGGGACAAACCTACGATCCCCCATCCACCTATCGAGATTCTTCTTGAAGAGATTCAGTGAGGTGCTCTGCCTCACATGAACTGGAATTCTATTCCAGAGCGAAGGGAGCCTCTGGGTTATGAACCTGTCCCTCCAGCAAGTTCTATTTATTTCTGTGCTGAGGTTCAAGTCCCTCGAGTGTGGCTCTAAGGGATTTAGATTTACTGAGGTGGAGCATGTCCATTAATTCTGGATTTGACATAGCTTTGTATGTCAGGCATAGATCGCCTCGAAGTAGGCGGTATGCAACTGAGTAGAGCTGGAGTTTTTAACCGAGCAGTATATGGCATCTGTTTGAGACCCTTGATCCTCTTGGTGAGATACTTTTGGGGTCTTTCTAATTGCTGCAGGTGTCGGGTAAGGTACATCCCAAAAGGGGCATTGTATTCTATGATGGGCCTGATGAGGGATGAATAAAGGGGCACGATTACCTCTCTTGATCTAGATGTGAAACCCTTCGTGATGAGGTGGGCTATGTAGAAGGTCTTTCTAACCACTTTGGCAATGTGGTTTTCAAAGGAGAGATTGCTATCAACTTGGGTCCCCAGGTCCCTAATAACTTTCTCTGTACTTAATGGGTTTCCGCCTATGTGGTAATTTGTGGGAATATTGTTTTTGCCAAAGGGTATGACTATACATTTTTTGGCATTTAGCTTTAAACCATGGCACTGGCACCAGTTATCTGTCTCTGTGAGACCTTTTTGAAAGATGTTTGTGTCAGCTGGAGAGTTGATTATGGCACCCAGTTTGCAGTCGCCTGCAAACTTGGTGAGCCATAGTCCTCCCAAGTTTGCCTGTACCTCGGAAAAGTATATACCGAACAAGAGTGGTCCCAGGACAGAACCCTGTGGGATGCCACTTGTGACCGGTTTCAAGTCTGACATGGCTCCAGCAACTCTCACTCTGTGGGTTCTGTCTTTGAGCCAGTTTGAGACCCATCTTGTGACATAGGGGTTTATATTTAATCTGGATAGCTTCTCTATGATGCCCGAGTGGGGTAGTGTGTCAAATGCCTTTGCAAGGTCCAGATAGGCTGTGTGGACTACCTTTCCTTCATCTATGGCTTTGGTGACTGTTTCTAAGAAGTCAACCAGGTTCAAAAGGCAGGATCTGCCCTTGACAAAGCTGAACTGGGTAGGATCCAGTGTCTGTAGGTCCCCAATGTCTTTGTTTATGAGCTCCATGATGATCCTCTCCACAGCCTTGCAGACTAAGCTAGTCAGGCTTATGGGGCAATAGTTTCCAGGGTCCATAGAGGCTCCACCTTTGTGGAGTGGGACCACTGTTGCTGTACGCCATTCTGTGGGCACATATCCTGTAGTGAGGCCGAGATTGTATAGCTGTTTTATTTGAAGGATTAGTTCCTCTTGGAGTTCATGTAGGACGCAACCTGGGATGCCATCTGGTCCCATGGAAGCAGTGTTTTTTGCTTTGGAGAGGGCAGCCTTCACCTGAGCATCAGAGATGTTTGGGAGGCAGCCCTCTGCCGGGATAGATACTTGCTCTTTTGGGGGGTAGGGGGTAGATAAGTTTGCACTGAACCTGTCTGCCAGGATATTGGCGATGTCTGTGGGTTCAGTGTATTTTTTGTCGTTTAGAATCAACTCAGAACAAGTCTTGGAGTTGCATCCCAGGTTTCTAACATAACTGAAAAAAGCCTTATGATTATCTTTGGTGTCCTGTGCAATTTTTCTCTCGAAGCTAGCCTTGGAGGATTTTATGAGGGATCATAATTTTTTGCTAGTACTGATCAGAGATGCCTTCCCTATTAGGGATTTTGCTCTATCATGTAGTAGCTTCCTCCTTCTGTTGTACAGTTTATTTATGACAGGGGTCCACCAGACTGGATGCCTGCCTTTGGATGATTGGGTCTTGGTTTTGTTTGGAATAGTATGATCCATGCATTCCTGGTGATGTCCGTAGAATGAGCTTATATAGGATTCTGCAGTTTGGGCTGTAGTTTCCACTGGCCCTGGGGCCTTGAAGGATTCCACTTTGGTTTTTGAGAAGTGAGAAGTTTGCTTTTGAGCAGTTTTTCACTGTGGTTTTCTGGGCTGGGGGTGGTGTCGGGATGTGGGCATCCAGTGAAATTAATTTATGGTCTGATCTTACCAATGAGGGATATACTTCTGGTGTGGAGCATAGAGTCCCCATGTTGGTAATGATCAAGTCTAGTATGTTGTCCCCTCTTGTGGGAGTGGTAACTAGTTGTTCCATAGCATTTGAGTTTATAATTTCCAGGAATCTTTGGGCTAAGGTGCTGGGGCTTGAGTAGTGCTCCCAGTCAATGTTTGGGTAGTTGAAGTCACCCAATATAATGGTGTTCGGAGAGATCTTCATGTTCTCCAATGTTTTCAGGAAAGCAGAGTGGGATTCCTGACTTTGAGAGGGTGGTCAGTAGGATGCTATAAAATGGAAAGCAGTCTTGCTCACTGTTAGTTGCACATGGATGGTCTCCGATACTTCATGCAATGCCACTAACCTGGAGGTGCGGATATCCTTGATATATATGGAAACTCCCCCTCCTTTTGTGGTTCGGTCCGGGTTTTGCGGCCAAAAAGCACGATATGAGGTATAGCCTGGTAGTGCTGGGGTGCTCTCTGGAGCCTTAAACCAGGTTTCTGTCACTGCACAGATATCGATGTTCTCCATACTGAGGAGAGCTTCGAGTGTGTGCATCTTGAGGTTAAGACTTCTGGCGTTTAGCAGCATTACCCTTAGTTTCTTGTTCCTTGTGCTGTCTATGGGGGTGGGTTTGACTTTTGAGCCTTGCCTAAAAAAGGCACTATGGGGGTGGCAAGAGCCTTTGCCAATATCTGAAAGCACAGTGGTGACAGGAGCAAGCTGTCCCTAGCGAAGCAACGTGGCTTGTCGAGCATGTCATCCCAGGCTGACAGACACTGGATCCCCTTTGAATGACACCAAAATTTTAGCCAATTGTTAAAATCGATCATTTTTTCTTTGTACTGTGGCATCATTCTAGGTGAGGGTAAGATGCTGCTCAAGGTCAGGGTCATACCAGCCTGGGCTACATGATCAGAGAGCTCCTCTATGTCTCTTTTCATGTAGTCCAGGGAGGTACGTCTCAGGTCATTCACACCAGCATGTACAATGACTGAGTCATATTTGTATTTGCTTTGGAGTGACCTGAGTGCTTGCGTTATGTGGTGGATCCTAGCACCCGACAGGCAGCTCACCGTGACCATCTCTTTATTCAGCCTGGTGAGCGGGATGTCAGTGTGTCTGACAATAGAGTCACCTATTACAAGAGTATCAGGTGTGTTATTCAGCCTTAAGGGCTGTGGCTGCTTGGCACACTGAGTTTGTGGGTTATGTGTTGTGCGTGTTTTGTTTTGAGGTAGCGTTTGCTTGGATGTCTGCTTTGGAGGTCTCTGTTGCTTAGGTAGATTTTTATTTAGAGCCTCCGAGTATGTTTTTGTGTATTTATGTGTTTGGTTCGCTGATGTGGTGGGACTATGTGATACTGGAATTGTGTTGTGTGAGGTTACCTTCTCCTCCTGACTGGTTACACCAGTTTTGAGATGAGAGAGCTCAGCCTCCAGTTTGGCTAAATAGTTGCATCTCTCACATATATTTGAACCTGTTTGGAGGAGGGGAGGGTTGTCAGTGTACATGAAACAGTTGTAACATTGCCTCAAAATTCCCAGATTCACCAGCTGGACTGGAGAGGAAACCATTGACTGACCTTTGGACATGCTAGAGTAATATAGGGAAACTGAATTTAAGATGGACCAATAGAGGACAGGGTAATCATAGAGAGTATAAGAGTAAGTAGTGCTTATGGTTTAATAGTGCTAACTTGTAGGATTACTTAATTGGACCAGTGAAGGGCCTTAGAATGAGAATATGGTGTTTAAATTGAGAGATAGAGCAGTTCTAAGGGAAAAAGTGAAGAGCAGACTTTGTGGAGCCAGGAATAGTTTAAACCCAATTAGGTGGCGCTGCCCGCTGTTGCGCTTTGCACAAAAACGCGCAAAAACGCGCAAAAGAGGGTTTTAAGAGAGGAAGATGAAGGAGTTTTGGAATTGACCCAAAATGTCCAATAAAACTACAGTTTCAAGTCATTAACCACTCCCACAGGGGCAGGCAGGCTGCTCAATGTTTTTCACTGCCATTGATCAACAGAGAGACTTCGCTTTAGCCCAAGCAAAAAATGGCCTCACAGAAACTTACAAACAGTTCAAGAACAGCAAGCCTGTAACTGAACTTTTTTAAATCTCAGAAAAGTGGGAAAAAAGCAAGATTTTTTTTTTTTTTTTTTTTCAGAGATAGCAGAGGTTCACAAGTATCAACAAGTTATAACAGTGCAGTAAATGACCCTACAGAAGAGTGCTAGGCCAAAGACAGATAAAATGCAAGTTTTGAGAAAAAAACAATTTAAAAAATAAGTGCAAACAGGAAATTCAATAAACAGCTCTAGGTTGTGCTCTAAATACAGTTACTAATGCAGAAACCAAGTTTAACAAGCCAGAAAATGCTCAAAATAGGTGGCTATGCAGAAAAACTTAGCAAATAAACAGAGGAAAAATACTTAAAATCTCAAAAGTGGCTCCTTTCTTCTCTCAGCGTTTTCTCCTCTTGGAGGGTGCTTCACCAACAGCCAACAAGCCTGAAAAGATGCCAAAACCACAAGGCAACCAAGTTTTAAGAGAGGAAGATGAAGGAGTTTTGGAATTGACCCAAAATGGCCAATAAAACTACAGTTTCAAGTCAGTAACCACTCCCACAGGGGCAGGCAGGCTGCTCAATGTTTTTCACTGCCACTGATCAACAGAGAGACTTCCCTTTAGCCCAATCAAAAATGGCCTCACAGAAACTTACAAACAGTTCAAGAACAGCAAGCCTGTAACTGAACTTTTTTAAATCTCAGAAAAGTGGGAAAAAAGCAAGATTTTTTTGTTTTTTTTCAGAGATAACAGAGGTTCACAAGTATCAACAAGTTATAACAGTGCAGTAAATGACCCCACAGAAGAGTGCTAGGCCAAAGACAGATAAAATGCAAGTTTTGAGAAAAAAACGATTTTAAAAATAAGTGTAAACAGGAAATTCAGTAAACAGCTCTAGGTTGTGCCCTAAATACAGTTACTAATGCAGAGTGTGTCAGACTGTCCACATATATTGGCCATATTTCTGCTGTAGTCCACAGGAGCATTACTGTGCTAGCAGTGGTTCTGTACTATTTTGTCCTTAGGATGTCTGTCAGTAGCCAATCACATGTTAAAAGTAGATTTGACCTCCCACACACACCATGTCTGTGAAGATAATCCCTATTACAGTAGCAATAGTCTACAAATATACCTGCAATGCATACCTGACATCCCCTTGCACTACAAAGTTGGGATTATTAGGGCTGAAGTAGGGCTCCACTCCATGTTTAGGACATTTGGTGAACATATATGTATATCTAATTATCCATATATCTATATAGATATATACACATATACATATCAACATAGATAGATATGTTTATGTACATATATATACATATAAACACTCAGATATATACATATTCAGAGTAATACATGTCTACACATATACAGATAGAGATACATATGCACATATACATATGGATCTCTGCATATTGACAGTAGTAGGTATATCAGAATAGATATGTATGCACATATAGTTGTACATATTGACATATATATATATATATATATATATATATATATATATATATATATATATATATATATATATATATATATATATATATATATATATATATATATATATATATATATATATATATATATATACATACATATATATATATATATATATATATATATATATATATATATAAATATATACACAAATATATATATATATATATATATATATATATATATATATATATATATATATGCACATATGAAGGGATGTACACATATGTATGAGTATACATGTTTATTTACATGTAGACATATATATATATATATATATATATATATATATATATATATATATATACCTATTATATGTATATTTAACCATATTCCTGTCATGTGTAAACTTCACGGTTGTGTATATTCTCCCAGATGTATCTCACCATTTGTATCTGCTATCTGTGCATTATGATAAAACAACATATGTGATGCAGCAGTCATATTAATAACAATGACTACACAATTTAGGAAGTAAAGCCAATTGTTCAATACTTCTCAATATGTGTATTGATAGCTATATTGGTAAAACAACAGCTGTCTTCACAGTGGTCATGACGTAGTGGGTAAATGCTGTGACTGTACTGCACAGGGTCCTGGGTTCAAGACCTGCAAGGGCTATTCATTTTGTTGTTGGGCAGAACAAGGGCTGTTGGATACAGAGTGGTTAAGGCAGTTTTGAGCAGCTTTAAGTGGGTTTGCATGAAGCTAAGCAGTGCTAAGCTATGGGTAAATGTGTGGGTGCTTACACAGTGTAAGCTTTGCTTACCAGTGCGCAAATTAGCTTAGCTGTTATATTGCACCAATGTTGAGACTTGCTAAGCATGGCTTAGCCCTGGTAACCAGGTCACACCACCCAGTCTGATAACATAGCAGGGTAATGACATCTGTAATAAGTGTATGTAATGCCATGTGCAATACATGTGCCTATGTGCTGTCATTACAGTAGCAAGGGGTGTGAGTGTCATGTGTGGCACACAGACATAAATGAGGCCTGTATAGCACTATCTGTGTGAATGTGTTACATACAGGGCTAGTAGCCCAGGGTACATGCTGTCATACTGGCATGTTGTGTATCATGATAGTACTACTGTTGACAGTGCTTACCCATGCAAGAGCAGTGTGCTAAATGTAGAACTGACAACAGGCACACCTGCAGGCATAGCTGGACTCTGAGGACTCCCTGTTGTATCTCTGGTGTGTGAGCTGTGTCACAGTATATACCCCTTACTGGGTAATGGTCCATCATGTGGAATGTAACTGTAGACTACCGTCTGTACAGCACATGTTACTGAGGGCATCTGACATGTAGTTATGGCATACGTATTGTTGTCAGACTTCTATTTGTCAACACAGTCATGATACTGCATAGCTGCTTGCCAAGCTGATGACTGTCAGTCCATGTACAGATGTGCAGATGGCAGGTATCCAGCTGGGATATGTACAGGCAACCTAAGCTTGATTGACACTGACATGTCTGCCCAGCTGTGTAAGAAGTGGCACATATAGGTGATGTCACCCTGTACGCACCACATGCCACAGGTACCTCCACCACACTACCACAGTCAACTGAACATGCTTTGGTACAGGTCATCATCACAGACCATAACCATGTGTTGTAATGCATGTTGCATATATGTCAACTTGATCATCTCAGTGGCCATGTGCAGGAGACACCTGAAGGATTTGCTGATGCATGTCATTCACACCCTGAGGGTCATGACAGTCATTTATTTTGATAGATGCCCACTGCCACAAGGCAGGTGGCTAGATAACACTGTACACACAACCTCTACACAACCCATCTTCCCTTGGACAATAGCTAGGTACACAGCTATGACCAACTATAGGGATGCTCCCCTGTACTGACACATATGTACATGTGCATGACTGAGTATAGCAGTGTCTTTATGTTAGCACACTTGTACTTGGGAATTTCATGAGGGCCCTTCACAACCAAAGCAAAACCCATTGCCATTGTCAGTTGTGGCTGCTGCTGTATGGGATATTACGGGTCTATATCACGTTATCAAAAACCTGTATCATCAAACACTAGAAGGCTGACGCGTATAGCATGAACTACAGTAACGGCGTACGTACAAAACCATGAAACATAGAATGTCAAAGTGTCATGGTTGGCCCGTCTGCAGTATAGGTCCGTAACGTAAGTGTGCGATAGTTATGGACCTTAGGGTTAGGGTGCAGGTTAAGGTAAGTGCATACATAGGTAATGTATGTAAGGTTTAGTGTAGGGTTAGAAGTAGGGTTTTGTTAACTGTATGTGTGTGGATTATTTGCTTTGTTTGGGTATATGTCTGTAGGGTAAGTGTGCGATAGTTATGGACCTTAGGGTTAGGGTGCAGGTTAAGGTAAGTGCATAGATAGTAAGGTTTAGTGTAGGGTTAGAAGTAGGGTTTGGTTTGTGTATGTATGTGTTTTATTTATTATGTTTGGGTATGTAGTATGTAGCGCGCGGTGGTGTTTGCCGACTATGACGGTTCAAGATTTGAAAATTCGCAGTATAGGGTGTTCGGCGTATATGCGGTTTGGGCTATGTGTGTTGGTGTTGTGGTGTTCGATGATACAGGTTTTCGATAATGTAATATAGACCCAACATTACATGTACCCTGTTAAGCTCCCCCCCCCCATACCGGCTACATGAGCCTTGCAGTATCAGCACAACAGTGTTTTACAAATGGGGTGATAGACATGGGATACCCATTGTGTTCTGGCTTGTGTGTATATGTGTGCATTTCCGTATATCTGTAGGGGATAGCATTCTGAGGCCACATACTCCTATTACAATACCCATTGCCACACAGTAGTACAGATAGTGTTGTTGATGCCCATAGGTGAGGCATGACAATGCAACACACTACTACGCATGTGGCATGTGCATGAGATGCATATCCCTGTAGTACCACTGTTGGGGTATACTATGGGTTGTATCGCAGTTGCGGCCAATGTGTGATGGTGGGTGTGACAGAGTGTCATCATGGGTTTCAGGGAGTACAATATCCACTGGGGGATGTGGGTGCTGTGTACACTGTCATTACACCAAGGTACACCTGGTATATGTCCCATGTACCACGTTATGATTACCACTGTCACCATCAACCATACAGGTAACTGTTACCACAATCCAAACCAGTTATGCATGTGACGTGTGCAGCCTACCTGTAACACATTGGACAAACAGTCAGGTTAGTTAGCAGTGATAGGCCCTGGTATCTCGGATGTGTGTCTGGCTGTTATGTGTCTATAAATGTGCATATGATGGTATGTCACACTACGTATTGTCCAAATACACCCATCACATCCCCCATTAGCATAATGTACATGTCTGGGGATGTTCTGCATGTAACATGTAATGTGGGACACACCTCACCCTGAATGCTGTGTGTGCAATGTAAGCCACACACTTCAGTATCACTACATAGCTAGGTAGGGGTCTACTCCCAGTGTTGCTAAGTAACAGTGTGCATGTATATGGATGGGTCTACATCAGGTTGCAGGGTATAAATGCCTCAGTGGGCCACCCATCCAAGTAGCACAGGCAATAACCGGTTTAGTAAGCTGTGACGTGTTCAACTGTACCCCAGATATGTCACAACCATGGTGTCACTACAGTGACATAACCCATTGTGGAATAAGACTGCATACCATACTCGTGCTGACACATATACACCTACAACACAAATGGATAACATTACAGAGACCACATCCAACCAGTGTTACTAACAGCTATACGTCATCATTGCTGAATGGCTACACTACCTGCCATATATGCATTACACTCTACTTCCTACAACATGTTTATTAATTTATTTATTTACATTTGTTGACCGGGAGTGTCTGACTGGATGTAAGCCCATTTTCAGGAGGCCCGGGAGAAAAGCTCCACAGTTAAAATAAACAGACAGTAGTTACATTGGATTACATAGCAATTAACAATTTGATTAACATAGCAATTAATTACAAAACACATTTACAAATGAAGAACATAGTACATCAGTAGACAACTAGAATCTTTATCTGCGAAGTACATAACAGACATTAACAAATGTTACAATAAGAAGTTCCTGCTGTATAATAAGTACTAGGCTTATGAACATCTGAGCTTGCTATAATCAAGGTAGTTAGTGGGGTGGAAAGAAAGGTAGTGGTTGGATGGCGTGGGTGATATTAGAGTGGGAGTTGCAAGGGCAATAGCCAGCATGTTTTTAGGTGTGCTTTTAGTAAAGTTTTGAAGTGGGTGCATGATGGTATGGAGGTAATTGTGGGTGGGAGGGAGTTCCATAATTTGGCTATGGCACAAGAGAATAGTGCTTCACCAGCAGAGTTATTGGCTTTAGTGATCTGCAAGTTATTTTTGTTGCTGGATCTTAGTGGTCTGGTGGTGCAATAGGGTTGTAGTAGATTCTGGAGGGATGGGATATTTATTAGATGGTTTACTAGTTTGTGGGTGAGTGAGAGTTGATACAATTGGAGGAGGTGAGGGAGTTCAAGCCAGCCCAGTTCAGCAAGTGAGAGACAGTGGTGATTATGGTAGGATGCCCCTGTGGCGAATTTGGTGATTTTGTTGTAGCAGGTCTCTAGCTTGTATAGATCGCATTGCCATAGGTTGGTATATATTGGAGAGGCATAAAGTAGGCTGGAGATAAGGTGGGAATTTGCTACTGAAATCTTTGCTGGTTTGGTGAGAAGTTGCTTATTTCTGTATAATGCTCCTAGTTTTTTGTGGACTTTTTTTATGGTCATGGATATGTGAATGTCAAATTTTAGTTTATTGTCTATTTCCACTCCTAGCGATTTGGTGTGTTCAGTTGGGTATATAGTGGTGTTGTCTTTTGCTGTGATGTTAAAGTGAGAGTTGTTTTGAGTATGTTTGGTGGGTTGGAAGATCAGTAGTTTAGTTTTGTTTGGGTTGAGTATTAATTGGGCATCGGATAACCAGGTTTCAACAGAGGAAAAGGCTTCCTGTGTGACTTTTTGCAGTTTGGGTAGGGGCTGGGCTGAGCAGATGATGGTTGAGTCATCTGCGTATTGTATGAGTGTGCCATGCTTGGTTGCAGAGGCTAGATTATTGGTGAAAACAGAGAAGAGTAGGGGTCTAAGGATGGATCCTTGGGGAACCCCTATGGAGACAGGTAGTTGGGGAGATATGTCATTCTGCCATACAACAGATTGTTGGCGGCCAGACAGGTAACTCTGATACCAGTTGGTGACTGATTGAGAGAAGGGTAGGTTATTGAGGACAGAGATGAGTTGTTTGTGTGGGACCATGTCAAATGCTTTAGATAGGTCTAGGAAAGTAGCAGAGGAGAGATAACCATTGTTTTTATGCTGAAGGATAGTGTTAGTAAAGAGTAAGGCAGTGGTGGTGCTATGGTTGGCTGGAAACCATGCTGAGTATTGGAAAGGAGGTTGTAAGTAAGGAGGTAGTCTGAGACCTGAGAGTGTATGCATCTGTCTAGTATTTTGGAGAATGGAGAGAGAAAAGCTATGGGGTGGCAATTGGTTAGTTCTGTGGAGGGGCTACCTTTGTGGAGGGGAATTATATGTGATACTTTCCACAGTGTGGGAACGTAACTTTCTGACAGAGATCGGTTAATCAAGATGGATACTGGGTAGGCCAGAGCATCAGCTGCGATTTGTAGGTATTCACTTGGGAGGTTGTTTGCTGCTAATTTGGTGGGCTTAAGTTTAGTTAAGAGTTTTTTTATGTTGGAGGTAGGTACAGGAGAAAAGAGAAGGCAGTGGGAGATTACTAGTTGAAGGTGTGGGTTGGAGGGGAGGGGGGTTGTGTTTAGCTAGTGATAGTATGGTTTGTGTGACGTGTGTGTTGAATGAGGTAGCAATATGTTCGGAGGAGTGTACTGACTTTACCTGGGTGGAGGATGGAGTTTATGGAGGACCAGAATTGTTTGGGGCTTTGTTGGGAGGAGTCTAGGGCAGACTGGTAGTATTGGAATTTGTCCTGTTTTATTAGCTTTTTGACTCTATTGCGTAGTTCTAGGAATTTCTGTATAGTTGAGGGGGTTTTAGTTTTGCGCCAGTGCTCCCAGGCTTTATCCCTGTTTTTCATTTCTGACTTAGTGGTTTTCTGTAGTCATGGGGAGGGTTGTGCTTTGGTACTGGAAAGACTTATGGGGGCATGATAATTAAGGATGCTCAGGAAGGTAGTATTAAAAAAAATCAACTGCATCATCAAGACTGAGGTACTTTAGAGGATGCCAGTTACATTGTTTGAGGGATGAGATGAATGGGAGTGGGTTAAAGTTTAGTTTTTTACGTATTTGACAGTAGATGACAGGTTTAGCTTGGTATAGGTATTTTTTGAGTAGGAATGTTGGGGATTGATCACTGAGGCTATCTGATAAGCAGCCTGTTATATATGACTGGGGGCTCTTACTGACTAGTATCCAATCCAGGTTACTGTGCTTGCTGGAGTTTTTATTTATCCTGGTTAGCGACTGGACTAGTTGGGTGAAGCCATGAAGGTTTACATGATGGGTTGGATGGTTGCCAGAACAGGATTGCCAGTCAATATTGAAATCACCTAAAATTATAGTTTCTTGGGGGAGATGGTGGGTAGACCAGCTGAGGAGGTTTTCTAGTGGAGGGATGTTCTGGCCAGGTGGGAAGTAGCATCCAATTATGTTGATGGTTTTGTTTTGGTTTATTTTGAGGTTGGTATATATTATTTCTTCATTGCCTATTTGTGGAGCTGATAATTTTAAGATCTGAATGTTTAGATGCTGTTTACATATTATAGCTACACCGCTTCCTTTCTTGTTTAGCCTGTCTACTCTTAGTATGCCATAACCGGTAGTGAGTATTTGTTCACTGATAATGTGTTTTAGCCAGGTTTCTGTCAGGATGACTATATCTGGGGAGTACAAGTCTATGGTGGCATGGGGTTCATGGACTTTCTTGGATATACTTCGAATATTTAGGCTTAGTAGAAGGAAGTCACTTGCCTTTCTATTTGGTGTGATATGGGAGAAGTTGTGGTTTCTAGTCTGATTATGAGGATTGGGGGTGGAGATGGTAGGGCCAGGGTTGGGGTGGATGTCTCCACTTAGGGCTAGCTTTGATATCAATGAGGTTATTAGTTTTCTCAGTTTTTGAATGTGTTTGATTATTAGGGTAATTTATGATTGTGCTCGGTGGGTAATAGGTATGGTGGGAGGGTCACTATGTTAAGTTGTAGGGTTGCTTTATGTTTGAATAATATAGTTGGTAGAATATGTGAGGGGTACATAGGGATAGTTCTTGATTTGGTGGGAGGGGAGCTGAGTGAGGGTGAGACATGAGTGATGGTGTGAGTAGTAGTACAGTGGTAGTAGTTGAGTGGGGGAATGATGGAGCTTTGGTAGGATGTAAGATATGCAAGGAGAGGGCATGCAGTGAGCACATGTAAGGTATGCTTGTACATGTTAGTTGAGGAGGTGTGATAGTAGTGGGAAGATGGAGGAGATAGTTTTGGGATAGTACCGTGGTTGGCTATTGGAAAAATTGGAGGGGTTTGTGTAATAAAGGTAGGACCACTGGGGGCGGGAGGAAATAGGGGGCAGGGTGGGGAGCGGAGTGGATAGAGACCCCTGTTAGTAGCTCTTATGAGGGGCTGGAAACAATCAGGTAACAGAGTAAACTGTTAAATGAACATATGATAGTGACAAAGGGTGGTTGTAGTTTTAAAAATGGTGACTGCCACAGGTAATATTTATTAACTTTGGGATTGGCTTAAGGTAATAAACAGGGAAGGGGAAGAGGGAGAACAAGGGTGTGAGCAGGCAGTTCTTTTGTACTGCTGCTAATGAGCCAAAGCAAAGACATGTTTGTGTTTAAGAAACAAACAGAATTGACCAAGGACTGCTCTGAAACTGTAAGTAATTTCTTAACCATTTCTCAGGTGGAAAACAGGATAACCTTGTATCAGTAGGCTACTGTGGTCTCAGTTTAAATTAACAAACACACAGTATTGATCAGTTATGGATACTATTTGCTAACAAAATTGAATAAGAGAGAAAGTGGAAGATGAGTGTGTGTGTGTGTGGGGGGGGGCTGCGTACAAGCCAAAGCAGAGTGCTGTTCAGGGGAAAAATGATTATTGGCTCAAACAGGTAGACACATACTCAAAGTTAACTTTAGCTGTTTGCAGACAGTTCAGACCCGGACAGTGCTAAGTAACAGTGTGCGTGTATATGGATGGGTCTACATCAGTTTGCAGGGTATACATGCCTCAGCGGGAGTGTACAGTCATCGTGTACATCTGAACCATATCAGCCTGTCCCTGCATTGATGGTATGGTTGACAGGGATGTAGTACAGGTATCATCATATGCACACGGTATCCTAGTGCTGACACATGTACACCTACACACACATGGATAACATTATGGAGACCACATCCAATCAGTGTTACTAACAGCTATAAGGCATCATTGCTGGATGGCTACACTACCTGCCGTATATGCATTACACTCTACTCCCTTCAACATGTTACACTGCAGTATTGTGGTACACTGCAGTACAGTCACCGTTTGCATCAGAACCATATTAGCCTGTCCCTGCATTGATGGTATGGATGACAGGGATGTGGCACAGGTATCATCATATGCACAGAGCAACCTAGTGCTGACACATGTACACCTACAACATAAATGGATAACATTAAAGAGACCACATCCAACCAGTGTTACTAACAGCTATAAGACATCATTGCTGGATGGCTACACTACCTGCCATATATGCATTACACTCTACTCCCTACAACGTGTTACACTGCAGTACTGTGATACACTGTTGTACAGTCACTGTGTCCATCAGAACCATATCATCCCATCCCTACATTGATGGTATGGATGACAGGGATGGGACACAGGTATCATCATATGCACAGGGTGTGATGTTGGTTTGCCAGAGGCCGAGGGTGGGCCATACATTTGACACCATGTGTATGGGTGAGGGGTGAACTGTAGAGAACTGGGTGAGGTGATGTGGTGTTTGTAGGTATGGGGTTGCCCTAGGTGGGTTTGCATAGCATGTTGGTATGCATGCACACAGTTCTGCTTTGTGGCTGCCGCTGCCCTACACCGGTGTTTATGGACAGTTGCAGACCATACCTGCCAGGGTGTGCAGTTCACTGCCTTCCGGCCATGGACACATGGACTGTGCCTGCCAGGGGTTTTGTGGGCATGTCCAGGTATAGGCCTCAATGTGCAACTCTCATCTTCTGATGACAACTGTCCTCTGGTACCAGGTCCCTCCTGGGAATGGCCAGGATCACGTGCATGTGGCCTGCTGTGGTGTGGTGTGGACAGTACACCCCCTGCACTGCCGGGGCTGCTACTGCCACTACAGGAGCCCCTTGGTGTCCTAGCATGTTCACGTTGTCTGCCAGTTGTTGGTGTTGCTGGCCTATGTCCATGCAGGTGCCGCCGTATCCCCACCACACGTTGAAGCACGGGCACACCATGGCTGATGAGGGCCATCATCTCATCATGCTGTCTATCCGTGTGCTTGGTATAAGAACAGATGGCACCAGACAGTTCATGGAGGTTGTCACTTACAGATGCAAGAGCAGCCTTCTTCTGCCTCAGGCCGTGTCTGGTGTAACATTCCATATGTGCCTGCACTGCCATTACAGCCTGAAACATGCACCTGCTGGTACCAGCTATGTTGCCTATGCCAGGGGCATGATGTCCAGCGGCCCTACCATGAGCACCCCGGGACATCCGCTTATGTGGTGCCCTGCTAGCCATCCAGCTCTGCCTGCTGCAACCAGACACAGTAGGCATGGTTACCACACTTCCCTGTGCACTGCCACCAAATGCCACCTGTTCTTCCTGTATGTCCACTGGTGATGGGGTATGTGTAGGCACTGAAACTGTGTGCGAGGTTGGGTGGGCTAAAAGGGGGATGTCAAATGTTGGCACAGTGTCAGCCCCTGACAACCCCACCTGTGCCTCAACAATACTATCATCATTTTCGGTGTCTGTATGGACGCCAACATCAGACTGCATACAGACCCTGACCCACCTCGCCACCTGTGGGGCAAAACAATAAACGCACTTTAAAACCTGTACAGCATTGCCTAACAGTACACACACACACACACACACACACACACACACACACACACACACACACACACACACACACACACACACACACACACACACCTCTCCATGGCTTTGCAGACAGTCCCATGTATGTCCATGTGTTACCCCATCCTGCATCAGACTTGTTAACATACACACATTGATACCACTCATTAACATCTCAGTCCTCTAAATGCCCACAAGCAGCCACAACACAAGGCCTGTTGCTACTTTACCTGCCTGACCTGTGTGTAGTAGTTTTACATGGCCTCACTGCTATTTGGTATGCACCCTCTGTATGCCCGGAAATGTTGTGCCTGGCCCCTATATGTGTGGGCTACTATGTTGTATCCTTAATATCTCGCACTGGTGTGTCATATGTATGTAATGCTCAGTACATGCCAGATATACTGCCCCTTCAGCCTATCATGTGACAACTGTAATATTTGGATACACTCCCTGATGTTGACTAGTACTTCCCAATGCATCTGTAGAGCTGCATACATGGGTTGTAGGTGACCTCTCTGTTGACTGCAATATTAAGGGTGTACTTGATGTCTACCTTCCCTCTGGATGCCTGTTCCATGCTACAGACCATATTATACTATTTGCTGTCCTGTAATTACACACGACAGGTATTCCTGGTGTGTAATGTGGCAGCTCATGTCTATGTACTGCACAGTCCCACAGGGAGGTACAGCCATAAGAACACCCAACAATCACACATGTGCACACATGGCCACCCACACAAACACACACATCCTACATGCATCTACCTCCCTCCACTTCACCAGAGTGACCCTGCAGACAAACTAACTAACCACCAGGACACACACACACACACACACACACACACACACACACACACACATACAGGTGAGGTTGCACAATGATAGTACACACAGTCCTCCTATTACCCATCTGCCAACATGCAGAACATATGGTACAGAACAGCATGCAGTTCAGCTTTAGTCAATCCATGCTAGCAACATTATACATGTGTGTGATGCATGTGCTGTGTCACTAGGTGGTGCCCCTTTCCCTGGGTATCACTGCACCCATGTACACAATATTGCTGTGCACCTGTTCTGCACCTGCCATTTAAAGTGCAGCACAACTCACAGGTATACAACCCATTGCTGAATGTGTAGTACTGTGTCAGTTATGTCAGCTTTACTTCTCACAGCCCCTATGTTTTTCAGCAACACATACCTGGGATGATATGTGGACAGTTATCATTGGTGAATGCCTGATGCCTGATTTACAGCTGTCAACATTAACAGACCATGTATGACCACTCCAATACTCTTACACTGGCAACCATCAGAGCATACCAGGCTATGGGGGTTGTACACATCTTTATTGATTTGACACACACATCTTTGATCTGCCATTGGACCACATCACCGCATATCTTAGCAGTACATGGGCCCGATATGTGACAAATGTCCTGTACTTTCACATGCAGTGTCTACAGATTGTGTTAGGTGTGCAGCTGCTGACTGCAATGCATACACACTGTTTGGGCATATGTGTGCACACCCTTATCATAATGGTTTATCACACCTCTTGTGTGTACTATGGCAGTCACTGTTCCTGGCAGGGGTATACCAGCATGGACCATCTGCATTTGCCACTGTATGTTCAGTCTGCCTTACACACTACTCCTATTCTGCATGATTGCAAGGTCTACTCATGTGCACATCCCATGGTGTTCATACACTGCATCACTATTTCTGTGTGGGTAGGGTTATGGCTGCCACAGGCCCTGAATCTGACTATGTGCATATAGAGCCATTCCTAACATCCTTAGTATCCCTGCTGCAGTGTACTGGTGTGACATGCTGAAACCCCCCTCCTTCAGCCTTTATGCAGATGCACGGCAAGTAAGCCCTACACATGTGTCACTTTGCAGTGTCCCATACACTGAACACCACATGTTGCAGCTTAGACCCAGCTGGTAATGTGGACTACTGTAATGCCTTATGCCATAGTGTATCTCTGCAGTGGTTGCCATTGTCCTACAGGTATATACACTGGTGTTGAACTGTATGTGGGTGTTGTTCCAAACATGTCCCTACTGTAGGCCATGTCTACCACCAGTATGTTACTCCCTGTGGACACATTCCGCAATGACAGGATGTAAGTTATCATACAGGTGTCTGACATACCCTTCCAATACCCCATCATGGTCACCCCTGTGAGACCGTGCATTTCACAGCAACAATACATGCACATGTACAGCATGCATTCAGGGTAGGTGTGTTAGATGTGTGCATGGAATATACCATCACCTTTACATGCCCGGTATGTTGGCAAGCATCTACATAAAACGTACTCACCAGCTACAGGCTGCTGCCTTGCTGGTATCCCAGAGGGACCTCCTTAAGATGGGGAGAGAGATGCAATGTCAGTGGCCACACCTGTGGCAGTGCTACAGGGTGGGTGCAGTATTAAAATACTTCAACGATACATTCCTACAATAGTACCACATCTGGACATCTGTTTATCACTACAATGCAGCAACACAATATATCTATGACATGTCAGATGTGCATGATCTACCTGTACCAATGTGGATGTATACACAACAGTGGTCTACTAATGTGCCCTGTGTCCTTACCTGCATGCTTCTCAGCTGGTGTGTGGGTGACACCCACCTCCATGAAGGAGTCCAGCGGTTGACGGCTGTCTGGATGGGCAGATGCCATGAGGCTGGCCAGGAGCTCCTCCACATGTGGCAGGGGGGATGGATGGCATGGTCCCCCCTGTGGTGAGGTGATCCCACCAGACTGCAGCAGCATGCTGACAGGCATTGCGAAGCAGGTCAGTACAATGATTCTGGACCTGCTCATAACTGTGGTTGTGCAGTCCGACATCAGTGACCCTGTGGACTAGGTCATTCCAAAGGGTGGTCCGCTCCTGATGCTCATGTTCAGTCCTGCCAAACAGCACTGGATAGTGCTGGATCAAGTGTGATATCATCACATCATTCTCCACTTGGGAATAGGTGGGCAATCATGCATGTGCCATCTTGGCTAAAAGACATAAAGATGGAAACAGGTCTGAGCAACTCATACAGCAAGGTTACCACAGTTCGTAAAACACATCTCTGTCACCCCATCCCCCCCACCATATCAGCTTCAACAAACTGTACAAACAACTCATTAGGTATGGTTACAGCTTACCTACCAGTGGGACAGATATTATATTGTACCACACTTTCTGCTATGTGATTGTAGCCATGTCCCCTGTATGGACATTATCATTGCTGGCCTGTTACAGACTATTCACCTGCATACCATTGTTAGGGCCACTATGGTGTCATATACGCCAGTGGTATGGCTGCTCTGGGATTGCTGCACATATGACATTCTGTGTTATTGGGGATATCTATGCATGCTGTTGGACATGTTCCGTGATTGTGTAGACTATTACTACTAACATATATTCTATAACAGTGACACAATAAAATGTATATGTTCTATTGGCCAGCAGATCCACCTCTCCAAACCCATCTGCCCATGATACCTGGCCACATCACATGTGTGTCCAAACCTGGGGCCTCTTCATGTACTAGTCCAGCAATACCATCAGGTGGAACCACCCAGGGGATGTTGCCCCCCCCCTTAGGGCACACACATACATGTCCCTGTCCCCTGAGGTCAGGTCTAGGGTCTGTTCCATATTGGGATCCACAGACACATGTGAGATGTGCTACATAAGTCTGAGGCACCCAGTACATATTCACAGGGCCAACATGCTCCTCCTGCTCAGCCTCCAGACCAGGCACCTTCAGGAAATGGACTGCTGTTGTGAGTAGCAGTGGGTGGGAGGCTTGCTTCCCTTGTGCCCATATTGGAGCCCATGGGGCATCCACATCACAGACCACACACACCATCCAGGGTGTTTACCCACCACGTGTCACATTCACATACCACCCCTGTGCACAGTCCACTATATCTACCAATCCTGACCACCTCCACAAGTGTACCTGCCATATTTCCCTATATTCCCATTGCATACTTCACAGATGAGGGAAACGTAGTCCCAACAAGAGACTAACGTGATGTACCCATCCATGTTGCACACACTGCCGGATGTAGATATCTGTGCTGGTGACTCGCTCATAGCACGCATCACTGTGGTAGTAATATAGGGGACATGTCTTTACATACATATATGTGTGTGATTGTATATATGTAGACATGTGCATATAGGTATATATCTATATATGTGTAGATATATGTGATGTATATATGTGCGCATATATCTGTCTACACATGGGTATCTGTATATTTGTGGACAAACATGCTGATATACATATATATATATATATATCTTTATATATTATATATGCGACATATGTACACATATGCATACCTATATGTGGGGTACATTCAGACATCAGCTCCACAATCTCATAACACCTTCCTGCACAGCTGCACTGCTCTGCCTTGCTACAACATAGACATATGCCATATATGGACCCAGCCTGACATTAGGGGGTTATATGTAGAACCCAATTGCAAGTAGCCCTATTACACACCTATGGCATTTCGGAATGCTACATTACATATTAACCTGAGTATCATGCCAGTGGTGGGCTGTGGGTCCCATGTGTCTATCATAATGGCATTACTTCTACCACCAGCTATTGGCTACATAATATACATACTTCCCATTACACAACACACACTATGATGGCTTACATCTTGTCAGTCAGTGCTGACCTGCACAGTTGATGGCTATGGCCCACTACCCACAGGGACAGACACAATTGTCCATAGCAGTTGTTTAGTTGAACATCACAACAATACCTGATGGCACATATAAATCATTCCACATCATCTGTCCCATTATTATGGACCAGGTACTACATTCCATTACATGTATATATACTTCACATACCTGTTGTGGGAATGATGTCTTGATGAATGAATGCTGGCTGAATGCCTTTGCCTTAGGCTTTTTTTTTTTGAAGTTCTTTGTCTTTCTTTCTCTTTTTTTTCTCTCTCTCTCTTTCTCTCTCTGCAGTAAATGGATTGAGCTGCTTTTAATAGATTGCAGCATGATTTTAGTAGGTGATGCACATGATCAGGTGATGGCCTCTGCACCAATCAGTGTCCTCCACTTGCTAACTACATGTAGCTTGCTGTGTAGTACTTCCAATTACCACTGTCATGTCAACCACCTACTATAAATCCCTACATCATATGGGCATGGTCCCTTTACCGTTCCTGTGTGATGGACATCCTTCCTGTGGGTGGGCATCAGTGTTACAGACAGCAGGTAGCAATACCTCTTACAGGAGAACTGGCACACTCAGGCCAGCTACACATTTGTAGGAGGTTCCAAAACTACAGACAGAGTGTGACTAGAGTTGTGTTATGCTTTGTATAGTACTGGTGTCACAGAGTGTGTGTGTACATACTAGTTTACTTTAGAATGCAGTCTGTCTGCATAGCTCTCAACTGTGGGCCCATCCTCGTGGTGGTCAGAGGTGTGCCTATCATGTTTTGTCTGTCCACCACACAGGTCCTGTGTCAGATATTTCACTGGCAGTGTGTGTGTTGAGTGCTATCAGGACATGGCTGCATCCATTTATGTTTCTAACCTCAAATCCCTGACTAAGGGTATGTTGCAGACTATCCTGTGACACCAATGACTTGCTTAGTGTATGGGAACAGTTTTTCACATATAGGCCTGTGTTCCAGACTCTGTCCTCCACCTACATACCAAGCTTTGCATATATGACATGCTGTCAGGGGTTGTTCTGTAGTGGGCTGTGAGTATATCATGCTGCCATTCCTGCCATCAGTCCACTGCTGTTGTATTCACCACACATATGGTGGGGCTGGGGCCATATATGTGTGGGCTTCACCTACACAATACATGTGTGCCCTTATGCTCTCCAGAGGTCAGTGTATGGAACAGTATATGACCCTGTATTATTGAGTCTGGGGGGGTGCACCATAAATAACCTAGGCTGTTACAAAATATGGGGGTATCAGGGGTGAGCTGCCTTAAGGTATCTGGATGTACAGTTCCATACAATTCACCTATATTTGCATGAGTTACATGAATTGGGTTAATGCAGGCCTACTGCCTCCTGCTGTTCTGTTTGTCAGTGTGCTTGTGATGGCGTCAGTTATGCCTTGTTATGTAACAGTTACATCCTATTTGGTCAACTGAAGTCTTTACCACCTAGTGATTGTGTGCAAAGTGTAGATAGAGGCTGCTGAACTATACACCTGCATTACTTACTGTTGATTATTCAGTATCCTGTGGCCCAGTCTGTCTTTACTATTGTACTATTTGAAGGGCTTGGCCTAGACAGCAACAGTTGTGAACCTTTTCAGACTACTGTATTAGTATAACAGTTTCACAGTTGCATTACTCTGTTTATATGGATGTCAGTGTCTGAACAGCTATATAACATGGCATATAAAACTGTAATAGTACACAAATAAAGGTTTTCCATTTATGCAAACCTGTGAATGGTGTTATATCCTATGACCTCTCTGTGGGTATATGTTGCAGGCAATGATTGTCATTTGTATGGGGGGCTCATACAGTGTCCAGTTGTTAAGGTGTTAACTGTAGGCATAGTGGCTATTCCATATTGTGTGCACCTTCTACATATGTAGCTTACTGTATATATCTCTGCATGTGTACGTGTAGTCACATGTATATCTATATATCTATATATATATCTATATATATATATATATATATATATATATATATATATGTGTGTGTGTGTGTGTGTGTGTGTATATCTGCATCTGCATATATGTGTCTGTATATCTGCATCCTGGGGATGTTGATAGCTTCCACATTGTACATTTCGTATGGGAGCCAGACTATGATATGTTACCAATACCAGGCTGACATCATACAGGTGGGATGGAGTACTGTTAACATCTTGTGCCCATGTCATGTCATGTCCTGGTTATGAGATCTGCAACACTTGGTAGTGTATTGCAGGGCAGACAAGTTTGGCTGTAGGGGGTTTTACCTATTCGTACAAGACGTATATTGTTTGAGGCCTCTCAAATCCATTAACGGTGCATGTGGACATATATGTTTTAGTTAATTTCCCATTGTTATCTACAGATGTATGTCCATATATACCTATATAATATATATATATATATATATATATATATATATATATATATATATATATCTGCTTACATATATATAACTATGTCCATATATACCTACATAGCTATATATCTGCTTACATATATGTAACTTGCTGTGTATATTTAGACATATAGGTGTAGACATATATATCTATAGATGTAGGCATTTGCATGTATATATGTTCATATATATTTCTATATACTTGTATATATTTCTATATTATATATATCTACATATATAGATATGTTGTATCTGTTTAGATATTGATGTATTTACACACACACACATACATCTAAATGTTGGAATACATTCTCTGTACTCTTGAATGACCGGGCTGGATGATATGTTTTTTGAAAACATCAGGGGTATGTATATGTGACATGGCTTAGTGGTAAATCATTTTGGATATGGTGTGCAGGGTCCTGGGTTTGAACCTTTCAGAGGCTGTTTATTTTGTTGCTGGGCAGAACACTGGCCAGTGGAAAAGAGTGATTAAGGCACGTTAAAGCAGTTGTAAACAGGTTTGCGGGATGGTAAGCACTGCTAACCTGCCGTTACATCTGCTTACAGAGAGTTAGCTTCAAGATTGCTTAACGAGTGTAGGCATTACAACCATGCAAATGGGGTTAAACTCACGTACTAGTGCTTAAATATGCTTACTACTGCTTATTGGTCTTTAAACATGCTTACTAATGCTTTATTCATTGTGACACTGACACCTCACATGTGCATTTACTGCAGTACTCAAGTTCATAAATATATGTTATTTAGTGGGTTTTGCAACATAAATATTGATCATAATGTGCTTTGCCATGGAAAATGGAATGTGCTGCAGTGGAACTCGAACCAGGAATGCCTGCTCACTACACTATTGCTATGCTTCTTAATTTGAATATATCTTCCTTGTCATCCTCTTCAGCCATTTAAGCTGCATTAACCGTAGCTAAGTGATGGGCACACCAGCGCACCTACAGTTAGCTTTAATGGGGTTTTTATAAAAAAAAATAAATAAAGGGTTTGTTCATTTCATTTATGTATACTGTTGCTGTTGTACACAAGGGGGACTGTTGGTGGGGATATGCGGACAAAAATGAGTGGTCTTGCTCATTTCTGACCCCTTTCTGCTGTTCTTCATTGCGGGGGTATGTATATTCTGAGAGCTCTTCTCTCAGACACGCCCTGCACTCTAACACGCTCAGTGTAAGACTAGGAGCTCAAATAGTGCACCTCATTACTATGCATGACGTACTGCCGTCCTTCTTCTAAATGGCCGCCTCCGTGAAGGACTAAGCTAGTCCTGCATATAGGAATAGTAAATCTGGGGGATAGTGTTATAGAAAGTGTCATTTTGATGATGCTGACACCCTAGCTTTGGGGTTAAGGCTATTATATTATTACATTTTTCTGAATCAGTGTCGTAAATTGTATTGAAGACACGATCACAAATTTCAGAATATTTTGTAGAGAAAATACCCACAATATTTCTGGCCGTTGTATACCTTTAAAAACCTATCTCAATAAATGTAGCTAATTCTCCCACTTAGCAAAGTCTGTGAGTGGGTATTTTTATTTTTGATGCTGTGCACAAAATGTTTTCAGTAAATATATTTAAAATGTGACCCTCTTATTTTCATATTCTGATGGAAATATGACAAAATAGCATTAGTATTAGAATGTTTGGCACAATTCATTTTTCTTTACTGTAGCAGAAGGCACACCAAAGGCAATTGCTATATAATAATTGAAAGCTCCATTGGTTGACTGAAATTATATGAATGCAGCAGTGAGAGAAAGCTTAAATATTTATGAGAGTCAATATAAAAATAATGACTGCTCAACCATTAGTGATCATGAATTGCACATCACCAGCATTGTTAACTCATTTAGTTGAAGCCAAAGTAGTTAAATTTCATCAGGCATGAGTAAAACCACCAGAACTATCAGTCAGTGAGTTCTTGCATCAATCAGTGAAGTTTTTACAGTTTTTAACTTCTGTTCCCATAAACTTGACACGTCTTGTAGTTCACACTGTTTGCTTGTTGTCTTAAGCTAATATATTTGCAGTGATCAGTCTATTATACCACTTCTGAGAAGACTCTGTTCAGCTGATACATTCCCAGGTTATGTATAGTAACATCACACTTATAGCCTTCATGACACACATTTTGAACATGTGAGCTACAACCTTTCAGGTTTAATAACTTACAGTGTAATGGCATCTTCCCTTGAAACTATCAGTGTTGAATGTTAATATCCCCAAATACAAACATGGGAGATACTATTGTGTATGACTCCATTGTACTGGCATAAAATGTTATGTAAAAATTGGACTGACATACTGTATGTAAACAGTTATGATGTGCATAATAATCACCAATGAAAAGTAACTTGGAGAAAAAGAAGAAACCAAAGTACTGCATTTTTCACATTTTCACATTATTTTCAATAAGAAACACTATCAATGGTTTTTAGCCCATAAGTCAGTATTACAAAGGAAAAAAAATATGCTTAGTGATGCAATTAGTGCAAATTACCTTCTTGTAGGGCCTAACTGTAGGACTTTGAGAGCTACATGGCAGTGGCTTTGTTGCAACAGTTTTCCAGTTGTTCATAAGAGTGCTGTTCAGCTCATTTGCAGACAGCTGTTGTGACTGACAGTGGTACACACAAACATAGTGAGCAGATGCATATCCAGTACTGTGAGTACTATTTTTAATGCACCAGTGAGGACTCTTGTGACTTTTAGACATGAATCATGGTATTGCCTGGTGCCATGTAACAGTCTTCCTGCTTTACAGAATGGTAAACAGGAGTGTCTAGTATCCTCATGTATGGTTGGTAGTCCTGTACTAAGGCTGGCAGGCAGCACTTGTGTAGCATAGCAGTGCTATGTAGTGCAGTGATGTAGTGTAATTAGGTGCAATGCAATCTGCCTTACAAATATCTATGTGCAGCTCCTTGGTAAGGTATTCTATACCACAAGTAATCACCAGCCTATGTCCTGCTGCCATTGCCGACTGCAATTCATAAAGAAATAATTGTCAATGGGCTCCTACTGATGAGAGGTGACTGCATCATTGTCTGGTGTGTGGGTAAAGGTAGTGTGTTGTATCAGGTTTGCCTGCACTGCATGAAGCTCTGGGTCAGTAGGCATTTTCTAGCTATGTGAAAGAGTTATCTATGATTGTTTTTGCTTGTGCTGTTTTATTATACCATTGTTTTGCTCAGCTCAATATACTGTGCAACATATTAGCAGGGGAAAGTTGATTGCTGAACTTTGGGGCACAACGCATTTTGTAGGTATGCAGTTGCTGTTACATGTATTACCCAGTTAGGACTAGGTGAAATTATTTATTATCATGAGGGAAAGCTGCTTTGCATATGAATTGTGCATGGAGTACTGTGCTTATACAATGAGGCAGTGTTATCCTGTATATGTGCATGGTGAACTGTGCTTCCACAATGGGAGAATGTCTTCTTGTGCTATGAGCATTGAGGATAGTGCTTCCACAATAGGACTATGCTTTATTGTACTAGATGGATGGAGCACTGTTCTTGCACAATGTGAGAATGTGTTCTTGCACAAAGTGCATGGAATACTGTACTTACTCAATAGGACAATGTGTTCTTGTATTATGTACACGAAGAATGTGTTACACGATGAGACAATGTGGTTCTGTACTATGTGCACAGAGTATTGTGTTTACAAAAGGAATAAATCAAAACGTAATGCCAAAACCAAAGACTGAGTTCCACAATTAAAATTCACTCGACCAGGAGCAACCATGGTTCACATTAACGCCTTTATTACAAAACATATATCCCACGCATTTTCGTCCTAAAACAAGGACTTCTTCAGACAAATTAAAACTGATTCCTTTAGTTTAAATGCATTCATCTTGTTGAACACAATTATCCAAACTCCAATAAAAACATTTCTTAAGGTTTGAATAAACTAATCACTTTATACTTCTCATTAATATTCATGATTTCATTCCACATTGATCATCCCCCTAAACCCTATCTCATTAACATTACTGCCTTATTCAAAAAGTGTTTGAGTGTTGAGTTTTTATTTTTCTAAAGTGTCAAGTGCTTTATTTCATAACCACCTTTTACTTCATTTGTTAATTAATATATAAAACATTGTATATAAAAATATTAAATATATAATTATTTATATATAAATACCTTCAAATATATGAATATATAAAAATGTATGAATAAATAATTAAAAATCATAAGCATTTATTTATAAAATTCATATTTGTTTTTAAGAAATTTATTAGAAATTAAAACCATTAACCATTCATTTTGTTTACAAAAGGAAAAATGTGTTGTCATACAATGTGTATGGAGCACTGTGCTTACAAAATGGGTCAATATGTTCTTGTAGTATGTGCGTGGAGTATTGTAATAGAGGAATGTGTACTTATACTATGTGCATGGAGTATTGCGATTATACAATGGGACAATGTGGTTTTTCGCTATTTGAATGGAGAATTTTGCATACTCAATGGGACAATGTGTTCATGCACAAAGTTCCAGGCGTACAGTGCTTATTCAATATCACAATGTGGTTTTGTGCAATGTGCATGAAGTACTGTGCTTACACAATGGAAGAATGTGTTTATGTACTTTGTGCATTGAGTACTGTGCTTGTGCAATGAGGCAATGTGTTCCTGTAATATGTGCATGGAGAACTTTTATTACAGAATGGGACTATGTAGTTTTGTACTATATGCATTGATTACTGTGCTTACAGAATTGAAAAATATGTCCTTACATTATGTGCATAAAGTACTGCACTTACAGAATGGGAGAATGTGTTATTGTACTATGTGCATGCAATAGTGTGCTTCCATAATGAGACAATGTGTTGTGCATGGAGTACTGTTTTTCTACAATGGAACAATGCTATCTTGTACTATGTGCATGGAGTAATGTATTTACATACTTGACAATATTGTCTTGTACTATGTGCATGGAGTATTATGTTTCCATAGTAGAGACATTTTTTTCTTCAACTATGTGCATAGAGTACTGTGTTTTCACAATGGGGCAATGTCATCCTGTACCATGTGTGAGGAGTACTGTGCTTACATAATTGAACAATGTATTCTTCTAGTATGTGCATGGAAGACTGTGTAGACACAATGAAAAGAGTTCTATGACCATGGGTACTGTGCTAAGAGAATAAGCAATGCATTGTTGTACTATACACATGAAGTACTGTGCTTATAAATAGGAAATATGTTCATGTACTTATGTGTACAGAGTACTGTGCTTACACAATTAGAAAATGTATTATTGTACTATGCACATGGAGTACTGTGATTTCACTATGTGCTACAGTAAAAAAAAATGTCTTGTGCTATGTGCATGAAGTATTTTGTTTTTACAATGGAACAATGTTGCCTTGTACTGTGTGCATGCGGTACTGTGTTTCCACAATAGGACAATGTGCATTGCGTACTGTGAATACACAACAAGGCAATGAGATTTTGTACTATGTGTACAGAAAACTGTGCTTTTAAAATGGGACAATATAGTCTTGTACTATGTGTGTAGAGTATTGTGCTTCCACAGTGAGACAATGTGGTCTTGTATTATGTGCATGGATTGATGCTCTTCCAGACTGCGACAAAGTATTCTTGTGCTATATACATAGAAGACTGTACTTACACAATGGGATAATGAGTTATTTTACTATATGTATGGAGTACTGTGTTTACACACTGGAGTACTCTTCTTAAACAATCAGAAAACATTTTTACTTTGTGCATGGGGTACTGTGTTTCCACAATGCGGCACTGTATTCTTGCACTATGTGCATTGAGGACTGTGCTTCCACAGTGACACAATGTGTTTTTACTATGCTCATGAGGTGCTGTGCTTACACAATGGATTAATGTGATTTTGTACTATGTGCGTCAAATAGTGTGCTTACACAATAGAAAAATGTGCTCTTGTACTATGCCCATAGAGTACTTTGCTTATACAATGAGGCAATGTGTTCTTGCACTATGTGCCTGGGGTACTGTGCTTACAGAATGGGACAATGTAGTCTTGAACTAAGGGCATAGAGGACTGTGGTTACAGAATGGGACAATGTGTTTTTTACTATATGCACGGAGTACTGTGTCTATGCAATGAGACAATGCGGTTTTGTCCTATGTGCATGGCATACCATGCTTTCACAATGGGGCAATGTCATTTTGTACTATGAGCATGGATTATTGTTCTTACTCTGAGGGAACATGTGTTCTTGTACAATGTGCATGAAGGACTGTGCCTCCACAATGAGACAATGTGTGTTTTACTATGTACATGGAATACTTTGCTTACATAATGAGGCAATGTGTTCTTTAAATATGTGCTTGGAGGACTGTGCTTCCACAGTTGGACAATGTGATGTTGTGTAATGTGTATGGAGTACAGTGCTTCCACAGTAGGACACTGTTGTCTATTACTGTGTATGGAGTACTGCACTTACCCAATATGACAATGTAGATTTGTACTATGTGCATGGAGTACTATGCTTAGAAAATGGGGCAATGTAGTCTTGTACTATGTGTTTAGAGTACTGTACTGTACTTCCACAATGGACAATGTGTTCTTTTACTGTGTGTACAATGGAAAAATGTAGCCTTGTAACATGTCCATGGAAGACTGCACTTAAACAATGAGAAAAACGTGTTCTTGTACTATGTGTGTGGAGCACAATACTTCCATAATGGGACAATGAGGTCTTCTACATTATGTGCTGAGGATTGTGCTTATACAATAGGGAAATGGGTTCTTGTACTATAGGCATGGATGACTGTGTTTCTACAGTGACACAATGTGTTTTTGCTATGCGCATTGGGTACTGTGCTTATGCAATGAGGCATTGTGTTCTTGTACTAAATGCATGAAGCACTCTGCTCACATGATGGGACAATGTGTTTTTGTATTATGTTATTGGAGTACTGCAGTTCCACAATGGGACAACATGGTCTTGTATTATATGCACAGAATACTGTTTTTCAAGAATGGAGCAATGTGTTCTTGCACTAAGTGCATGGAGACAGATATTTCCCCAGTGGAACATTGTGGGCTTGTACTATGTACATGGTGGACTGTGATTATGTGCTTGGAATACTCTGCTTCCACAATGAAACAATGTAGTCTTATACTATGAGATCAGATTATTGGGCTTACACCATGGGAAAATATGTTCTTGAACAATCTGCATAGAGGTCTGTGCTTCCATAACGGGAAAGTGTGTTTTTCTTTGTGTATGAAGTACTGTGAGTATGCAATAAGGCAATGTGGGTTTGTCCTATGTGCATGGAATACTGTGCCTAGACAATGAGGAATGTGTTATTGTACTATGTGCATGGAACACTATGTTTACACAATGGGAAAATTTGTTCATGTACTATGCTTATGTAGTACTGTGGTTACATGATGAGATGTGTTTCTGTTCTATGTGTATGGAGTACTGTGCTACTATTGGACAATGTATTATTGTACTATAAAAATTAGAAAAAAGAAAATATTGGCCGCTTAATGGAACTTTTGGCCTGATGAAGCCTACGGGTGAAAGCGCTTGCCAGACTGTATATTTCAATAAATTATAACTTTTTTTTATTTTATTAAATGCTCCGGTGAGTTTATGTCGTTTTTCATATTGTGACTTGTACGGATATGTAAGGAGATACATATGAACCTTGAATGAGAGGAAATAACTTGGATATATCTACGGTGAAGTGAATAACTGCCGATATTGCTGAGATTTTGAATTTATACTTTTGGCGCCATTTTCAAGGTTTGATAGTGTGCGTCACTAACTGCTTGTTTTGCCACTCTCCCTGCATTAACTTTTTTGAAAAATATTATTGTACTATGTTTACAGAGAACTGTGCTTCTACAGTGGGACAATGCTGTCTTGTACTATGTGCATGAAATACTATGCTTTCACAATGGGACAATGTGTTGTTTTAAATGTGAATGGAGCACTATGTTTACAAAATGGGACTATGTGTTCTTGTCTTTTGTGCATGGAGCACTGTGCTTATACAATAGAACAATGTGTTCTTGTACTACATGCATAGTTCATTGTGCTTACACAATGGGACAATATCTTGTTGCATTACATACAAGGATTACTGTGTTTATACAATAGGACAATGTGGTTTTGTACTATGTGCATAAAGTATTGTGTTTACACAACAGGAAAATGTGCCCTTGTATTATTTCCATACAGTACTGAGCTTACACAATGAGGCAATGTATTCTTGTACTATGTTCATGGAACACTGTGCTTACAGGACAGGACAATGTGGTTTTATACTATGCCTGTAGAGTACTGTGCTTTCACAATGTGAAAAGGTGTGCTTTCACAATGGAGTAATATTGTCTTGTATTATGTTGATGGAATAATTTGTATGGAGTACTGTGCTTTCACAATGTGAAAATGTGTTCTTGTATTATGTGCATAGAGTACTGATATTACACAATGAGACAGTGATATTTAATACATGTGCACAGAAAATTGTGCTTAGAAAATGGAGCAATGTTGTCTTGTACTATGTGCATAGGGTACTGTGCTTCCACAATAGGAGAATGTTGTCTTGTATTATGCACACGGAATAATGTGTGTCAAGAATGAGGCAATATGTTCTTGCACTATGAGCATGGTGGACTGTGCTTACACAATGAACAATGTGTTCTTGTACAAGGTACATGGATCACTATGCTTCCATGTGCTGTGTGGTGCTTTCACATTTGGACAATGTGATCTGGTGCTATGCACATGGAGGATAGTGTTTCCACAATGGGACTATGTTTCCTTATAGGTTCATAGGTAGGTACTAGGCTATCGGCTCAAGGGCCTAAGTAAGCCTAGCCAACAAAGTTCCCTGGCTTATGCCAACCCAAGAAAGTTAATTTCCTGTGCCCCTGTCAAGCAGAGTCACCAAAGTGATCCCCGGGGTGTATTTCCTATTTCCCATCCACTCATCAAGATTTTTCTTGAAGAGTGTTAATGAGGAACTTTGCTTGACATAGATGGGTAGCTTGTTTCAGAGTATGGGAAGTCTCTGGGACAGGAATCTATACCTCCAGCAAGTCCTGTTTATTGTGGTGACAAGGTTTATGTCCCTAGAGTGTGTAGCTCAGAGGGATTGGGATTTCTTTAGGTGTAGCATATCCAACAGCTCTGGGTTTGACATAGCTTTATATGTTAGGCAGAGATCACCTCGGAGTAGGTGATATGCTACAGAGTAAAGCTGGAGTTTTTTTGAGATGATCAGTGTAGGGCATCTGTTTGAGGCCAGTAATTGTCTATGTGAGGTACTTCTGTGGCCTTTCCAGCTGCTGCAGATGTCTTGTGAGGTACATTCCAAAAGGGGCGTTGTACTCTATAATGGGTCTAATGAATGTCGAGCAGAGAGGAACAATGAACTCTTTTTTCCTGGATGAGAACCCTTTTGTGATAAGGTGTGCTATGTAGAAGGATTTCCTGACTACTGTGGCAATGTGATTATCAAAGGAGAGACTACTGCCCACCTGGGTCCCAAGGTCTTTTATCACGCATTCGGTGTTAAGAAGACTGCCGCCTATGTAGTAGTTCATGGGTACAGAGTTTTTACCAAAGGGGATAACAATGCACTTTTTGGCATTGTACTTGTTTACCTACTATGTACCTACTATGCTTGTACTTCTTGTACTATGAGCATGGAGTACTGTGCTTACACAATAGGACAATGTATTTGTGTAGTATATACATTGAGTACTGTCCTTATGGAATGGGAGAATGTGTTCTTGTACTATGTGCATGCAGGGCTGTGCTTACACAATCAACAATAGGTTCTTATATTAGTGCATGGAAGATAGTGCTTCCACAATGGGACTATGTTTTCTTGTGCTGTGTTCATGGAATACTGTGTTTACTTAACGGGGCATTATATTCTTGTACTAAGTGTATGTAGTACTGTGCTTACACAATGTATGCTTGTAGTATGTGCATTGATTTCTGTGCTTCCACGATTTTATGTGTTGTTCAATGTCAATGGAGCACTGCCCTTATGCAGGTTTTTTATTCTGCGTATGAAGAACTGTGCTTGCACAATCAGACATTGTGTTGTTGTACAATATGCAAAGAGTACTTTGCTTCCACAGTGGGACAATGTTGTCTTGTAGTATGTGCATGGACTACTATGCTTCTACAGTGGGGTAATGCTGTTTTGTACTATACGCATGGAGTACTGTGTTTAGATATTGGGAAAATGTGATCTTGTGCTTTCTGCATGGAGGAATCTGCTTACTCAATGAGAAAATATGTTGTTATACTACATGAATGGAGTACTATGATTCAACAATGGGACGATGTGGTCTTGTACTATCTGTACTGAGGATTGTGCTTACACTATGATAAAGTATGTTCTTGTGCTATGTGCATGAAGAACTGTGTTTGCACAGTGGGAATTGTGTTCATGTACTATGTGTTTAGAGTAATGTGCTTACACAATGGGACAATATTTTTTGTACTATGTGAATGGAGTACTGTGCTTACACAATAGGACAATTACATTGTATTATGTGCACAAAGAACTGTTCTTATACAGTGATAAAATGTGTTCAAGTGTTGTGATCATGCTATACTGCACTTCTGCAAAGAGGCAATGTGTTGTTGTAAAATGTGAATGGAATACTGTACTTACAAAATGGGACTACATGTTCTTTTCCTATGTGCATGGAATATTATGCTTACACAATAGAGAAATGTGTTCTTGTATTATGTGCAAAGTTCATTGTGCATACACAATGGGAACATATGTTGTTGCATTAAATGCAAGGACTGGGGTGCTTACACAATAGCATGATGTAGTTTTGTCCTATGTACATCAAATACTGTGCTTACACAATAGTAGCATGTGCCATTGTACTGCGTACATAGAGTACAGTGGCACATATCCTATTGTGTAAGCATGGTACACAATAGGGGCATGTGCCATTGTACTGTGTGCACAGAGTACTGTGCTTTCAAAATGAGACAATGTGTTCTTGTATTATGTTCATGGAGTACTGTGCTTAAAGAATGGGACAATGCAGTTTTGTACTATGTGTATAGAGTGCAATGCTTTCACAATGTGAAAATGTGTTCTTGTATTATGTGCATTGAGTATTGTTGTTACACAATGGGACAATAAGGTTTTATACTATCAGCACAGAAAACTCTGCTTAGAAAATGTGACAATGTAGTCTTGTATTATGTGATAGTGTACTGTGCTTCCACAATGGCACACTGTGGTCTTTTATTATCTGCATGGAATTGTGTGCTTCAAGAATGGGAAAATGTGTTTTTTTTTCTATGTGTATGGATAACTTTGCTTACACAATGTGCCTTGTACAAGGTGCATGGAAGATAGTGCTTCCAGAAAGGGTCTATGTTTTCTTGTACTATGTGCATGGAGTGCTGTGCTTACACAATGAGGTAACGTGTTCTTGTACTAAGTAGATATAGTAGTTTTTACAGAATAGGACAATGTATTCTTGTACTACATCCATGGAGTACTGTGCTTGCATAGTGGGACAATGTGGTTTTGTACTGTGTGAAGAGAGTACTATGCTTTCACAATGTGAACATGTGGTATTGTAAAATTTGCATGGAGTACTGTCCTTCCAGAATGAGATAACATGTTCTTGTATTGTGTGCATGGAGTTCTTTGCTTCACAATGAGATAATTTATTGCTGTACCATGTGCATGGAGTTCTTTGCTTCACAATGAGGTAATTTGTTACTGTACTATGTGCATGGAGTACAGTTCTTCCACAATGGGAAAATGTGGTATTTCACTATGTGAATGGAGGTTTGTGTTCATGCAATGGGAAAATGTGTTTTTGTACTATGTGTTTGGAGGACTGTGCTTACAGAATGGGACAAATTGTTTTTCGTACTAGGTGCATTGAGGATTGTGATTTTGCAATGTGTGCTGATCATTTTGAATTTTGTGGGCAGAATGGGACAATGTGTTCTTGTAGTATGTGTATGGAGAATTGTGCTTTGAGTTCTTTGCTTCCATAATGGGATAATGTGGTGCTGTAATAAGTGGATGGAGGTCTGTGCTTCCACAGTGGGACAATGTGATGTTGTAATAAGTGCATGGAGATCTATGCTTCCACAGTTGTACAATGTGGTGTTGTAATAAGTGCACTGAGGTCTATGCCTCCACAGTGGGACAATGTGGTGTTGTAATAAATGCATGGATGTCTGTGCTTCCCCAGTGAGACAATGTGATCTTGCAGTATGTGCATGGAGGGTAGGTCTTCCAAAATGGGACAATGTTTTCTTGTACTATGTGTATGGAGTACTGCGCTTACAGAAGGGGCCAATGCTTTCCTGTAGTATGCACATGGAGTATTGCTCTTACACAAGGAGTCAATGATTTTTTTGTAGTATGCACGTGGAGTACTGTGCTTACACAGTGGGACTGTGTGCTCTTGTCCTATCTGCATGGGGTACTGCACTTACTGAATAGGACAATTTGGTTTTGTAATTAGTACTGCCATACAGAATGGATAAGTGTCATAAATATGTTAGTTGAAACTTGTAATTGTATCTGAATACTCAAAATGCTTCTGCTTCATTTTCTAAGGATAAGCACTACTTCTCACCCTAGCTGCCTAGTTTATACTGTATGTATTTGTATATATATATATATATATATATATATATATATATATATATATATATATATTTGTAAATACTTATCCTTACCTCTGAACCTCTCAGAGCAAGAAATCTGGACAAAGCCATAAATAGAAGTGGGACAAAGACTCAAAAACAGGGGCAATTTTTAAATATTTCTCTTACAAACTTAGAACGTTGATAGAATAGCAAGTTGTGCATTAGCATGGATTTTCTGAAGGGTATGAAGTCTGAACCTCAAACATCTGTCATTATTTTCTAACTTCAATCTTTAATGATTTGCCAATAATTTACCAGAAAACCACAATTTTATGAAAAACAGACCAAAAATATGAGGCAAAAATCTGGACATTCTGCAAACATCTGTACAGTTGAAAGGTATGTTACTTATCATTTTTCTGATTTCTCAGTCTTCCACCCTATTGAATAAGTAACTTAATTAGCGAGTGCTCTCAATTAACAAATTAATAAAGTAAATCAATTTGTAATTAAAAGTGATAGTGCCAAACCATGATGTTGCTGAAGTTGCTCACATTGAGTAGCAGATTATATCTTAATATGAGTCAGTAAAGTACCCGTTGGATGAGAGACATGTATTAGGCATCAGCAGAGTGGCAACTTCGCCCTTCAGTGTAAGGGGCATGCAATACACTGTCAGTGCAATTTTATCAAGGTATTACTGCAAATCATATCTAGTTTTTCATGATTTCCTTCATTGGTTGCCCTTTTCTGTTTTTTTGTATAGACCTTCTATTGTTGCTTGTAATTTTGCTGATTTACGTTTTCATGCCTTTACAAAATTGTGTTTTCTGCACTTTGGATGTACCTTACCAAGGACTGGGTAAGAATATCTTATGTGAATACTGTTTGGCATAGTTTCTGCAATGAGTGTTGTAGCTCTTTTTATTATCTATTGCATTTATATATTTTTCTTCTGTGCATGTCTTTTTAATTTTACTTTATTTTTCTCTTATTTATTTCTCTTTGCTGTAACATATTATGCATTGCTTCTCAACATCGATCAGTCATCTTTGCATCTACTTTTGTTATCAAAGAAGACCTGCAAAAAATGTAGTGGATTGTATACAACCTATTTCTTCCCTCTGTACTCTTCAACTATTTCAAAACTATGTTATCTCACTTTATTGCCGGCCTTACTACTGGACAAATGAAAATGTGCTCACACGTGCAATCTGACAAAATGAGCTGGATGAGTGTCTCAACTTACTAAAGTAATAAGGCGGATGTAAGCAATGAAAAAAAATCACACATGGTACTTAGTGAGGAGTTGTCCAGAGGAAGGGGACATGCAAAGGTCAACGAGTTACGCAAGCTGACAGGACTGTGTGAACTGCAAAGTTACCAAAAGCCAAATGAAACTGAAGCAGCAAGCTACAGGTGAAAACAGTAAAACCCTGAAATAGTAGATAGAAGAAAGCATGAAGCACCAAAGCCCATAATGGCAATATGTAAAAAGGCGTACAACATAGGAAACATGAAAATTAATGCTATCAAGCAGTGCACATCATTGATCAACTGCATTGCAGTGTTTTTTGCTGAGGTACAGCAATATTACTACATCAAAGTATGTTGTCATGCTAACCTACAGATTCAGTACATAAAGTTAGTAGCAAATAGCAATTGCATTGTGTAGAAGTAACACGGGCATCTATGTCACCAACATGCATAAACAACTGCTCATAAAAAGCTCCATGCCTGTGTCACTTAAAGTAACAGAGTAACAATAAGTACAACAGAGCACTAATGAGATATACAGTTGATGACACCTCCACTACCCCTATATCTACATCCCTACTAATTCATGAAATACAAACTATTATATAAGTGGGATTTTCATAGCAGATCCTTAAGGAGAATAACAATAACCATACACAATGTTCTATTCATAAAGTAGTAGAATGTAGTCTAAGAATTCAGCCAACATGGGAATGGAAAAAAGAGATTCTGCTGATAGGGATGACTGAAATTAGGGGTACAGAAAATAGGAAAGAGGGGGTGGAATTTACTCGAGAGAAAACTGGCAAAGGAACCAAGGTATTGGGAACAAATAAATAGAGAGTGAAAGGTAATAGAATTGGAAGAGGCCAAGAATTCATTTGGACTGCAGGCCAGAGACTGCCTTCCCTGTCAATGATTGATATCAGGGAATAGGCAAAGATAATGGAATAGGGGTATCCTCAGTGAAAGCCCGATACTGTTAGAGTTTTTAGGAGAAGCTAGAGCAGAAGCTGCTGTTAAAAAAGGGATAATTATCAGGGCATATAAAAGATGTCAGGATAACTTTTGGAATCAACCAGAAGAAGTCAGAAAGGATTGGGAAGAGAGATTGGGTAAGCAATTCTCAAAGAAACAATGTGAGGATATATGTAACTCCCAAACATGCAACAAATTCTAGAAGATTTAGGATCTTTCCATGGAAGTATTTGTATAGATATTTTATAACCCAAGCAGACTCCAAATAATTTTTTCCTCAGGTAGATTGCAAATGTTGGAAATGTGATGGGGAAGACAGAGATAATTGGGATCATATTTTTTGGGAGTGTGATGAGTTAGCACAGTTTAAAAATTACATGCAGACTGCTCTGTCAGAAATACTGGGTGAGGAAATTGCTGTAACTAAGGAAATGATTTGTTGAGCTGTGATACAGAATAACAATTGCCTAGACATAGTAAGTCCTTGCTGAGTTTAATTCTGGTGGCTGCCAAATAAACAATTACAAGAAAATGGAAATCAAAGTCTAAACCAACCATACTAAAAGTAATGAATATAGTAACATCTTTTTTATCTAGTGAATATAGTAACAGAAGTAAAAGAACTAGAAGTGCAATCTTTAGAAAAAGAGTAGGAGCAAATTGCACAGAAAAAAATGGGAATTGTGAAAACAATACATGCAGAATAATGCTTTAGAGGAGGAGGAATGAGGTTTAAGGAAACTATATAATGTTTGACTGACATTAATTGTACAGAAAATCATGCATGATGTATAATGTTGGCAAATGAAAATATATCAATATTGTTTGTTTTCATTTATGCAAATATATGATTGCCTAGTCATAAGTGATAATTCAATAAAGATGTTTGTTGTTAAAAAAAAAAAATATATATATATATATATATATATATATATATATATATATATATATATATAGGATCACTACGGCTTACCGAACGCTCAAAATCCCGATGCTGAAGATACCAAGACTAGATGACCGAAACCCCGCATTACCGAAAGACCAGAAGCGCGAAATGCAAAATACCGATGTTAAGGGATTTTACGTTAGCACTTCTGGTGTTGCGGTTCAGGTAAGTATGTGTGTGCAAGTGTGTTTGTGAGGGGTGTAGTGTGTGTAAGTGTGTGTTGTGACTGTGGTGTGTGAGGGACTGTAATGTGTGGGTGTGAGTTTGCCTTGCATGTCTGTTTGTGCGATCTCAGAATTAGAATAATAAAGTAGGGGACATGGGGGTGCTGGGGGGCTTGCCCCCTGCCTATGTCTAGTGTAGGATGCATTGTTTGGTTGTAGGGGGAAGGTGTGTGTGTGTTGTTTGGTTGTGTAACTTTTGCGATTTTGAATTTTGCGGTTTTACATATTCGGTATTGTAGGGTTTCGGGCATGTGGTCTCGGTGTTTTATGCGTCGGGATTTTGGGCGTTCGGTATTTAGTAGTGATTCCAAATATATATATATATATATATATATATATATATATATATATATATATATATATATATATATTGTATAAGCATCTAGTCCATATAGGACTTCAGGCAATGTGAACTATACAATAGTAGCAACAACTTCTATGCTACATGTAGAGGAATGCAGAGTACAGTATTACCAAATTACCTGCATCTAACATGCTGCAGGATTCATGTATACATCTGAACAACAATAAAACAAAGCCGCATTATCTCATGATATAGGAGACTTCTGAGCACATAGTTGTATTATCAACTGTACACCATACCTGTGAGGATCAGAAAGTACTTTGACCTATAAAACCTCCCACAAAAGCATGCAAAGTATTACAGCAAATAATGGATAGCAAACGACATCCTAGACAAATGTGTTCAGACTGCCATATCGAGATAATGATGCATACACCAACCTACCCAGAATAAAACAGAACTCATAAATACCTGATCACAGTCATTACTCTGAGATGTGATACCCCTTACAGTCCTTAGTCATCCAGCAATTTTCCATACCTCATTAACTGTAAAACATAGATATACCCGATTAAACTGTCCCTGCAGTCACTGAGGATGCCATTGTGTCTATATGCTGGTCTTGTAATATTTCACTGCTGGAAATCCAGGGGAGAATAGTAATTTACTTAATGTGCAAAACTTGTTTCTCTGGCGTGTTTACTTTGCATTATGAACACTGCCAACTTAATTACAGTGACTTGCAGTAGGAAACGCTTAATGATATGTGAGGATTCACAATTTCTAATCAGAAACGCATCTCCATGCATACATCTATTTTTTTTACTTATTACCCTTGAATTTATGCTTCATAGTCTTTACTCTTTCAAGCTCAGATTGACCACTCAGCTTGTATATCACATCATCATGATATTGCTCTGTTTATATCATATACTCATTTTTTTTCTGCCACATGTAAAAATAATGTTATTAAACACTGTTGTTTATAGAAATACTTAGGACAGTAGCATAATTATCAAATCTGGCAGCCAACATTTTCCAACATAAGCTTATATTTTATGTGTTACATGCTATATTAACTAAAAAAAAATGGATCTTCAGTGTTTCAAAGATATTTCAATATTCCTTTCCCCAACAGATCTAAAAATTCTCTCCTGACCATCTTGTGGTCATACATTCCACAATTAAAGAGCATGTATCATTTCTTAGGAGATAAGTAACTTCCACACCTATGGTAAGTCTCAATAGCAAAAAACAAATGATGAAGGCTATGTGATATACAAAGCCGAAAACCGGTTTGTTCTCCTATATTTCAATATATGCTTTTAAGCAATAAATATTAAATATTGTTTGTTTGCTTAAGTCTGCTGGTTTCATCATTTGGTTTTTGGAATTCATTTTTCTTGAAACCTTGCAGTTGCCGTACTTGCAGAGATGGTTTTCTTACTGTGGATTAAGTCTCAATAGCAGCAGCACAGGAGTGACTGGTTATTGGATGCTGTCCAGTGATGCCCTGGTGTTGATATTAGGCTGATGATTCTGCAGTTTTTACATATTAAGAGAATGCAATGTCAAATATTTTATAACAAATTAAAAAGCTGCCTCTGAAGCACCTGAGACTGCATTTTTATAATACTAAGCTTTGCACTGTTTTGAATTAAGCTAAGATCCCTCACATACAGTAAGGTGGAAAGGCACATGCTATTATTTTAAGAGGCTATGTATGTTTTCCCTTCTGAATAAGATCTTTATTAATTTTATTTAACATTTCTTCTAACAGAACACTTTCAAGGGGTTTTCTGAGTTTTAAAAGCAAATTCATTTATTAACTATCAGACTAAATGATGTGGAGTACAGCTAGCATTCAAGAGTCTTTCACTAAAGTTACAGAATCTATAGCTATTAGAGATTTTAAAAACAATATTTATTTATTTGACATTTGTTGACAGGGTGAGTCCAGTTGGACCATAGTCCTTTTTCAGTGGAGACCCGGAGAGAAAAGCTCCACAAACATATCTACATGACTAATTAAGCATATACACAGAATACATATCTACATGAACAATAGTTATTAGGAGCAAAAAAGAATTAAGCTGAGTTTAAAATAATAGACAAATAGATTCAAAATGATTAATAAGTACACCTGGTTGATGACAGTGTAAAAAAATTACGTTCATCATCATGAGATCAGCTAAATAGCTGCAGAGGGATGAATGGAGTGAAACATCAAAGAGGAGGGAAATGGGGTTATATATGTGTGGAAGAAAGGTGTTAGGCAAGATGGGAGAGAGGAATAAAGTCAATCGGGGGGAGGGATTACACTGACGTAGCCATATATTGCTTAGATGTTTTTTTACAGCACTTCTAAACTGGTGTTTAAGCTTAATATTTCGAACGTCCAAGGGAAGTTTATTCCAGCTTTCAGCTGGGGAGTAGCTATAAAGGATCTTGCCAATTTTGATTTTTTTTGGCTTGTATATATAGAGAGAGATGTTGTTCTGAGCTCTGAAGTGTTCTGAGTAGGGAGTAGGGGGAACTGATAGAGGCAATGCTGGGGCAGAAAGAGGGCTTGTGCTGTATTGAATGAATTATCTGAAGCTAAGAGAAGAGAAGGTAGTAGGGAAGCTCTAACCAGTTTAGTTTTCTGAGTGGTAAGCAGTGATGGGAATTGTAGGGTTGTTCAGCAGAAACTTTGGCCACCTTGTTGTAAGTGGACTATAGTTTAGAGAGAAGTGTGGTTTGTAAGTTGGTGATGATTTGAGAGCCATAGAGAAGGGTTGGGAGTAGGTAGGCATTGGATAAGGCTGTCTTGGCTTTACTGGATAGGAAGTTTTTATTCCTATAAAGGAGACCAGGTTTTTGTTGGGTTTTCTTAATGTTACTGAGAACATGTAGGTCAAATTTCAGCTGGTTGTTGATAATGACCCCAAGTAATTTGGTGTGAGTTTCAGCTGTGATAGGTGTGCTGTTAAGGGAAGAGATAGAGAAAGAGGGTTTAAGGTGATTCATAGTTTTAGGGATGAAGAACAAAAGTTTAGTCTTCTTTGAGTTTAGGATTAGGTGGTTCTGGTTGAGCCAGTTTTCAATAGACAAAAAGGAGTTCTGGGTTGTAGTATGTAGATCATAGAGGGTATTGGCTAAGGTGATAACTGTAGAGTCATTGGCATATTGCACCTGTGATGATACTGGTGTGGAGGTAGATAACTGATTGGTGAAAATATTAAATAGTAGTGGGCCAAGTACAGAACCTTGGGGAACCCCAATATGTATGGGAAGTTCAGGGGATATAGCAGAAAACCATTTAACAGATTGCAAATGATTTCTGAGGTAGCTAGAGAACCAGGAGATAGTAGAAGTGGATAGGTTTAGTTCAGAGAGTTTATTTAAGAGGATGGGGTGAAAGACAATGTCAAAAGCCTTTGAGAGGTCAAGAATGAGGCAAGAGACTAGTTTGCTCTGGTCTCTGCTTGTGAGATGGTGTTAATGAAAGAAATGAGAGCAGTAGAAGTGCTATGGCCTGGACGAAAGCCATGTTGTGTGGGGGTGATTAAGTTCTCTTGTATGAGGTGTTGTAGGATTTGTTTGTGTACACATTTTTTCCAAGATCTTAGAGAGAGGTGATAGTATTGCAGTGGACCTAAAGTTGGAGAGTTCAGTACAATTGCCCCCTTTATGAATGGATAGGTGTAGATTTTTTAACAAATAGCAATAACTTTGGCTTCAGTAATGGACCAGTTAATGAAAATAGAGATGGGAAGGGCAAGGGATTTGGCCGCCTTTTAGAGAAAGAGTGGAGGGAGACCATCTGTTGTGGGGGAGCAGGGTTTAAGTTTAAGAAGCAGGGACTTAATGTAATTGGTAGATAAAGTTTTTAGGGAGATGGTTGGGGAGGTATTGGAAGTTTTAAGAGGGTTGTTGGGTAGGGTGGTGGGTGGTGGGTAGGGTGGTGTTGTTGGATTTAGGATGGTTGGTTAATTTGCTGATGATGCCTATAAAATAGGAATTAAAGTCAGTGGCAGTTTTAAGAGGTGTGTTTGGAAGGTTAAGTTGGGGTGAGGAGGGGTTGCCTGGATGAAGGATTTGATTAATTGTATGCCAAAACTTCTTTGGGTTATTTAGGTGTGATTTAGGAGGGTTTGTGTAGTACTTCCTCTTTTCAGTGGTGATGGCTTTCTTTGCAAGGTTACATAGTTGTCTGTACTTTTGGAGGTGGGAGGGGAGTTTGGTTTTAGTCCAGAGCTTCCAGGTTTTATCCCTTTCAGCCATTAGGGAGCAGGTGGTGTTTGTTAGCCAGGGGGATGTGATTGCTTTTATTCTAATGTTGCATATGAGGGCTATGGAGTTGAGTATGTTAAGGAATGTGCAGTTAAATTCGAATACAGGGGTAACTGTCTGAGGAATGAACAGTTGATCCCTGAGAGATGGCTATTTAACTTGTTGGAGTCAAAGTTTGTTAATTTGCAACATGCTTTGATCTTATGTGGTCTACACATGTGAGGAGTAAAACAGAGGACTTCAGTTGGGTAGTGGTCACTAAGATTATCTGGAAGAGTTTCTGGGAAGGGATATTTCTGAGGGTGGGATACTAGAATCCAGTCAAGGATGGAGGAATGAGTAGAGGATTTGGTAGTATAAGCAGGTGTGGATATTAGTTGGGTGAAACCATGAAGATTAATGGAGGAGGAAGGAGATTCAAAGGAGACGCTTAACCAGTTAACATTAACATCACCCATGAGAATAGTTTCATTGGGGAGTTCTTTGCTGAGTGATGAAAGGATATTTTCTAGCACTTCTGTGTTGTCACCTGGTAGTATGTAGATTGCAGCTATGTTAAACGAGGTATGAGTATTTAGTTTACAGTTTGCAATGGGAAGTTCTGCAGGAGAGGTTGCAGGGGAGGGGACAATTAGAGGAGGTAAGTGTAAGGTGGTTAGAGAACATGATGGCAATGCCACCTCCTTTCTTTTGGTTCTATCTAGCCATAAAATGTTGTAACCAGGGGGGAGGATGTCTTTGTCTGGAATATGGGGTTTTAGCCATGTTTCACAGAGGGTTATGATGTGTGGGGAGTGTTGGGATATCCAGGAATGGAATTTTGTGGTTTTGTTCATTATGCTTCTCATGTTAATGGAATACAGGGAGATTATTTTGAGGGGATATTGGAATGGGGAGGGGTGGACTTTGGGGTAATAGCATTGGTTGTGGAGGGGAGGTCTGGCCCTGGGTTGGAGTGGATGTCACCTACTAGAAGAAGGTTAAGGAGATTGGGAATAGGAAATGGAGTAGGGATGTCAACTAAAATCTTCAGAGATGGTCAGCAAAGATATTCTTGTAATTGGAGATTCAGTTATTAAAGGAAATGATACTTATATTTGCAGAGATGATAATGAACATCGAGTATTGTTATGCTTGCCAGGAGCAAAAATAGAAGATGTAAAACAAGCCTTGGAATGCCTTAATGTAAGGAAGTATGGCTCTGTTTTTATTCATGTTGGTACAAATGATGTCACCAAAAAAGATTCTCTGACTGTTAGTCGGGAACTGACAGCCCTCCTAGATAGTATAGCTTGTACTGGTGTTAGGACATATTTTTCACAAATCACCTATAGAAAGGATAGTGAGGTCACTGTGAATGAAAAATTTTTTTGGATAAACACCTACATGGAAACAAAATGTCCTGTTTTAAAAATGGAAATGTGTAGAGCATCCAGGCCTTCTTTTGGGCACACGTGTTCAGACAGGATGGTGTGCATTTGTCTACATCAGGGAAGAGAATTTTTGCAGCAGATATTTTGCAACATTTGACAAACACTAGCCAGGTTTTTTGCCAGGTCAAAAATGTAACAGTTCACATATAGCAACATTTGATGCATCTCTGATGGTTGTTATTGCTAGGAGCATTAATAATAATTTTTTTTTATTAGAAAATTTGCTACGTTCCCACAAGATTGATGTTGTTATCGTTTGTGAAACATGGTTAAAAAACAATGACTGGAAACCAGTTCTGTCAGGGTATAAATATTTTTACTGTAACAGACATTCTAACAAAAAATCAGGTGGAGGTGTTATGATAGGGATTAAAGATAGCTATAAGACTTGTGATTATTACATGTTCAATGATAACACCAATACTATAGACTCTGTAACTGTGACAATAAAGACAACCCTGGAACATCTAATGATTGTTGGAGTGTACAGACCACCAAAGTCAAGTGCAGATGACCTAGAGGAATTCATACATTTCTTACATGAAACACAGGAGGGAAGAATAATATTAGCTGGGGACTTAAATTTATCAGAAACAGACTGGAATAATATTGATTCAACAATGTTGGTAAAGAAATTATTCACAGAGTATATTCAGGAACAACAAATACTTCAGATTGTAAAGAAAAACCTACCGGGGGACAGAATATACTAGATATTGTTTGTGTTCCCAAAGAAATTACTGTAACATCAAGTCAAGTTTTACCACCACTGATGTGCAGTGATCACGGGATCATAAAGGATAATTTGTTGCTAGATAATTCTGCCAAACTGAAATCTATGCCAATGCACAGAAGGTTAATTACAGATTATAAGGAAGCAAAACAGTTACTATATAAAACTAACTGGAGTGAGTTGTTCAGTGGAAAAACTGCAGATGGAATGTGAAAAGTTTTGAAAGAGAAATTGTTTGAGTGCAAAAAGTCAAAAAATGTTTAACATCAGAATCTAGGCACGCAATATCATGGGGGTATATTTCCATAAGAACAAGATACCTGATTAAGGTGAGAGACAAAAAATATAACAAATGAAAGAGAAGTCGAACTACAACTTTGAAAACTGAAATAAACGAGCTGGACAAACAGATTAAGCATAGTGTTAGACAAGATCAAGAAAAAATTTAAGAAAATTTATATAAAGATATTGAGCATAATAGGAAATCTTTTTACAGATACATAAGATGTGGAAGGAGTAAAGATATGCAAATTGATAAACCATGTGCAGATTCTAAATTTTATTGTCAGACACAACAGATTATAGATATATTTACAAAATCTTATGCAAAACAGTTTGGCTCCACAAAAGGGGTGGTAAGTTGTTCTAGTGACATCCAGGTAACCCCAGATACTGGAATCAAATTAGATTATATTGAAAAAGAACTGTGCAAACTGGATCCAGTAGGAGGTTTAGTGCTTTTAGAGTAAAGGGGCAAAGGCTTCTATTCCAAAATGTTTCTGGTGCCAAACAAAGAACACCCCTTGGAGACCAGTACTAGATCTTTCCTTTCCAAATCTGTATGTGAAAGTGCCAAAATTCAAGATGTTGACCCTTCAGACTCTGTTACCTCCTCTCCCTCAAGGGAGGTTTATGGTAGCATTAGATCTAAAGGATGCATATCACCACATTGCCATAGCCACAGGCTTCAGGAAATTTCTCACATTCTTTGTGTCTGAGTCACATTATCTTTTCTCAGCATTACCCTTTGGGTTATCTACAGTTCCCAGTGTATTTACAAAGCGTTTAGCTCCAGTCAGGGCTTATTGAATACTCAATGGAATTCACATATTTCCTTATAAGACTTATTATCTTAGCAGGCTCTTTTTCCAGATGTCAAAACTTATTAAAATGGGTTTATTTGCTTCTGACCAGTCTAGAATTCCAGATAAATGTTTTAAAATTCTACTTGACCCTGTTACACAAGATTGGGTTATCTTATAGACACCTACTAGGTAGGTGAAGGTGGACTTTTATCTGGAAAGAGAATTTCTCAGGATCCTAGGGTTCATGGCTTTGAATGTGAATCATAATCCGTCTCACCAGGTTACATTTGAGGAAAATGTAATGTTTTGTAAAGAACAGATGGACTTAACATTTTTATCATCTGGGGTCCAATTTTGGGCTTTGTAAAAAAGGAACTGCTATGATGGAGACAACAAATGACCCCAAATCCAGGTTTTCACTTTTCTCCTCCAGTCCTAAGTCAGTTTGTAACTAGTGGTGCCTCAGAGTTTGCTTAAGGAGGAAGTTTTTATGGGGTCAAAGATGCAAGGTCTGTGGAATTCCTCAGACAGACCAAAGCACATAAATAAAGAGATGTTGGCTGTGATCTATACCTTAATATCTCTTCATTACCTTTAGTCCTCTTGACCTCTTTACATGATTACAGACAATATCACAGTGATATAGTACATAACCAAGCAGGGAGGTACAAGGTTGTACCCTCTGAGCAGGCTCCCTATATTTGTGTGGGCAGTAGTACTACAACATTTCAATCCTCTAATCATCTTATATCCTGTTAGAGAAAGCTATAATGGCAGACCAGGAGCATTCCTCACAAACAAAAATTGAATGAGTGGGTCTTTCAGCAATTGATTGAGTTGTGGGAATACTCAAATATATTTGTGTGCCTCCTTTCAAAACAGAAAAATAAACAAATTCTGCATCAGCACCCTTTGTGAACAAGCCTGGAAAACATACATTTTTCCTTCCTATGAATGTGTGTTTCTTTATGCTTTTCTACCCTATCCACTTATATCCATAGTAATTCTGACAATTCAGAATGGCTTTCCAAAGATTATTGTGATGACCCCATTTTGACCCAGGCAACATTGGCTCTCCTTTCTTATGGAATTGGTCTACCACAAGCTTCCTCATAAACTGGACCTACTCACACAAGATGGGGGGGGGGGGTTGATACACCACTGTCTCAAACATCTTTAACTAATTGCCTGGATGATTCATTTTTCATACCTTTTAGACACCTATTTTATGAGAATATACAGCAGGAACTAAATGAGAAGAGAATGCCTATGACTAGGAAATCTTGTATTGTTAAGTGGGAAAGATTTTCTAGTTAGTGCCTAGCCAATAACCAGGATCCCGTCAGGGATTATGTACCACTGGTGCTGAAAATTTTGTGTGAGTTACTATTCTTCTATCTCTGTTATTCCACTGTCAAGCTACATCTTGTGGTTGTTTCAGCATGTCTGCCCATGGATCCTCCACTTTCTTCTCTGTTTTTAGTGAAATAGTTTCTGATGGGTGACATCCTCATAAACAGACCATTCCTTCCTGGGATCTTAACTTTGTGCTGGAAAAGCTAACCATGTCTCCATTTGAACCTGTTTATTAAGCAGATTTGAGATTTACTACATGGAAAACTCCTCTTATTGCTCTGACATCTGTGAGAATAGCATCTGAGTGGAAGGCTCTCATGGTGGGTAAACCCTTTATATTTTTTCACATGGATGATGTTTTATTAAGAGCAAATCCCTCGGTCATGCCCAAAGTAGCTTCAGAATTTAGTTTGAATAAAGCCATAAATCTCTTTATGCTTTATCCATGCCCTCAGAATCAGTGAGAAAGGATTCTACATACTCTGAATATGCACAGGCAGCTTAGTTACTATCATGACAGAACTTAGTCCTTTAAAAAAGTAAATCAGCTATTTGTTTCATATTTTGGGACAAAGAAAGGACAACTCATGTCAAAACAGTCTATTTCTAGATGGTTGTCCTCTTCTACTGCCTTTTGTTATTCCCCCCATGGTAAACCAAATCCAGACAGCATCAAGACCATTCTATTCAGGCCTTGGCTTCTTTGATGACATAGTGGAAAAGGATGGACTATAGAAGCATTCTAGAGCTGTATACATGTACCTCTCTACACATTTCTATAAATCATTACAAACAGGATTCCTTTTCCATTTCCAAGATTGGTTTTGCTAGGACCATTCTCCAGGGGCTCCTGGACCCTTATCATTTTTCACCACATGATATGCTTTGGTAATCAACTAGAGTTGCCAACACTTTAAAGAGAAAATCTTGGACGATAGATATCCAAGTACCGAAGGTGCAAGGAAAACTTTTTTGTGGGGTGGGTCTAGGGGTATCACCCCGGTAAAATTTTGTAATTTTGGCGTTATAAAATGTGTGTTTTAGACCAGTTCTGCGACAGTTTTTTTAGCATACAAAACTATTAATAACTGCTGTAGAATATGTAGTTCTATCAAATTATTTATTTTTTTTGCTAATTGGATTGAGTATTAGGTATTTTTGAAACAACAAACAATAAGCCTACAGTAAAATCCACCATGACCAGTGAACGAATCCAGGAAAGGGTGGCCTAACACCAACTTGAGACAGCTAATTAACCACTTAATACCTTAATTTTGACTATTCTAATACTATAGTAGTATCTATAATTCAAACAACAGTACAAGCAGTAAATGTCAAAAACAGTTCCGCATATTGCACTAAGTGACTAGTGGGACTGGTTTGTTACAGTGAAGACTGAAACAATAGTAATGGCAGTAGGTACAGAAACAGCTAACAAACAACTGTACATGCAGGGAACCACAAACAGAACTACAGGTGAAAAAAATAATACTAGGCCTAACAGCATTAGGTAAGACTTACCCCAAGATTCAGCAAGCTCTGCACGGAGTGCCAAAATAGTGCAAGAGCTGCTGCATGCAATATGGCCGCCGAGCGATCCTGGAATAGGCCCCTGAGTCATGCACAAGCGCGCCTGCACTATTCCCACATGGACACCACTGCTATATGCTAATTACCTCATTTGCTGGTGAAAACTATGCAAATTAGGTGAATTAGCAGTGCAGGAATAGTCTAACCTGCAGAAATGTATTTGGTTACTAACTGAATACATTTCTGAAAATTACAAAACGGAGGCATGACAGCTCGAAAGAAAGCATGCATTCAATGTAGTAGGCATGCCAATGACCAAATATATGGCCATTGGCATGAGAAATAGTTGCAAATTTATAAAAAACAAGTTTATTTTTTTTTTTTTGGCTGATCTCGGCCGTTTAAGCGTAGGGCAGCAGTGCGCAAAAAGAATCGCCACGAAACCCCCCCCCAAATCAGCGTTTTGCCATAATAGTCAATGGCATGTATAAGACAACAATACCAGGGGAAAGTGGTTGCTAAGGGGAAAGGCTCAGTGTGAGTGTGGTAACTATGAATTAGCATTCTGTTTTATGCAAATGAGGGGACTGATACTGAATTATAGATTTCCTCTCAGTGTTAGCTTGCACCCAACTGTGTAGGTGCAGCAACACCATTGTATAAGTCTAAGAGGTAGATGACCTTATAAGGGGGAGTGTCATGCATGCTGTAAGCTTATTGGAGCTCTGTGGCCCGTGTTTGCCCCTAAAAAAAAAACAGGAAATAGCAGCTCTGTTCACATCTGAGCACTGGGTATGTGCGGCGGGCATCAGGGCTTAAATAGGAAGGCAATGGAAATGGAAAACATCCGTAGGAAGGCAATCAAGGAGAACTAGCATAGCTGGCAGGTGAAATGTATCAGAATCAGCCAATTGCACATGGAACAGCCTAGCACACTACTATAAACTATGCAAACACCTTTCAGTCTGTTTTTTTCAACAAACTCTACACCACCGGTGTACACAGATGAGGAAATTTTACCTGACAAAACTAACAAAATGTTAGGGGCTCTTATCACTCTCATACATCAATATGTGCAAGAGGCCGAGGATGGTGAGGATGTGAATGCTGATGACCAACCCACAGTGAGGAGGAGGAGAAGAGTGTACAGACCCAGGGTAACTTACCAGGGGCTACATGAGCTGGAGATAGTGGAGTGCTATAGGGTGGAGAGGGACATTCTACATCATATTGTTGAACTGTGCCTGCCATGCCTCACACACAGAGCCAACAGAGTGGAACCCATCCCAGTGGATACCAAGGTATGTGTAGGCTTAAGAATACTAGCCACAGGTACCTTCCAAAGGGCAACTGGGGATATCATGGGGAATTTCACAGGCATCAGCATCCAGGATACTCCACCAGTTTCTGGATGCCATGTCAGCACATGCTGGTGAGCACATATATTTCCTCAACACCCGTGAGGCACTGACCAGCAATATGCATCTCTTCCACCAAATAGAAGAATACCCTGAGGTAGTGGGTACTATAGATTGCATGCACATACACATCAAAGCACCACCTGGTGAGCAGGATAGGGTCTTCATAAACCACAAGGGCTTCCCCTCCATCAACTGCCAGGTCATGTGTGATGCCCAGGGCATTATCTTGAATGTGTGGGCTGGCAGCCCTGGAAGCTATCACGACTCTCACATCTGGCATATGACACTGCTGTACCAATCATTTGCCAGTAGGGACATCCCATTTGGCCACCTAATGGGGAATGCTGGATAAGCACTGGAGCCATGGCTGATGGCACCCCTCACAAATGCACACACACCTGAACAAGAACTCCATAATGAGGCACATGCACAAACTAGAATCATAATAGAGCATGTGTTTGGGATGCTCAAGTCACGGCTCTTCTGCCTGGACATATCCAGTGGAGCCTTACAGTACTCTCCAGCTACATGCATATAAATGTTCATAGTATGTGCCGTGCTACACAATATGATCCTGTGGAAACAGCTGCAGCAGGAACAGCACGGGGAAAGGTCACACAGCCCACCACCATTGCCAAGGCCATCACAGGCACAGAGTGACTTGGAGAAGGAACTACCTGAACCTGCCCATGTAGGCAGAAGGAGGCATGCCCAGTATGCCCAGGCCTTGGCAAAGAGGCAAAGGATGGCACATATACTGACACAGTAGAGACCCAGGGAATGACACCTCTCTCTGACTCACACATACAGTAAAAGGGATGCCAAATATGGCACTACCTGTGCTTTAGTGTACTATGTGCATCCAACATAGTCAGCCCTCCAACACCATCCTCAATACTGGCACAGCCACAAGGTAAGTTACTCTTCCTATCAATTACTGAATGAAGTAGTATATTGTGATAGCTGTATCTATGGTATGTACACAAGCATGCAAGGGAATTGGGTGGCTGAATGGATGGCAGCTGATAGTGGATACCTATATGGGCAGCATGAGATCCATAACAAGTACTGGTGTCAACATACTAGGCAGTACTAGACAATGTGACAAATCCCACTGCAGTACATGTGGTAGCCCAAATATGTGTCCATAGGACACACACTTGCATGTCAGTGAGGCTCACATATCCACCACCAGCCTCAGCTAGCAGGACAGGTGTAGATGACCATAAAGAAAGGCTGGGCTAAGGTCTCCAATTTATGGCAATGGTGAAGAGCCCCCCTCCAGACCTACACAGACAGACTACAAAATGTATGGCAGTTGTATGTTAGTTCTGAAGGGTAAGAAGTCTGAAACAGAAATGCAGATCAATAAAACCTAAGATCTGTACTCTGCTGATATGCCTCCAGTCTGCATGATAGCTCAGAATACAAAATGAAATGGAAGCCAACAGAGTATCTGACATACCAGTACAGTCATAGCAAATGTTAAAAGTCATCAGGTGTGCCCCCCCTGCAATCCTTTGTAGAAATTCAGTAACATGTAAGTGTAAGGAGTAATATCAGTGGAGCACAGAATACCCGAGCTGACCCAATCTACAGGATAGATTGTTGCATGTCTACAATATGCAGGGGTCCATGTGTTAGGTTGTTGTGTGTTCAATATTGTCTGGAAGTGGTTAGCATGTAGGCATGGAGGGTTGTGTCTCGGTGGCCTATGGCCAGTGCTGTGGTTGACAGGGCCATATTCTGACAACTGCAGTGCCAACCACAATGCTTCTTAGCAATACCCATGTCAGCAGTCATCCATACTCACTGTTCAGATGTCAATAGTTGTCACCGTCTTAAAGATGAACATGCCATGAATGTGGGCATGTACATACACACAGTACACAGGTGGAGGTACTCTAGACAAAGTACATAATATGTAACTGTCAACTGCACACAACTTTGGAATTGTACATACAGGTTAGCAGCACATTGGTTGTCTGTGTAGTATGGAATACTGATGTAGACTGGCCAATCACTGGCAGACCACAAAAGGCACAGCTATGAAGTAATGAGGGACTGCCTATGTCCCTGCACAAGGTAGCATAAGGAGAATGTCCCAGGTATATCTGTGAGTCAGCTGCAAGTAGCTTCCATATCACACATGCACTCAGCTCACACCACCATCAGCCACAGGTTTATCACAGGTTATATCCTTGCTGTTGGGAATGAATACAGTATGGCCCCACTTCTGTGTGGGAATACCCACAGAATGCAGCAAGCTGAAGAGGTGTACCATGCAGGTGTGTCCCTATCTGTAACAGCACCCTGCCTGCATCCAGACCAATGGATTAATATGGACAGGAACTATTGCCATTAACACCTCACACATTTACCCTGTCACTGCAAGGGAATTCAATGGCTTGCAGACTGATAATGTAAGAGTGACAAAATCCACTGGCCTGCTACAGATGGTCTGCATGACTAGCAAATGGCCTACAGTCCTCTGTCAAAGGCCTGTGCCTCACTTGTAGTGTCAATGTATGTTATCCCATTGGGTCCCAACTAACAACCTAACACAGTCAACAGAACACAAATGCAAGGCCATGTTGACAAATCCCAGTAGCATGCCCACCATGTCCTACTGCATGAACTGTGGACCAATCCATAAATACCACTGGGATGAAGGGCCAACTATAGGGATACTTCTCAGATATTGCTTGCATAATGTTAGGAAGAGGATAGAATAACAGAGTGGGGGGTGTAGAAGCATGGACGTCACGGAGTGTGTGAAGTCTGAAACTCTGATGTGTGCCCATACTACCCCTGCTTGCATATCTAGTAATGGGTGGCTACAACCCTGCTCATAAACCACAATGGGAAGGGGAACTGACCAGATATATGAGCCCTGCCTCTGGGTAACCTGAGTGAATTTGTACAGCTGAGAGGTATGGCCATAGCAGGATATGGCCATTCTGATAAGTCGATATATGTCCAAGAAAGGAATCTTCAGCCAACATAGTACCAAGGTGCTGGACCATTTACACAGAACCATCAGCAAATGTCTGCATCTACCTCTTCAGAATGGCACGAGTGTGCAAGAATTTGTAGGCTGTGGACCACAATACTGGACACAGCTTCATTCATCTTGTATTTCCCAGGAACTAACTGTGAGCAAATAATTATATCTGTCAGTAGTTGATGACATAACACATCACAGTGTAAAACAGTACATATGTCTGAATATCTCTGCTAACACCAACCATGTAATACAAGCAGCACAGACAGCAATAGTTACAGTATCCCATTATCTGTTGCCCATTGTGACTCCATATTGTCAACCTATCTACAGATATCCTGCAGAAACAGGTTGCTAGCTGTAGGTGTAGAACACCAAACCCGGGACTGGAATACAACCCTACTTGGAATGGATTCACACACTCAATACAGAAGGTCATACTGGGCATGCCCCTACACTTAGAGAAATGAAGCCCATGTCTGACAACATAGTGGACTATACATGTATGTCATTCGCAGATGTCTGTGCATGCACACCAGATTGTACACTATTCATGCTTCACACACACAATGGATAGGAATACTCACACATATCCAAGGCCAACACATTATAATATGTCAAACAAACACACAGAGATGTGGGGAAGTGAGAGACAGACAGTGACAGAGATAATTCCATTATGAGGCCTGTCCCACCCACCACACATCCAGTTGGCCGATATCACATGATGTGCTGATGTCCATCACTGTAGACATTTCTTTTGGTAGTCCTCAGCCCTATACTGTATGTGGTGCTTGTGATAACTGTGTAACACGATAGTACAAATCAGTATCATTTAGCATTTGTATAGTCAGTCATGTCAAATGTAAAGTTGTATGTGACTGAGTGTGTGTATGTTTCCAGAGGAATGATTTGTGGCCCATTCACACACACTGCACTTCCTATAAACCATGTTAGCACTCCTACTGATGTCAGTCACCTTGAAATAACCCTCTGGCCAAATCTCAGCCCTATTAGCTACGTGGTGCTCACGGTACGTGTTTGATACTGTAGTGTAGCAAACTAGTTAGATAGGGGTTCTAATCCCTGACATGACAACTGTTAAACTGTGTGTGTGTGTGTGTGGGTGGGGGTGAATGATTTTGAGGCCATTCACACTCACAACACCTCCCATTGCCCTACTTTAGCACGCGTGCTGATGTCAGTCACCTTGAAATAACCCTTTGACCAAGTCCCAGCCCTATAAGCTACATGATGCTTGTGATAACTGCATAATACTGTAGTGTAGCATACTAGTTAGGTAGGAGTTCTAATCCCAGACATGGCAACTGTGAAACTGTGTCTGTTGTGCCAGAGTGTGTGTGTGTGTGTGTGTGTGTGTGTGTGTGTGTGTGTGTGTGTGTGTGTGTGTGTGTGTGTGTGTGTGTGTGTGTGTCTTTGATGATTTTATGGACATTTACACTTACTACTCTCCTCTTACCCCTCCTTTAGCACTGCTGCTGATGTTACTCACCTTCAAAGATAGCTTTTGACAGCTTTCGAACATATAAACTCCATGGCGCTTGTGATAACTGAGTAATACTCTAGTGTGGAATACTAGTTAGGTAGGAGTTTTAATCCCAGACATGGCAACCGTGAAACTGTGTGTGTTTGTGTGAGAGAGTGTGTTTATCCTTGTAGAGACCTGATTTTGTGGTCATTCACACTTACAACACTTCCCTTACCCTTCCTTTACCACTGCTGCTGATGTCACTCAGCTTCAAAGATACCTTGGCACAGCTTTCCAACATGTATGCTCCATGGCATGTGCCATAAATGCGGACCAATCTAGTAGCAATAACTTCATAGGTATGGGTTTGAATCTCATCTGTGGCAAGTGTTTGTGTGTGTGTGCATATGTCTACAGATCCACTTTCTAATTTTGAAAGCACAAAATCTCGACTTTCAAAATTCCGACCCCAGAAAGTTGAGATTTTGGAATCTTGAAATTAAAAAGTGAAAAAAAAAATAAAACAACTAAAACAATGTTTTTGTAGGGGGGCAAGCCCCTCTGCACCCCCCTTAAATATACCAACTCCGAGATCACGCCACAGTGAAGAGAATGGTAATGCTCCTGTTCCGCTTACCATTCTCTTCACTGTAGCACGATCTTGGAGATGGTATATTTAAGTTGCAAGGAGTGTGGTGGGTGCAGGGGGGCTTGCCCCCCTGCAAAAACATTATTTTAGTTTTTTTTTGTTCCAGTTTTGAATTTTGAGATTCCAAAATGTTTTTAGTTTGGTATTTCAAAACTTGGGATTTTGGGCTTTCGAAATTAAAAAGTGGACCCATGTCTACATATGTAAGTCTATACCGCAAAGAGTTTGGCCCCCAATACACATCTTAGTACCTGAATTCAGCAACCCTGCAGATATCATGCACCTTAGAAGTACCTGTTGCCAACCCTAAACCATGTAATGTCAGTGGTGCAGGTGGTAAATGCGTAACATTATGGTCTGAAAAGATTATTAGATAAAGATTTGAATTTCACCCCTGGCAAATGTAAATGTGTGTGTAGAGTAAAATTTTTTGAGGATCTCTCACCTACTACATCACCCAATGCCAGTGATTACAAGGGCTGGTTATATTCCTCACCTTAGAAGTACCTTGGGACAGCATCCATCCTATAAGCTAAGTGACACGTGATACGTGTGGTACATTGTAATAGCAATACATAGCTTGGTAGGGGTTTGAATCTCAGTACTGGCAATTGTGTGTGTGTGTGTGTGTGTGTGTGTGTGTGTGTGTGTGTGTGTGTGTGTGTGTGTGTGTGTGTCTGCCATCAGTATCCTTTGTGGGGGTTGCTTTGATTGTGTAATAACAGGATCCATTGTGAAGCAGGTTTTGCTTAATTATTATGCTGAGGACCTAATGTCACAATATCCACATTACAAGGCCAACAGATGTCAAACACTGGAGAGGTTGGTGTAGACAATCCACAGCCCTAAATGTGACAGTATGGATTAGTGAACAAATTAAGCAACCCTTCTATTACTCAGGGAACACTCTCCACCCACATATCATACACAAACACACTTAGCTAGGCAACAACCACTATATTGGTAGTTCCCCTGCATATTGCCTCACAGATAGTAACCATGGTGTGGCAGCAGTGGACTACATGCCTGTTGACCACAACAGTGCCACTGACATCAGAAAGTACTTTGATTTGTTACATCTCCTGACTGAGTGTGTGTGTTATCCAGCAAGTAAAAGCACATGGCACCCTGTTCCATCCCCTCAGTAGCCAAATAAATGTGTACAGTGGCCCTTTTGCCATGTTAACCACTGGACACCTGCAACAACTGTAGAGTCTGCAAACATACCCCGCAAATGGAATACCATGCCTTATACACATGTCCTGTATGGACAGACGCCACTAACTCCAATGGATACTCATATCGTACTGTCAGTGTAGGTGCAATCATGACCTCAGTTACATAGCCAGGTCTCACCAAATGAAGTCAGGAATGCTACATCAGAAGATACCAATCTGTCCACACAATATGCCCCAGGGACCTCAAGTACACTTCCACACATATCAAAGAACATGCATGTGGGACATGTGCACAACCCAGACACTGTCCATGTTATGGAATATAGATCACATACATGGGAAGCAGTGCACATTACTGGCCACCCACAATAGAAACTCAGATGAGTGGATGGTGAATACAATACCCACCCCTGGGGACCATTCCAGGGACTACACCCCTGAGCCAAACTGGGGACTATTGTCATGTAGCCTGATGCCAATGTATTCCCTTGGCCTAGCCTTGTAGAGCCTTCAGGCTCATTCACCTACTACACACCTGTGAAGCAATGAACCTATGGATATCAGTACTGTCAAGTGTGTGTGTGTGTGTGTGTGTGTGTGTGTGTGTGTGTGTGTGTGTGTGTGTGTGTTTGTGTGTGTGTGTCTGTGCAGAAATGAATGATTTTGAGGCCATTCACACTCACTACACCTTCCATTGCCCTACTTTAGCATGCCTGCTGATGTCAGTCACCTTGAAATAACCCTTTGGCCAAATTTTAGCCCTATAAGCTCTGTGGCACTCGCAATAACTGCATAGTACTGTAGTGTAGCAAACTAGTTATGTAGGAGTTCTAATCCTGTTCCTGGCAACTGTACTAATGTGAGAGAGTATATGTGTGTCTTTGTTGACACCTGAATTTGTGGACATTTACACTTACTTCACTTCCCTTACCCCTCCTTTAGCACTGCTGCTGATGCCACTCACCTTTAAAGATACCTTTGGACAGTTTTTTAACATGTAAGCTCTGTGGTGTGCGTGATAAATGTGTAACACTGTAATAGCAATACATAGCCAGTTAGGGGTTCAGAACTCAGCACTGGTAAGTGTGTTTGTATGTGTGTCACCAGTATCTGTGTGGGTGTTGGGGTGATTGTGTAATAACAGGATCCATTAGAGAGTGGGTTTTGTTACATTATTATATTGAGGACCTATATGTCCCAATGTCCACATTACAAAGCCAACAGTTGTCAAACACTGCAGAGGTTGTTGTAGACAATCCACAGCCATAAATGTGTACTGCCATGTGCAATGACTATGTGACAGTATGGATTAGTGAAGAATATAGGCAACCATTATAATACCCAGAGACCACTCTCCATCCACGGATCATACACAAACATGCTTGGCTCTTTCTCTATTCCTTTCTTACTTTCTCTCTGTCTCTCTGTCTCTGTCTCTCTCTCTCTCTCTCTCACTCTCTCTCTCTGGTAGATGTGGAAAAATATATCGGTTTTGCATAGGCAGCAGCTTGACTTTTGTAGGTAATGCTCATGATCAGCTGATGGTCTGTGCACGAATTGGAGTCCCACACTTGCCAATTGCATGTGGAACAGCTGTGGTATCATTCATGTAGCCAATTGCATAGAAACACACTCCTATAACTAAGCATTTTTTGTGGATGTTCGCTCTTTTCCTTCACTGTGAGCAGGACTTCATGTGGGTGTCTGACAAACAGCATCACAGTAGGTACTTGGAAATACCTCTTACAACAAACACTGTGGAGACAGGCCAACAAACTGGAGGGGGATGTTCCAGACATGGGGAAAGTATGTAAGTATTGCTGTTCTACATTTGAAATAATGCTGGTTTAACAGGGTTTGTGTGAATATGCCTGTTCTGCATGATTTAAAGTCTGGCATGACACTATTATGTGGTTGAGAAAACTCTCACCTTAGGGCTATCTGCAGACTAACCAGAGTTTGGAGTCTTAGATGTGGTGTGTTACTCACACATTTTCTGTCTTCATAAATGCAGTAGCATACTCTGAAAACTGCAGTCAGTAATTGGTGACATCCATGTGTGTTACTGACTTCATATCCCTCAGAAGAGCTATGTCTCAACAAACCCTGTTACACCAGCAATTTTCTCAGTTTATCACAATAATTTGTCAATATTGGCCCTGTGTTTGTGCTCTGTTCCCCAAGTCTGTCACCCTTTGTCCATATGTCATGCAGTAAGATTTGCATATGTACAGTATATCACTGTTTACTGACATCATTCCTGATATCAAGCCAGTGATATATCAGACTGCCAGACATGTTATGTATAGGAGACCTTATATTTGAGAACAAAAGCTGGACATTCTGTTGCAGTCTGTACAGTAGTGAGGTCTGTGTACTTATGGTGATTGTTGACAGAGTGTCAATATTGTGTAGCATTGTATTGTGACTATGTTATTTGGCCTGTGTACAGACTGGGGTAGATGTCAGTGTTCTTGGTCCTGTTCTATCTGACATTGCATGCTGCTCTGGTTTCTGGTACCCTATCAACTTATATGTTTGTAGGGCCAGACTGAGACATGTCCCATACCACAGTCGGGCATCAGACTACACTGTGAAATGGGCCAGTATATGTAGGGTTATTGTGTGAGTAGCAAATATGATGATGGTTTTGTACACACAGTCCATATACTGTACTATTAATTAGGCTTACCATAATGTGACTGTGACTGTGTTGAGATTGGTTGTGGGTATGCACTTTCACACTGGTGTCTGTTACTCAATGCTGTTACATGCCTGTAGTGCCTGCTATATTTTCAATTACATGTGTATTCCCCCATAGGAAAATTGGGTTAGTGTTGTGGCAGTCTTCCTTTAGTTTAGACAGTGCTTGGTGACATGCCTAGCAGCTCAGTGTATTTACCTAGTGTGATGTTATGTCCAGATATTTGTCAGATGTACTGTTGTCTGTCTACAATATGCGTTGTGTATTTCTTTCAAAGCAGTGGAATGCTGTGAAGAGGTATGTCACTAACTAGTGGGAAATATGTGGGCTTGGGACCTCTGTTCCTCCAGTTAAAATGTGTTAGGACAGACAGGAGGGTGTGAATACATTAACTGTGTGAGCTTATCTAGTCCAGTATTTGTGATATATCCCCATTTTCATGGCTGTAAACATACCCTTTGTCAGGCTTGGTCCACACGTCTTGCACTAAGGAGTTCTGTGTATACCTCTCAACTGACTAGATTGTTTCAGACTGTCCATGTTTATTGCTCATATTTCTGTTGTATTCCACAGGATCATTACTGTGATTTGTGTGGTACTTCACTATGATGATGTTATGATGTCTGTCAGTAACTGATGGTGTACATGTCAGTTTCAGAAGAGACTTCCTACATAACATGTCTGTTGACATAACCCCTGTTACTGTAGCAACATTATACATTTATAACTGCAATACTTACATTACGTTCCCTTGCACTAAGAGGTTGAGAGTTATGGTGCTGAGGTATGACTCCACTACATGTTATGGGCATATGTTTTTATATATATATATATATATATATATATATATATATATATATATATATATATATATATATATATATATATATATATACATATATAGATATATATATATATATATATATATATATATATATATATATACACACACACACACACACACACACACACACACACACATATATATATATATATACAATGTATGTGTCTATGTACATGTATATATATATATATATATATATATATATATATATATATATATATATCCATATCCTTATGTGTAAACATGAGTGTTGTATATACCTTCTCAAATGTATCTCACCATATTTATCTGCTATGTGTATATTTAGATATAAAAACGTGACTGATTCTACACTATTTTCACTAACAAGTGGTAAACAATTAAACAATTGTAGTAGTCAAAGCAGTTGTTGACTACTATTCAGTACATGTACTGAATGATATATTTGAAAAAGCAACAGACATTTTTACAGCTCAGATGGTGTACTGGTTAAGTGTTGTGACTATAGTCTAGAGAAGTGGTTCACAAACTTTTTTGTCCCAGGGCACCCTAAAAAGTTTTTAGACCAGCTGTGGCACCCAATATTTTTTTTGTCAGACAACACTGTCAGAACATTTGAAAACTCTTTGGAATAAACATTTTCTAATAATGGGACTATATAGAAACACTGTAAACACATAAAATGCAACACAACTTTAGATTAACATTACGTATTGAGTCAATACATTTATTTAAAATCACATATCAATTAATGAGATTGATGACTCTGCATACTACGTGATAAATGCTCAAGTCTGGCTGGGATTTTTGACAAGCATATTCTCAAATAATTTTCTACATCCCGAAGTCTCTCTTTCTCTGCTTACTTTTTATGGAAGTCATCGCAGAGAATGCTTTTTCGCACAGGTAAGTGGTGCAGAAAGGCAACAGTACCTCAATGGCTTTTGCTCCAACGTCAGGATGTTCTGCTTCAACTTCAAGCCAAAACTGTGCCAAATTAACTGAGTTAAATTTGAGCTGCAACGATCTGTCTGTTTCAACATTGATTAACTGTTCCTTCTCTGTTAGTGAAACACCAGTCAAATTCTTGTGCTGATGAAAAGGGTTCCTATCCCAGTCTTTGTCAGATGTATCAAGAGATGGGAAGTAGTGCTGAAGCTGCTGTTTTAGTAAAGCTAAGTGTTCAAGAATCAGGTTGTGTAATACAACTCCTCCAGGATCAGCTCATGCTGCATTTGGAAACATGTGAATTGAAGTTGCTGTTTCTACTTCCTGTTGCCACAAATCAATTTTGCATTTAAATGCTTCAAGTTTGTTGTTGATGGAAAGAATGTTAGCATCAACACCTTGCATATCTAAATTCACTGAATTCAGGACTTCAAATATGTCAGCAAGGTATGAAACTTTACTGGTCCAGGAGGAATCAGACAGTAACGTTGCAAATTCATTGTGTGGCTGATTTTGAAGAAAAAATGTTTTCAATTCAAGGTGACGTTCGCAAACACGTGTGAGAACTTTTCCCCTGAACAGCCATCTGATATCATTATGTAGCAAAACAGTGATATAATCAGAACTCATATCTTTACATAGTTCTGAAAACAGTCGGCTTTTGGCTGGATGCGACTTGATGTAATTAACAATTTGCACCACTTCACGTAAGACGGTATGTAGATCAGATGGCAGTGTTTAACTTACAAGGGCTTCCCTGTGAATGAAACAGTGTGTTGTGGTTGTTTGGATTAGTTGCTTTTGCCAAACTCAGGAATCCACGGACACATCCTGTCATAGAAGGTGCTCCATCTGTGAAAATTAAGGTGCACCATTGCCATAACAATCCATGTTGCTCAAAAAGTGCATACACACTTAAATATGTCTTCTCCACATGTCTGAATTAGCTCTCTGCAAAACAGAAACTTTTCAATAAGTGACTATTGATTTGGATATCTTACAAATGCCATTAATTGTGCTTTACCACTGATGTCTGTAGATTCAATGAGTTGGAGAGAGAATCTCTTGCAGATTTTGAGCTGGTTGCAAACACTGTAAGTAATATCATCAGACATAATTTCAATTGTTCGTGCAACAGTATTGTTGGATGATGGTATTTTTGCAATAACTTTCTCTGCCTCATCACCTAACATTGTTTTCTCCATCAGCCGACATGCTGGCATTATCAAACTCTCCACAATAGTATGTGGCTTCATGTTTTTTGCAACTAATTCTGCTACTTGAAAGCTGGCAAGTTGCACTTTGTCAGAAACTGTAACTGCTTTTGTAAAAAACTGAACCTGTTTCTGTTGAGATTGTAGCAAGTGTTTAAAATAAAGTTGGTCTCTCTTAGCAGCAGGATGTTTGGTTTTTAAATGGCGCTGCAGCTTACTGGGAACCATGGCTTCATTTGATAAAAGTTCATGGCATATAATGCAACATGGTTGTTGCATGCCCTATTTCTCAACAAATGTAAAACCATAATTGACATAATTATCTGAATAAAGCCTTGTTTTCTTAACAGCAGAAGCCTTGGCTTTTGGCTGGTCAGAAATCATACAACTTTCGCTGGTACTCTCATTACAGTCACTACTATCATCTTCAGAAGTGTAATCCAAACAATACTTCTTTTATTTAATGCGCAATTCAACTTCTCTCTTCACCTCTTGTACAACAAAGATGTTGACGTAATCACACACAGTATTGTCAGATTTCTAACACATATCATGCAATTCCTGGTTACAAAATCATGAACAAAATTATTCCCAGTATATTTATTATTCTTTGTGTGTGTGTGTGTGTGTGTGTGTGTGTGTGTGTGTGTGTGTGTGTGTGTGTGTGTGTGTGTCTGTCTCTGTCTGTCTGTCTATGTGTGCATGGGTGTGTGTGTGTGTGTGTGTGTGTGTGTGTGTGTGTGTGTGTGTGTGTAAAATTCCATAAGGAGAGATTGGATTTTTATAGATGTAAGTGAGCCATTTTAAAGTCTGCTAGCAGGTATGCAAAGTCCGATCTAGGCATCCGGAAAGTCAGAAGTGTACATTTCTAACTTATTTTTAGGCATTTTATAAAAAAATGTTGTCTGCGAGACATCGACTTTTCAGATGCCTAGGTCGGACTTTGCTTACTTGCTAGCTGCAGTTCTAGTGGATTGCATCGCGAAACTACCAAGTATTAAGTTTGCAATGCTAAGGAGGTATGCAAAGTCCGATCTAGGCATCCGGAAAGTCAGAAGTGTACATTTCTAACTTTTTTTTAGGTATTTTATAAAAAATGTTGTCTGTAAGTGAGACATCGACTTTTCGGATGCCTAGGCCGGACTTTGCTTACTTGCTAGCTGCAGTTCTAGTGGATTGCATCCTGAAGCTACCAAGTATAAAGTTTGTAATGCTAAGGAGGTATGCAAAGTCCGATCTAGGCATCCAGAAAGTCAGCAGTGTATATTTCTAACTTTTTTTAGGCATTTTATAAAAAATGTTGTCTGTAAGTGAGACATCGACTTTATGGATGCCTAGGTCGGACTTTGCATACTTGCTAGCTGCAGTTCTAGTGGATTGCATCCCGAAGCTGCCAAGTATAAAGTTTGCAATGCTAAGGAGGTATGCAAAGTCCGATCTAGGCATCCGTAAAGTCAGAAGTGTACATTTCTAACTTTTTTTTAGGCATTTTATAAAAAACGTTGTCTGTAAGTGAGACATCAACTTTTCAGATGCCTAGGTCGGATTTTGCTTACTTGCTAGCTGCAGTTCTAGTGGATTGCATCCCAAAGCTACCAAGTATAAAGTTTGTAATGCTAAGCACTAAAAACACTGAGAAATCATCTTTTCATCCATTCTCGTTATAAATGTTAATTGAATAGTATAGTATATCTTTTTCAATTAACATTTATAATGAGAATGGATGAAAAGACGGGTTCTCAGCATTTTTGATGGTACTTTTTTTACACCTTTTTTGCGGCACACCTGGAATCTTTGCACGGCACCCCAGGGTGCAGTGGCACCCAGTTTGGGAACCAATGGTCTAGAAAGTCCTAGGTTCATGTCCTGCAAGGGCTGTTTATTTTGTTACTAGGCAGAACAAGGACTGCTGGATGCAGAGTGGTTAAGGCAGTTTTGAACAGCTTTTAGCGGGTTTATATGACGGTAAGCGGTGCTAACATATGGTTAAATGAAAAGGTGCTTACAGTGTGAAGGCTTCCCTTACCAGTGCGCAAATCTGCTTAGCATTTACATTTAAGCAATGCTTACACCTGTTAAGCATAGCTCTGCGCTGGTAACCAGCGAACACATTCCAGTCTGATAAAATAGCAGGGTAATATCATCTTTAATAAGTGTATTTGATTCCATGTACATTACATGCTTCTATGTGCTGTCATTACAGTAGCAAGGGGTGTGAGTATACTGCCTGGGACACCTGAGTATACATGGCTAGTACCACAATCTTTTCTCTTTGTATATGTTTCATACTTGAGTAGTATCCCAGGTTATATGCAGTCACACTTGCATGCATTGTATTATTATGTTACTACTTTTAACAGTGCTTTTCCAAGTAAGAGTATATTGCAGATTGTAGTACTGGAAGCATACACCCCTGCTTGCAAAGCTGGACTCTGAGTACTGACTATCATGTTTCTAGTGTTTGAGCTGTATGTTTTTAAGTATCTCCTATTGGATATTGATCTGATATGTTGATATTAACTGTAGACTACTATGTTTTTAGGACATGTCATTGAGGACTGGTGTCATGTAGTAATGGCATACCTATCAGTTTCAGACATCTGTCAAAACATTCATCCTAATGCATAACCTTTTGGCTAGCTAATTTCTGTCTGTCCTCTGTACAGATGTGCAGATGTCACGTATCCATCTTAGCTGTTTACAGGCAATCTCTGATTGACTGACACTGACATTTCTGCCCAGCTGTGTTATGAATGCCACAGCTAGGAAACCCCACTCTGTATGCACCACATGCCATGGATACCTCAACCAGACTACCACAGTCAACAGAACATGCTTGGGTACAGGTCCCTAACCCTGTCTTTGGCCATGTTATGCAATATGTGTTGCATACATGTCAGTTGGAACATCTTACTGGCCCTCTTCAAGACTGGATGTTGAATTTAACTGTCACCCTGGGGATCATTCCAGTGGCATTGGTTGATAGATGGCCTGCTGACAAATGTCAGGTGGCATGATACCAGTTTACCCACATGCCCTACTCTTCTCATCTCTCCATGGACATTAGCCTGGTACACTCCTAGGAACACTTGCACCTATGGACCTCAGTACTGACAAATGTGTCAGTGTGCATTACTGAGAATAACAGTGTCTCTGCATTTGTAAACTTGCAGTTGAAAATACTCTGAGGGGCTTCACACCCACTACACCCCCTATTGCTATACTTAGAAATGGCTGCTGCTGTAATTCACATTAAATGTACCTTGCTACACTCTTCACCCTATGGGCTACCTGGAGCTTGCAGTACTAGCATAACAGTATTCTACAAATGAGTATATAGGCATAGGTTACCCTCTGAGTCCTGGCATGTGTGAGTATGTGTTTGTGTGTGTGTGTGTGTGTGTGTGTGTGTGTGTGTGTGTGTGTGTGTGTGTGTGTGTGTGTGTGTGTATGTGTATGCAATTGTGAGTGCGCATATTTGTAGGAGACAGTATTCTGAGGCCACATTCTCCAAATACACTAAACCTTGCCATACATTATAAGGGATGGTGATGTTGCTGACATTAGGAAAGCCATGACAAACCTTCACCCTACTATCCCTGTGGCATGTGCAATAAATACATATCCCTGTAGTACCACTGATTAGATAGACAAGGGTTTATATTGTAGTCCTGGTTAATGTGTGATTGTGGGTATGTCAGAGCATTATCATGGGTTGCAGTGAGTGAGTGAGTAAAATATCCAGTGTGGGGTGTGGGTGCTGGGTATACTATGTTTACACCATGGTACCCCCAGTGCATGTCCCAAGGTCCACTGTATGGGGACCATTGTCACCATCAACCATACAGGTAACTGATAACACTATCCAGCCCAATGATGCACGTGCTGTATGTAAAAACTCGGTAACAGTATGGACTCACTGACAAGGTAGTTAGCACTACTAAACCCAGGTCTATCAAATGTATCTATGACTGTATGTGTTTGTCAATGTGTATATGACAGTATGACATACTATGTATTGTTCATTAACACCCAGTACATCCTCCATTACCATACTGTACAAGGCCTAGTGATGTTCTTCTCTTAACAGGAAGCTCAGGACACACCTCACCCTACAAGCTCTGTGGCGTGAGCAATTAAGGCCAAACACATTAGTAGCAATAAATACCTAGGTAGGGGTTCTACTCTCAGTGTTGCCAAGTAAGTGTGTGTGTATGTGAAGGGATCTACTTCAGTTTGCAGAAAATATATTTCCCAGGAGATCATTTGTCTGAGAACTAACTGGCAAAAGGTAACATTTCAAAGCAATCATCTTGTGGAAATTCATTCCATCAAAACTATTAGTGGATGTGTAAATGCCCTCTTTCCCTCTGTGCAGCTGAACAGCGATACTGGAGTTGGTATGCACTTGAATATGGTTGTTGTGGGCACAGCCACCCACATTAGGGTTATTGTTGTGCATATCCCCCGTTTAGTGTGCTGTTACACTGTACAGTCTATGTTAAGAGGTTAAGTAGTTGTTAATCACACTATGCGCAGTTCTACACCACCCTGCACCCTCCAAAGTGGGGGGGCTGTGCCCCCCACATCAGCACACCTATGTTTACCAACTCCAGGATTGTACTACATTGGGGAAGAGGACATATACCCTGTCAGTACCATTACCAATGACATTAAACTGGTGGACTGATTATTTACTGATGTGATGTTTTGGCAATTTGGTCTTGGTGTAATTACATTGGCCGAAACGAGTTCACTGCAAAATGAAGTATATCCATGTGAACAGTATTCTCCGTGTATTGCATCAACACAAAAGCCTCTGTGTGTGTGTTATTCACAAACATTTGTTGTGTGCCACCCAGTGCACTTACCATTGTCCACTGTAGAAGAGCTGCTTACATCAGCCAGCATGCACTCACCTGTATACACCCCTCAGACCTATCAGCCATGTGGCACATGCAGTAACTGTTATACAGACCTGTTACTTGTGTTCAGCTGTACCCAGGATATGACACAGTCAATGTTTCACCACAGTGCCACACCCCTTGTAGGAAAGGACAGCAGACCAACATCCTGCTGACACATAGACACCTAGAACACAAACAGAATACATTATGGAGACCACAAGCAGTCAGTGTTAATAACAGCTATAATGCATCATAGCTGGACAGATACACACCTTGATGTGTAAGCATTAATCATTTCAGTTGACAACACGTTAAACAGCATTACATTGCTAAACCTTAGTACATTCACCATTTGCACCAGAATCATACTAGCATGTCCCTGCATTGATGGTATGGATGACAGAGGTGTGACACAGGTATCATCATATGCACAAGGTGTGTTGTGGGTTTGCCAGAGGCCTAGACTGAGTTATTTGGTTGACATCATGTGTGTGGCTTAGGGGGTTCTTTATTAAATGGCCTGTGCATACGTGGTGTGTGTAGACATGCAGGTGACCTAGCTGTGTTGGTGATGTGTGTGTGTATATGTATGCATTTCTACCATGTGGCTGCCCTATACAGGAGTATGTTGGACAGCTTCAGACCATACATGGCAGGGTGTACAGTTCACTGTGTCCGGCCATGGACATGAGAACTATGCCTGCCAGGGGTTGCACGGGCACTACCAGGCAGAAGCCCAGATATGGTACTCTCCCCTGATGATGACAATTGTCCACTGGATCCGCTTCTCTGTTGGGACCGGCCCATGCACGTGGCCTGTTGTGTTGTGGACAGCACCCACTGCAGTGCTGATGCTAGTACTGCCACTATGGGAGCGGCCGTGAGTTGTTGCACATCCACATAGACCTCCACCTGTTGGTGTTGCTGACCTACGTATACTTGGCCAATGCCCTTCTCCCACCACATGCTCTACCACAGACACCACACGATCAAGGATTCCCGCCATTTCACCCAACTGTCTATCTATGACCTCTGTAAAATAATGGTGGGCACCTGCAAGATCATAGATGTAGTCACGTACAGTGGGAAGACTAGCCCTCTGCAGCCTCAGACTATCTCTGGTATAACATTCCATATGTGGCTGTGCCTCTATGATGGCCCAAAACATGTGTCTGGTGACACTTGCTGTGGCACTTCTGTCAGGGGCATGATGGCCAGCAGCCTCCTAAGAGCACCCCTGTACATGTGCCTGTGTGGGACCTCACTGGTCATCCAGCTATAGCTGCTGTGTACAGACACACTTGCCATAGTCACCACACTTTCCTGTCCCATGCCACCACCCTCCAACTGTCCCTCATCTATGGCCACTGGTGATGGGGTATGTATGAGCATTGTGACTGTGTGCAGTAATGGGGTGGATAAAAGTGGGATGTGAACCAGTGGCACAGATTCAGCTCCTGACAACCCTGCCTGCACCTCACTATGCCTATCATCGTGCCTGCATGGAAGACATCCTTCATGTGTGGGGGCAGCAATGTTACAGACAGCAGGTAGGAATACCTCTTACAACAAGACATGTGGACACAAGCCAACTACATGTTCATATGGGGTTCCAGACATAGGAACAGTGTGTGATTATTGCTGTTATATGCATTGAATACTGCTAGTTTTACAGGGTTTGTGTGTACATGCTAGTTTTGCATGGAATGCAATCTGTCTGCATAGCTCTTAACTGTAAGGATATCCACATGACGGCCAGAGGATTGGCTGTTATGTTTTATCTGGTTCCTCACACAGGTCTTGTCCCTGACATATCAGTAGCATTCTCTCCGTTGATTGCTATCAGTACATGGCAACATCCATTTGTGTTTCTGACTTCATATTCCTCAGTAAGGGTATGTTGCAACTAATCCTGTAACACCAGCAACTTCCACAGAGTATGACAGCAATATTTCAAATATGGATTGTGTTTCATCCTCTGTCCTCCACGAGATGTCATGCAGTAAGAGGGTGATAGGTAATGGTCTATCATTATTTAGTGCTGACATTCCTGCTATCATTCCAGTGATGTGGTGGACTCCTGCACAAGTTGTGGATTAGAGTACATATATATGAGGGCTACAGCTGGACAACATGTGTGACCTTGTACAGTCTGGAGGTCAGTGTATAGAAAACACTGTTATATGCCCTTGTAAGATATTTTATGGGGGAGGGGTATTAAATGTTTTTAACCTAGGCTGTTAGAACATGTGAGGAATATCAGTAATAAGAAACATTAAGGTATATGGCTGTACATTTTCATACATTTCACCATGGGAACAGTGGTGGGCTAAAGCTTATTGTCTTGCACACAGTTCTGTTTGTCAGTGTGATAGTGACATTTTAAGTTAAGCAGTGTTATGCAACGGATACATTTACATTGTGACAATTGATACTTTCCCCCCTAGGGGGTTGACTACAGAGTGTAATTACATGCTGTTGAACTACATCTGTAATTAAGAGTTGATTGATTCTTGTCTTCAAGGCAAGTGTATTTTTTACTGTTTTGCTACATGAAGGCTTTAGCCTAGACAGCGAAGTATGTTATTTTTTGCAGATTACTGTATCATATGTTTTCTTTGAGAGTTGCATTCATCAGTTATGTATTTCAAACACTAAATGCTATAAGAAATAGGTTGATACTAGGCTATCAGCCCTAGGGCCAACCTATTTCTTATAGCATTTAGGTGTTTGAAATACATAATAACTGATTAATGCAACTCTCATAGAAAAAAAATGATACAGTAATCTGCAAAAAATAAACAATGGAAATAGTACACAAATAAACATTTATATGTATGCAAACTGTGTGTGGTGTAATGTCCTTTGCATTGTCTGTGGGTAAATGTTTCATGCAATAATTCTCATTTGTAGGAAAGAATCAGACACTGGCCATTTGAAAAGGTGGCAACTGTAGGAATAATGTCTATTTGATAGTCTGTGCACCCTCTATAAATATACACTCTCTTTCTATATATCTATAAGTATATATATATATATATATATATATATATATATATATGTATATATATATATATATATATATATATATATATATGTATATATATATATATATGTGTGTGTGTGTGTGTGTATGTATCATTAGAATGTTTAGTGCTTCCACATTGTACATTCCCTTTGGTAGACTGTTCTGCATGAAATATTAGAGAAATCATCCCAATATCTTACAGCTCAGATGGCTTACTGGTAACTTGTTGAGGCTATGTTGTGCAGGCTCGTGGGTTCAAGACTTGCAAGGGCTGGCTATTTTGTTGCAAGGCAGAACAGTTCAGCTGTGGAGGAAGGGATAAGGGCAATAATTACAGGAGGTCCCTATTTTGGGCCCCTTCACCCCCATTTACAGTGCTTTTGGTCAGATATTTTGCAGTGAGAGGTTTAGAGTGTGGATCCAATGTCTGAATGCACTACATACACACACACACACACACACACACACACACACACACACACACACACATATATATATATATATATATATATATATATATATAGGCTGACCCTCTAATTGTGCCACGCGGCCCTCAAGCTGGTGTAGCATATCTTCAAACTCCTTACGGAGCTCGTTATGCACCATACCCTAGACCTGGCTTTGGGTGGCAGTATCCTGTCCATGCCCAATCCTGGTGGGGATGAGCCTCATTCCCTGAGGTAGTTCCACCCGAAGGTGGTGCAGAACCAGCGGATGAGGAAGTCCAGGAGTGGGTCCCAGACATGCTGGGTCCAGTGCCATGGCCAGATGAGGTGGGAGAGGTGGGTCCACTGGGACTGGCCTTCCCAAACCTGCTATGGTGTTACAGTTTTAGAACATATGTGGGTTAGTAATAGTCATCACAATCCAGGATTAGTTATAACAGCATGCATAGATATTCCCATTAACCCAAAACAACAGATGATTTAGAACAGTTGCATAGCAAACAGAACACATGCACATATGGAACCACAGTGGCCATTGCAATGGCATGCCAACAGGCCACCAATGATAGTATTTCAACATGGAACATTAATAGAAACACATTTCAGTATTTGTTGAACAATAAGCCATATGTCCCAACAGTAGGTTTGATGTAAAATATACCTATTGATTTGTGTGTTTAGATTATTGTTTCAGATATGGTGGGGGGAGAGAGAGATGTCAATTAACAACTTGTATATCCTTGCAGTACTCACAACTTTAATGATCATTGCTCTAATCATTACTCTACAGGTATTATTACAATACCCTATGGCCTTGGTTTGGGCAGTGGCATGTTTGTACGCAGTGTATACTTCAACTGTCTTATAGCTACATTCTACTTCTCTTACCTGGTAGACTTGTGTGGGGAATGTTTGTTAACACTACCTGTCTGTTTTGACACATATTCCCAGATTACTAGTTAAAATTATGCATACAGCATACTACCACTCCCGGGATTCAAAGCATGAGTATGTGTGCTAAAAATGCAACACTTTGTATTTCATCAGAGTGAGCTATTTAGAAAGTGCTGGGTTTTTTTCAGTGCTTTCTGTCTAAGTCTCTCTTGGTTGTACAATCTGACCTTGTAATTACAACATTCTTATACAGACATTCATAGACATATTTTTTATGTAGCACAGTGTGAGAAACAGTTGACACAACAGTACTATTCGCATATCAGATCTTGGTGAATGCAACATGTGAGGCACACAATACCAGAGTAAACACAACCAGTCCAGGATTTAGAACTTTATTGCAAGGCAGTTACACTTTTATTTAAATATGACCTATATGGGACTACTACTGCCATATTGTCTGGTTTATTCAGTAGAAGGCATACACATTTTTATAGTGCCAGTTGACATTTTACTCCTTTATATTTATTTGGTATGACTTCTACAAGCAGGATTGTTACTCATCAGCCTCACGATACAGCATTTGCAACCTGCTGGCATGGGCTTCCTGGTTCACAGCCTGCTCAGCTGCAGCTGTAATGAAAATACAGAAACATTTATGCATACCTATCCATCACATACACAGGCTGGACTTTGGTAAACAATTATTACTATGAATACTTACACATTGCTGGGACATCTTCCCTGTTTCTTGGTTCTTGAACCCACTGTTCCAAGAGCTCCCTCTTCCTCTGTTTCAAGTTGGCATGGTGGTGCCAGACCTGCTCACCAGTCTGAGGGATACCAGTGGCACTGGTGAGATCATGGTCAAGACTTTCCCAGGCTTCTGCTTTATATTGGGAGCCCTGGTACTGGTCCTGCAGCAGTCTCATGTCATGATTTTTACCAGAAGACCTACCATGACCTTGGACTCTTGTATGCCCCAGCACTGCACCTAAAAGCGCATGCCCTCTCCAACACCTGCCATATGGCCTACAGTGGAGAGCTACAACCAGTTATGAGCTGTATTCCCACTTGTGGGGTTTAAATACAGCCAATTTCCTGCCCTTTGCCATAATTGGACGGTTTTGAAAATGCTGAGCTAAGCTAAGCTATGGGTAAACCTGCTTAGCTAAAGTTGGCAGTGCTTAAAGGGGCTTACCAATGGGCAAATCCACTTAGCTGGGCTATTCATTGCTTAGTGTTCATAAGTACACAATGCTTACACCTGGTCAACATAGCTGTGCAATGCTTAGCATTGCTTATGTTTTATTATATTGGTCTACCACCTGTATGGGATTGATTAATCATTCATTACATAATATAGATTTATTTTATTTATTTATTTATTTATGTATTTAGTTCACATTTGCTGACCGGGGTAGTCCAACTGGATTAATGTCCATTTTCAGTGGAGGCCCGGGGAGAAAAGCTCCAAGGTAGACAGATAAGTAATAATAAAAAAGGCATATTACCAAGGTAGACAGATAAGTAATAACAAAGAAGACATATTACAGATGAGATATTTACAAATGACATAAGCAGACATGAAATAGACAATATCACAAGTTTGAGTTACCCCTGGAAACAGTCAGGGGAAAAAATAACAGTAATTTGATTAATAGATTATATACATTCATGGTGAGAGTTAGCCAGGCTTGTTACAGTGCCAAAGCCAGTTTAGTGCCAAATGTTGTTTGAGTTTAGCTTCGAATTGGGATAGGGAGGAGAGCAAAGTAATGTTAGCTGGAAAGAGGTTCCATGCTTTGTCTGCAGAGTTTGCAAAGAGGGAGTCACCGGCTACATTGTTAATTTTAATTGTTTTAACTTGTAGTCTGTTTGAGGATCGAAGCAGTCTTGGATTGTTGTGGGGGTGATCATATTTTTAAGAGCTGGTGTGTTATCTGGATAATAGAGGATTTTATTAGCCATAATCAAAAGGTTATATTGGATTAGACTGGGAAGTCCTAGCCACCCAAGCTGTTTAAGGTTGATGCAATGGTGTGTTCTATTTACCATTTTCTATTTATAGTCATTTATTTTTTATTTATTTATTTTCTATTTACGTTGTATTTACCTTACCTGTCATCCCCCCAATGTGCTGTGATTAATTTATTCTTGTGTGGCTATACTGTATGGGGCACTTGTGTTTATATGGGGGTTTCACTACTTTATTACACTGACACCTCACATCTGGACCTAATACACTACTCTGGTTGAGAAAAATCTGCTATGTCTTATATAAATATACAAAAAAAATTAAAATTTTAATGTTTACACAAACAAAATGGAAATGGCTTTGGTGAGGCTCAAACCGTGAAATATTACATGCAAGGCATATGCTCTAACTGCTACACTATTGCACTTATGCTTATGCTGGGTGTCTATTGCTTTTTAATTTATTGTGCCGTTTCAGCTGGGTTAACCGTAGCTAAGCAATGGGCACACCCATGCAGCTACGCTTAAACTTTATTGCATATAGAAAAAAAAATTATTTATTGTGTTTTTTTTTTGTACTCTTCAGAATATCCATGCTAATGCTGAACCTGTTATTCTATCAACTTTCTGCTTTGTAGGGACAATTTTGCCTTATGGCTTTGTCCAGATTCCTCACTCTGATGGGTTGGGAGGTGTGCGCTATGTGCTTATGCTAAACCTGTTATTTTATCAACTTTTGGCTTGATAGGGAGGATTGTCATTTATGGCTTTGTCCAGATTTCTTACCCTGACGGGTTGAGGGTGTTACGAGTATTCTCGCTCATTTCAAATTGCCAAATGGCAATTCTGGAGTGCAGGCGGCATGTGTATTGTAAGAGCTCTGCTCTTAGACACACCCTCTGTGCTCATACACAGAACTGCATCCATTTTACAGCATGGCAACACGCCATACATATGCATGGCACACTGCCGTGCTGCACAGGAATGGTTCCTGCCATGCAGGAATAATTTATTCCTGCATGGCTGCTTGCTGAATCTGGGTGTTAGTCTATTTCTTTGGTATGGTTTCACTCAAAGTTATTTGATGCTTTCTCCAATAATATTTGTCACTGCTAGCAGCTTGTAATTATGCAAAACAAATTTGTAAAACTCAATGCGGGTCGTGCTATAATTCATGAAAACCTGCAGTTCGGCTTTCACCAAAGCAATGGTGGCTTTGTTTCATTCTGAACTCCACTTGGCATTTATCAACTCTTTCCAGAAAGGCATTGCTCCTAGGCAATGACAACATAGCTGATGCAACGTTAAACAAGTTAACTGGAAATGCTTCAGCGGTACAGGCCACACTGTAAACCTTCTGCCATTTGTCACATGGTGATGGCAGAGTCGAATCAGCAACAATGTGTGTTAAGCATTCTTTAGTGGTGCAAAATTTATCAAACTGTGCATCTAAGTCAACTTCTTGCAATAAGCCTGTGGCAGCGCATGTAGTTTAAACATGTTTAAATTTTGATGGTTTGCTGAGCGACAAGTATCTTAGTGCAAAAGTGATATCGTCTTCTGACTGAGAAATTAAACCACTTGTTCAAGTATGTCAAACCCTTTTTGAAAGCAGTACAAACATTTTCTGCATTAGACACCTAGAATGGCAGCATATCTTCATTTTCAAGAACAGCATATTTTTGGATCCAAAAAACTTATCTGCTATGCGTGATTCAATTTTTGTTCTCAAATCCTGCATTACCGGAAACAGCTCAAGGAATGTAAACCCTTCCCACTCCACTTTCTGAACAGATAATTCAGAAACACTGCAGATATTTTGCACAAAGCATAAGTAAGCTTTTTTGATGTTAGTCTTCATCGATTCATGATCATCATGTGTGTCTTCTTCTATGCCCAGATTTGCATGAACTCTTAGGGCATTCACTGCCTACAGAAGTGAAATATGAAATTATTGCTGGCCAAGATTCCAGTAATCTGTTGACAGCGGGACCCAGAGACAGCCATCTGTTTGGTATATGTCTCACCAGTTCATGGTATTCTAAATCCATAAATTCAAAAAACTTTTGCAGGTACATTCTGCAGTTTGCTGATATGCTGAAGAGACTATAAACGGACATCACCATTGTTTCAACATCACACTCCAGTTCATCAGTTACCTTCTTCAGTGTGTTGTGAACATGTGTGTGTGTGCTGCAATTCATTTTGATGATCTTGTCATTCCTTTTCAGCAACTTTGTGAAGACTGACTGCTTGTGCTTGTAATTGATACTGGCATTCTCGGCTGACTATGACAATATGTGTGCAATGTCAGCAAGACCTGAAATATCATGTTCGCTGCAGAAGTAGAATGTTCATCACTGAGGTCAACAAAGTCAAGAAGTTTTTTGTTAAAGCTAGTTTCTGAAGTAAAGTACTGGACACATATAGAAAACATCATGCGATTCTTCAAATTTGATGCATCTGTCGACAAAGAAAATCTTCATGTGTTGTTAGTCCAGTCCTTAATGACTGGCTCAACTAACTTCAGAGCGGGGACACTGGTCATCAATGTCTCTGCCTTAGTGCGGCTACAGATCATCTTCTTACAAATGGTTGAGTCCAGATACAGCTGGTGATCAAGCTTAACGCCACAGTCTTCAGCATTGTAAGAAATGTGATGGTGCACAGTGTGATAGAGCCTCACCAGCTCTGCTGCTGTTGCCTGCTTATCAGCTCCAGTTAGTGATGCTGCTGTCTCGAAAAAAAACTGTCAAACGCAGCTGAGTCTGTTCATGGCTGTGAATTAGCAAGTCACTTTTTACACTGTACACCACTGATATGCTCTTTTTACAAACTGTGCAATGAGCAGCAAACACGTTGTTCTGGACTGCCTCATACCATACAAAATCACTTTCTCTTTTTAGCTTTCTCAGCCTTTACCTTCTTGGGTGACATGGCCGCATAATCGTGGTCTGAATCACTGTCCACTCTTGCAATGCTTTTGCTTGTATACATTAAGAATATAGCACTCAATGATATATGCTAAGTATCATGAAAGTCAAGTGAATAAGACTAAAATAGTAAACAGCAGAAATGGAAACAGAAGCTTTAATGCTGTTATTCGACAAAAACAAAAACTGTGTAACTTTTGAGTACAACCAATCAAAATATGAATTACCAGTATTTACAGCATGTTTTGAATGGCAGCCTCTTAAGAGGCCAATGTGTCACAAATAGTCAAAATGTGGAACACCATATTTTCACACTGTGTGAAAATGTACCATTTCTGTGTGGCATGGCCAAAATGGTCTTTCTGCCAAAATTGAACAATTCACAGGTTTTGCATCAATTTACACTCCCTAAATAAGCACAAACCTGTCTACTGGGACATCATTGAGACTGCAGTACAATTACTGACTGCACTGTAATTAATTACAAAAGTTACTAGAACATATTTTATCAACCTACATTTGCAGCTACATGTGCAACACAATATATATGACACTCTAGAATGGCAGTGCTGATTATTCATATTAAAGAAACTGCATCTAACTAAAGAAATACAATTACTGCTCATTTTAAAATAAGCCACTGTAATTGCTGAGTACACCTCCAGAGCCGACATCTGCTTGCTTTCTCCTATATCTATTTTAGTCCCCCCCATTTCTGTCTAAATTAGCTTAATGCTGAAAATTTGCTGCCAATACCGTAAACTCTACTTCACTCCCCACCACTTATCAAATTATACTGCAGTCTACTGTTTAAGTAACATTGGCTACTGTCTGGTGCTAAAAGTGATACAATAGCGGTTTAGGAGTTTAACAGTCCCTGAGAACTTACCTTTGAACTAAGGATCTCTGATAACTTTATTTGGACGTCAGTAGGCTACCAGCCGAAGTCTACTCCCTCTGTTTGCCCTTGCTGTGCTCAGGCTCACTCTGCTCCCCTACCCCACCCCCAAATTCCACACCCCCACTACAGCTCCATTTATTTTGAGCTAGCCACTCCCACTAAATACCCATAGCCTATAAAACTGGTCCTTCTAACAAGTCTGCCACATTACACTGCCCAAACCCTGTTTACTAAATAATTACTCCACTCCTCCTGGAGCCACCCCAGTTAGTTACTCTCTCAAAATAACCGCTACCAATTAACTCCAATAGCTACGTATAGTAACTTATTCTTACTATTAATCACCGTACCCTGTAATTGCCATTAGTCTGTCACAATAACAAAAATAACCACTGACTCTAACTCCCTCAGCACCTTTCAGTTAGATCACTATTAAACTCATAATGCATACACATCAACTATACTTCATAACTAAATCATTCCAGTAAAGAATTAGTATATAACAGAAATAATATCCCTACACATTATAGCACTCATAACTCTCTCTCTAGAAGCTCATCTAACCTCCTACCACTCCCAACTAAACATCCAGCTGTCCCACCATGGAATTCTATCCTCATGCCTACACCAAATAAAACACATACCCTTCCACATATCTTCAGCCATCTACAAGCATACAATATTTGATCACTTCACTTATACCATAACACCCCATCAGGTCTCAGCATCTTCTCCCTCAGGTACAATACGTATGTAACCAAATTCATTAACCCTCTTGCAAACATCCCACCTTGCAATTAGTGGTGATGTCCATCTAACCTTGGCCCCATAACTTCAACATCGCAACTTACAAATGCAGCCTCCTCCCTATCTCAGAGAACTCTGAACCTGCATAGAAATGGCTCTGATCTGCTACTCCTAAATATAAACATCAGAAACATCCTTAATAAATTCACAAACTCCATGCTACCCTCTCACTCTATTCACCAGATATAATATTACTAACGGGAGCCGGGTTGAAACCAAATATCGATGACAATGAAATTATTCTTGCAGGTTACAATATTCTTAGGACAGCTAGAAAGGCTGAAAGAGGTAGAGGAATTGCCATATTATCTAAAAATAACTACATATTACAACCATTAGCTCAAACTACCCCAGATTTTAATAATGGTGAAATACTCTACACTAAACTGAAAAGTAATTCCAAAAAATAGTAGGAACATATATTCCACCCAGTAATAACCTGACCACTATAAAGCATGTGCTTTATTGGACTTCTAAAATGCTACACCAGGAAACAATCATCATGAGTGATTTTAATACAGACTGGCTCACTTGCAATTCAAAGAATCCCACTAACCATACAAACTTACATGGCTTTACCAAAATCGTACAAAGTCCCACTAGATTAGGGAAAACCTCAAATAGGCAGTCCATCCTAGACAGGACTTTAACTACTAAACCATCCCTCTCACAATATTCTGACTGTCTCCCTGACAGTCTTAGTGACCACATACCAACCTACTTTCTTACGCAATGTACATATCCTGAAACACACCATTCATCGCCATAGCCGTAATAAGACAATTTCAACACCCAAACCTTTATAACCATACTTGGTCACTATAAGTGGACTCCTCTAAAGGATTTGCCCCTAGATAAGGCTGTTGATTATTTCAATTCCACCTTCCTGAGTATACTTGATAAATTAGCACCACTCAGGGCAATACAGTCAAAGTCAGATTATGCCTTTTGGTTAACTAAGGAAACTAGAGTGCTACTCAAACTGAGAAATAAAGCGTGGGAAACATGGTATAGAAATAAATCTCAAAATAATCATCTAGCATATCAAGAACACAGAAACAAAGCCAAAAACAAATTAAACAGGATAAAATAAACTACTACACCAATATCCAAATGAAACATAAAAATAACCCACCACAATTTTGGTCAGCAATAAAAACAATCCTACATCCAGGCCATGCATCAACCTCATATTGCCCTTCCTCAAATAATATAGGTACTAAAGCAGAACAATTTAATAAATTGTTCACTGAAAGCATACTTTAACTCTCCAAAAATAACTGCTCCTCCCCAACAACAGTAGCCTTAACAGCAAACAACAATGAAAATACATTCTCCTGCCATGCCATCTCAACAAGTAGTATAAAGAGACTTCTCAGAAAACTTAAACCAACAACTATAGCAGATGAAAACCTACCAGCTGAATATTTAAAGCTATCTGCTGATGCTATTTCTTACCCTGTCTCAATTCTTATCAATCATTCATTACTGAGCAGAAAATCCCATCTCTCTGGAAAATATCATACATAATCCCTCTACATAAAGGTGGTATCTCTACAGAGCTTTCAAATTACAGGCCTATTGACATTCTATCCCCACTATCAAAAATTCTAGATAAGTGTTTACATTCTCAACATCTGAACTACCTCTCAACAAATATCCTATTAGCCACATTGCAACATGGATTTAGATCTAATCATAGTACTGCCCTCCTTAGCTTCACTATCACTGTTAATCAATATAGGAATGAAGGCAAAATAGTTTCAACCATCTTTCTTGATCTGTAAAAAGCTTTCAATACTGTCTCCCATCACAAATTACTGACAGTACTCTCTGACCTAATTCTCAGTCTTACGCACTCACATGGTTTAAAAGCTATCTAACAGAAAGCCAACAAACTGTAAAATAGTAAAATAACTCTTCCCTCTACTTTCAGTCACACTGGTGGTAGCCCAAGGCTCTGTTCTTGGCCCCCTCCTCTTTATTCGCTTCACTAATAACCTTAGCTACTCCCCTTACTTCCTTAGTCTAAAATGCTGACGACTCCTCTCTTATATGTGCTCCCCCTTCCATAGAGCACCTTCAAGATACAAACCAAAAATCCTTCTGTGCTATTGAATCCTAGCTTACCGAATGTCAACTCATACTTAACCCCAGCAACCTAACTTATGATCTTCCATCCCACTAGAGCTAATGACCCTCCTCCTTTCCTCATCAAAGCTACAGATAATATAACTATTACACCAGTATCCTTTACAAAACTCTTAGGCATCACAATTGACTACAACTTGAAATTTGACCTACTCATATCCCAGTGTTTCAAGATATGTGTTTACTGTCAGTAAGTTTCAGAATTTCATAAAATTTTAGTAGAAATTAAATGTATACAAGGATTATATATAAGAATTAATGCTGTTTGACTTGTTAAAGTTAAACCTGTTATTATTGCAACTGGGAAGAGTGATTAATAGTATGTATAAAGTACATCTAATTCTACTGTATTTTATTTTTCTTGTCAAGCTATAGCTGGTGTATTGATTTTGGCATATGTACATGTCCTATAGATCAGTGTGTGTGTACAGCTTTAAGAAGCTTCCTAGGGGCTTGTACAAGTGTATAAATACTGATCCCATCCGAGCCTGACTTCCATTTTGTAGTAAGCTGTTGAGATGTAAGCATGTATGCCTGTGTAGTCTGTCAGTTAATTTTTTGTTTATATTTTGTAATGCTGGTATTCATCCTGATGTGTTTCTATGTAATAAAGCATATAAATGAACTACCATGCCTGTTCGTCATCTATGTTAGAGAAGGACGAGCGACATGGTGTCAGAAGTGGCAGGTCTAAAAAGAACATGGTGCCAGAAGGGGATCCAGATTCAGATTCTGCAGTTCGAGACCGAAAGGCACTCAGTTAACACTGGAGGAATATATAGGAGTGAATCATCCCTACTGCACGTATAACTTGCAAAACAGGTCAGAAATGAATTACAGGTATTAAAACTTGCTCAAACTATTTCTTATTGACAAAATATGAAATGAGGCATTCAAAATGGTCTAAATAAATTTCTAAGTAACAGAAATATCTGATATTATGATAGTGAAAGAAATATTCAAATTACGGAAAATGTTTGAAATAAAGTCTGAATCACATAAAATGAATAAAATAAGGGAAACAACAACATTTTTTTGATAAGCACTACTTTTTTGCATTAATCAAAGCTATTCAGGTTGTCTGAAGTGTTCGCATGTTTGTGCAGTATTACAGTACAGTTATTTCACAGAATACAGCCATTACAGAGGATATTTTGCAAAGTAAAGTAGTTTGAAGAGTTTATTGTGCATTTGAATGTTATTACAAGTTCTTGCTGTGTGCATGTTCATATATAATTACAAGGACCATATTTTTCAGTGTGTTTGGGCACAAATTATTGGCATGGCAGACATATTTCGAAAACCAACTCCACTTGTGTTTGACAATAATATTGCAGAGAACTGGAGAGTGTTTGAGCAAGAGTATGATATTTTCATACAGGCTGCATTTTCTGATAAAGATGACCATACAAAGGCATTTATTTATGCTTAATTTAGCTGGTTCAGAAGCCACAGAAAGGGAGCGTTCATTTGTGTATGCAGCTGCTGTCTTTGCAGGAGAGGGGAAAAACCAGCATATAGTTGTACCGGCTGAGTCAAGGGAGACATCACGTGCTTGAAACATAAATTTAGAGAAATGTGTAATCCCCAAACGAATGTTACAATGCAAAGCCACTTATTTTGCACAAGGGATCAAAAATCTGTTAAAACTTTTGCAGCATATGTAACTGATTTTAGAAACAAGACTAAAATGTGCAGATTTGGTGATTTAAGGGATGAGCTGATAAAAGACAGACTTGTGTGCGGTATTAAAGATGATGCTGTGAGAAATATTTTGTTTCATGATAGTGATTTAACTTTGAATATGACCATTGAGATTTCTCTGATATATGAGCTTAAAGAAATGCATACAAATATGTTTATAAGTGAGAGATGCATGCTTCCAGTAACTTCTAAAGCCCATGTTGATAGTATGCAGCAAGTGGTTAAAAGAAACAGGCCCAAGCACATGTGTGCAATTGTAAACCCTGCAACATTCACTGGGAAACCCTGTAGCTTTCAAGAAAGTTCCAAGGCATGCACTGGAAACTGCACAGTCTCAGTGAAGCATAAGACCGAATCAGCAAACTCAAAGAATGGGCCCCCACCCAGTTTTAATGCCAATTGTCATAATTGTGGAGGAAGTCATGAGCCTAAAAGGAAACATGTTTAGCTTTTGATCAGCAATGTCACAAATGCAATAAGTGGATTCATGTCAAATGGTTTGATAAATCAAAGGGCACACATTCTTTTATTAAAAGGGAATATTCAAAGAGACAAACTGATCGATTAGAAAGCTATGAGCCTACTATTTATGTCAATGATGTGTCAGTGCTTAATGAAATAATCAATGCAGTAGATTTATGGGCAAAGAATGAAGTATTTTGTGTTGTTCGGATAAATGGAATATCCATAGAGCTCAAAGCTGACACAGTTTTAAAGCACAATGTTATGCCTGCAGAAATGTTTGCTAGAGTATGTGCTGGTGAGAAGCTTGATTTGGCAAAGTGTGCAAAGCTTGTTGCTTATGGTGGTGCAGAGAGTCAAACTGAAGGCTCAGTAGTAATTTCATGTTGCTCTGCTGGGAGGAGCTGCAACTTCTTATTTTATGTGATCAAAAGGCACATACAGTCATTATTAGGGCTCAGAAACAGTTTGAAAATGGGACTGCTTTCATTCATTGAGGAAGTCCATCATGTTAGCTTGAAAGACCACTCTTCTAACTTTACCCAGTATATTTTCTCTACCTATACTGATCTTTTCAAAGACAAACTAGGCAAGCTTCCAGTTGTGTACTCCATGAAGTTAGACCCAGATGTCAGCCCAGTTGTCAGGCCAGCTCAGAAAGTTTCAGTAGCTATACAGAAAAGGGTCAAAGCCGAGCTAGATAAAATGATGCAACATGGTGTAATTTGTCCATTTGGTTCTTCAACTCCAACTGAATGGCTATCTTCTATGGTGGTGGCTCATAAGAAAAGCTCAGATGACATCAGAATATGTACTGATCCACAGAATTTGAACAACGCACTGAAAAGACCTCATTATCCAATGTGTACAGTTGAAGAAGTTGTAGCTCTGATGCCAAATGCAACTGTTTTTTCTGTCTTAGATGCAAAGAGTTTATTTTGACAAATTTTCTTGGCAAGAAATCATTGCTGCTATCTATTTTCACTACTCCTTTTGGCAGGTATAGATTTTTGAGAATGCCATTTGGGATAAATTCTACCAGTGAAGTCTTTCAGTGTGCAATGGAGCAATTTTTTTCTGGGTATCCTTGTGCTATTACAGTAGATTATATTCTAATAGGAGGTGATAGGACAGCTGAGCATTGACAGAAACCTGGAGAAAGTTCTGGAAAGAACTTGTCAAGTGAATCTTAAGCTGAATCCTAATAAGCGCAACTTCAAGTTGCAAGAGGTTACTTATGTTGGTCATTTATTTACTAGTTCAGGCTTATGACCAGACCCTTCAAAGCAAACAGTTATTCTTGAGATGCCAGCTCCAGACAAAGTTCAAGCCCTTCAAAGCTTTCTTGGCATGGTTAACTACCTAGGCAAGTTCACTCCAGATTTAAGCCAACTAGCAGCACCGCTTAGAGAGCTGACACATAAAGATGTATTCTGGTCATGGCTGGAGCAACACCAAAGAGCATTTGATGTCCTGAAACAGAGCATTGCCAGTCTACCAACTCTCAGATACTGTGAAGTTCACATACCCATTACTTTTTCCTGTGATGCTTCAAAATTTGGTCTTGGTGCCATCATTTTTCAAGAGGGTCAACCTGTTGCCTATGCATCCAGATCTCTAACCTAAACTGAAATGCAATATACTCAAACGGAGTAAAAAACTCTTGGCAATTTTCTTTGCATGTTCAAAGTTCCATGATTACTGTGAAGGCTGCCAGCCTAGCTAGATATAATTTTGTAAATAATTCTATGTCATTGTAAATATTAATATCATCCTCAGGCTTGTGTTACAAATGTAAAGAAAACTATATGTTATGATTAAACTATATGTTATACTGAGCTTCAAAAGTGTAACCACAGTGCACCCGGCTGGAAAAGAGCAGACGTGTATAAGCAATATGACAATTCAAATGTATGGTTTCATAGTAACTTTGGAATACACAGAGTTAACTGGCAAACTCTAAGAGAATAAGCTGATAAATAAAGAATTTTACAATGTGTTATAAAGTCAGTTTATCTCAAGCTAAGAGACAGGATGTCTGCAGCTGGGGCTTCTTTCTATTGTCTTATGACAGAGATAATTACTAGGTTTCACGTGCAAAGTGCCTTTTATTACTGTGACGTCCTGGTAGGTGCAGATGAAAAGAGAAATGTTAAATTTTAAGTTCTGTGAGCCTGGGAAACTTACGTAGAAGTGTCAAGAATGATGTAATCTGAAATGACCCAGCAGTAATGTGTATTATCAATTTAAGACTTTCTCAGAAAGAAAGACTCAGCATTTTGTATTTTGTTCTGAAGCTGACAAAACTCACCAGCACTTTGCTTTGTAAGTAGAATTTAGAAAATAGTTTCTCTTAGCTGTTTTCTATATTTATGTCAGACTATCCTACAATATTATTTTAAAGTATTTCCTGTGATTCCTGAACTCTCTATTAGCACTGTGTTGAATTGATGACTATTGTCTTGTGTTTTTATTATTTATTATTAAACATTTTAAACCTTTCAACTGTGGCTGTTTTGTGTAGAAATAATTTAAGCTCTCAGCGTACTTGCATGTATTTGATGATACTGTATAAGCCACTCTAATAGCCTTAGCCCTGTGTTACACTTACTATTTGGATAACAGCAATAGCACACAGTGGAATTGGTCACCCTTTGGGAAGGGCCTTATAGTAGCTAATAAGTAGTGGCTGGTGGCAGTGATTTCTACTTTATAGTCCGGGAAGCAGGGGGCATAGCTGGAGAACCTGTGCCAGCTTTCCCCAGGAGTGTCTGTTGTTTATATATAATTCATATCTCAAAGTGTATGTGTGTCAGCTACTTGGGCAGGGACACGGAGCACTGGTTGGACAGAGAGGGTGCTTGAGGTTTTGGCTTGACCACTCGGCTGAGATATGTACCCTATAGCTATGCCAGTGGGGAGTCTTATTGGGGATGTGAAGAGAAAGGGAGAAGCCAGCCTCAGACTGACTGTGATCTCTGTGTGCTCTTAAGGGAAATTGAACTTTACTGTGTGTGTACTTGTTATCTTTCCCAATGTGGATGCCCCTTACTGATGCTAGTGGTGAGGATTGAGGCTCCTTGATTACTGGGCCAGTGCACAGCGTCACAATTATATTTATAGTAGACCTATCCAGACCAAAACAGACCACCAGCCTCTAGTCACTATTTTGAGAAAGCCCATGCATTCAGCTCCAGCCAGATTACAATACACGATGTTGAGATTGCAGAAGTGCAGTTTCAGTCTTGTCTACACAAAAGGCAAACTTCTTTATTTGGTGATACATTATCCAGATCACCCAGAAGTACCACTGAAGAGCATGAGAATGAGAAATTTGATTTTGAAGTCACGGACGTGAGTAATTTTTCTTCTACACATCTCAATGAACTTAGAAATCATGCATCTTCAAATCCTGTTTTACAGAAGCTCAACCACTTTATCAATCGAGGATGGCTGTCAAAGCAATCTAGTTTACCTTAAGAAGTGCAGCCTTGTTTTCCTTACAGAGATGAGATTTTGTCTGACAATGGTATTGTTGTGAAAGGTCCAAAAGTAATTTTTCCAAAGTCCTTGCAACAAGAGTATATTGCTATCTTGCATATTGGCCACCTAGAAACAGATTCTCCTAAAAGGAGGGGAGAGGACTAGTGTTTTGGCCTTGTATGTCACAAGACATTGAGAGTGCCCTTTTATCTTGTTCTGTTTTTAATAGTACAAAGCCACATCAACAGAAGGAACCACTTCAACTAAATCAAATTCCTGGACTACTGTGGTCAAATCTGCACAAAGTTATTTCAAACAATGGTACACAGTTTACTAGTCAGCAATTCAAAAGATTTGCCAAAGAGTGGGACATTATCCATGTTACAAGTAGTCCTGAGTATCCACAGTCAAATTGTTTGGCAGAACGTGCAGTTCAAAGTGCGAAACAGTTACTAGAGAAGTCAAAATGAGATAATAGTGATGTTTTCCTGAATCTCTTGAATCTCAGAAATATTCCTTGTGATAAACATCTTGGTTCATCTGCCCAGAGACTTCTGCCAAGACAATCATTAACTACCTTACCAATCAAGCAGTAGTTTGTTGGTTCCAAGTGCTAAGAATAACAGATCTGTGCAAACCCATCTGTTAATGAAATGCATATCCCAGAAGTCTTATTACGACAAGTCCAGCAAACTGCTCAATCCATTAAGTGAAGGACATCAGTGAGAATACAAATGTGCAAAGGTTATGATCAGATTGGAGTCATGAAGAGTATTTGCCCAGAGCTGAGATCATACATTGTGGAATCTCAAGGAGTAGATTTAAGGCAGAATCGGAAACATTTGATGCCAGTGTCTGAGCCTGTACCACAGCACCTAGCCTGTGAGAAAGACTCTTTATCTCAGAGTGAGTTGTCCAATGTTCCAGTTCCTGAGGACGTTCCAGTAAATATCTCTGTTCATGAGTTGAAACCCAAAGTTCTTGATACAAGTTGTTCACCAAAGACTGTCCCTGTTGCTAAATCCAATTCTGAATGCTATATTACTAGATCAGGTTGTATTTCCAGACCTTGTTACAGATACACGGCAACTTGGACATGAACATTGTGTTTGTTTTTAATGTCTATATTATTGCATGTCTTTTTCTAATGCAATTTCATTAAAGAACATTCATTAAGAAGGAGGATGTAGATCAGTGTGTGTGTACAGCTTTATGAAGCTTTCTAGGGGCTTGCACAAGTATATAAATACTGAGCATGTCTGAGCCTAACTGCCATTTTGTAGTAATTTGTTGAGATATAAGCATGTATGTCTGTGTAATCTGTCAGTTAATCAGTTTGTTTATATTTTGTAATGTTGCTATCCATCCTGATGTGTTTCTGTGTAATAAAGCATATAAACAAACTACCCCACCTGTTCATCATCTATATCAGAGAAGGCCAAGTAACATAACCTTTGTATGTCCTTCTTACATTGCTGTTTGGTTGTATGTGGAGATTTTCTCTCCAGGCATCCTCTGAAAATGGGTTTCACCCAGTTGGACTTTCTTGGTAAAAAAAGTAAAATAAAATAATTAAAATAATTCAAACTTAAAACCATAGCCACAATAGTCTTGCATCAACTTAATTTTGTTGAGTAGTAATCAGCATAAAAATCACTTCTGTTCTACAATAAGCAGCCAGTTCAGACACAGTCAGATTACCCAGTCTGTCTGACTTTTTCATTAATCCCGTATCAGTAATAAAATAAATTATACTGCAGGAACAATTCACACATTGCAGTCTCTAACACAAAAATATTTCTACATAGCAGAAAATGGCTAAATGATTAGTTGAGAGCTATAATTTTGATGAATTGATATGATTCAGGATTATTTATCATGGGTATGTAAAAAAAAAATCTTAACTGTAACTTAACACTGACTGTGTGACAGACCCTATCAGTGTGTAACCAAATCAAACAACATCAGAAAATCAAATATTCGATTTTTAAAAATTTTTTTTATTATTTGTTAACCAGGAAAGTCCGACTCGGAACAAAGCCAATTTTCAGCGGAGGCCCAGGGAGAAACACCTCAGACGCATGCCTTTGTAATGTGGGAGGAAACCAGAGCACTCAGAGGAAACCCACACAAATACAAGGAGGACATGCAGACTTCACACAGAAGGCACCCCAGCTAAGAATTGAATCAGAGAACCTCTTGCTGTGAAGCGACAACACTACAATTATTATTTATTTATTTATTTTATATTTGTTGACCGGGCTAGTCTAGCTGGATACATATCCATTTTCAGTAGAGGCCCGGGGAGAAAAGCTCCAAGTATGAGAAGATTACTCCATACAATAGTTAGAATAAAAAAACAAGCTTAAAATACATTATAAAGCAAAAAATGTTTGTAAAGAGAGTACAAGTAATTTGTGTGATCCAAATTACAGAGTCATGGTATAGGTTTAAGCAACAATCAAGCCATGAGTTTTCTGGTACAATCAGCACAAGTTTATACAATATTTGAAAAAAAAAAAACAAATTGACATTCACTGAGTCAAAGAGGGAGAAAGAGAGTAGGCTGGAAAATATAAATAGTAGTAAAGAGTTAGCTTGTAATAATTAAAAGCGTGGTGGGGCAGTAGCCCAGGAGGCAGGGGAAAGGGGGAAGTGAAAGGAGGATAAGTAATGTTTAGTCAGGCATTGAGCAGGGACAAAGCTAATGTATTTTTAGGTGATCTTTGAGGTGTTTCTTAAAGAGTGGAGTAGATGAGAGAGAAGTTAGTGTTTTAGGAAGGTTGTTCCAGATTCTGCCCATGACATTGGTAAAGAGTGAGTCACCAGCTTTGTTGTTGGATTTATTGTTGGCAATTAGTAACTTGCTAGCTGAGCGTAGTGTTGTAAGATTTTTATATGGGGAGATCAGGTTAGAGAGGATAGGAGTATTAGTAGGGTGGTACAGAATTTTTTGTGTGATCACAAGTTGATTGTATCGTAGTTGGTTTTGTAGTTCTAACCATTTGAGTTGTTTGAGGTTGAGACAGTGGTGGGTTCTATACGGAGAGCCAGTGGCAAATCTGACTATATTATTATAGCTAGTTTCAAGATTGGTAAGATTGTGCTTAGATAGATTGGTATAAATGGCAGAAGCATAGAATAGGGTAGAAGTAAGATGAGCCTGGGCAATGGTGGTTCTAGCCAGTTGTGTAAGGAAGGGTTTGATTCTATACAGAGAGCCTAGTTTTTTATTGATAGTTTGAATAGTATTCTTGATATGGTTATCAAAGCTGAGGTTATGATCAATGGTTAGGCCCAGAAGGTGTGCAGTAGGATCAGGGGAAACACAAGTTCCATTATAGGAGGTAATAGTGAAGTGGATCTGTGGAGATTTTTGGGTGGGAGTGAAGAATAATAATTTGTTTTTATTGGGGTTGAGGAGGAGACATTGATTAGTAAACCACTTTTCAACAGAGTTAAATACAGTTTGAGTAAGGGTTTGGAGAGAGGATGAGGACTTAGCAGTACAGATTAGAGTAGAGTCATCAGCGTATTGTAAGCAAGTGACTTGTGGAACAACAGTGCAGAGATTGTTAATAAAAATAGAAAAAAGAAGAGGGCCTAGGATAGAGCCTTGAGGGACTCCAGTGTTCACAGGGAGGGGTGTGGAAAGATTATTGTCCCAGTGCACTGCTTGATGTCTGTTATCTAGATAGGCTTTAAACCAAAGAATAGCTTGTGGGTCAAGAGATTGGGCTTTTAGAGTACTGATAAGTAAGCTATGGTTGACCATATCAAAAGCTTTTGATAGGTCTATAAACAGAGCAGATGAAAGAGAGTTGTTGTTTCGATTCCTGTTAATACAGTCAGTAAAGCTTAGTAGGGCAGTAGTGGTGCTATGAAAGTGTCTAAAGCCATGCTGACAGTTAGCAAGTAAGTTGTTATGGAGCAGGTGTTGAAGTAGTTGATGGTGGATACATTTTTCCATTATTTTGGCTAATGGAGAGAGTAGAGCAATTGGTCGGTAGTTGGAAATGTAAGTGGATTTACCTCCTTTATGCAAAGGGATTATATGGGATACTTTCCATATGGAAGGGATGGTACCTTCTGTGATTGTTCTATTTTTAAGGAAGGATATTGGATAAGCTAAGGCTTTGGCAGCTACTTGAAGGTATTCTGCTGGGAGGTTATCAGCAGAGGGAGTACAAGGTTTGAGTTTCTGAAGGAGTTTACAGATAAAGGAATTTGGAACAGGTTGTAAATGTAAGAAAGGAATTGAACTGTTTGTATTTTGTAAAGGAGAGGGGGTGGTGGGTGTTAGTCTTTTTGTTAAAGTTTGAATAGCTTCAGTGAAGTAGTTGTTAAAGGTATTGGCTATTTGCAAAGGACTATCATGGGGAATAGAGTTTGGGGTTGGAGTTCTAGCCTGCCCTGGTTTGAGAAGTTTATTAATGCCTGACCAAAACTTTTGAGGTTGTTAGAGTGTGATTGTTGAAGTTTGGAATAGTATTTTTTTTTGTGTAACAAAATGTCTTTTTTGGTAGCGTTTCTTAATTGCTTAAAGTATAAGTGATCAGCAGAGTTCTTTGAGGCTCTCCATTTAGCCCATATTTTGTTCCGTAGGAACATTTTTTCTCTGGTTTGTTTTGTGAGCCAGGGGGCTATTTTAGTCCTTACATGGGAGGAGTGGATGGGGGCGTGGCTATTTAGGATTTGAAGGAATGAAGTTTTAAAGTAAGAGACTCCTTCATCCAGTTTGAGTTGCTTTAGAGGTGACCAATTACAGGCTTTTAGCTCGTTTTGAAAGTTTTCTGCTTGGAAGTACTTTTTAGAATGAAAGTTCTAAATTACAGTTATAAAATACAATTATAAATACAATAATTTCAGGTCTTTTCAGCAAATGTTAACATTAAATAGCTCACCTTTTGTATTCACTAGTTTATAGCTATCTTGTTATAAAGGTGCTAGTCATGCTATAGAGAAGGCAAGCAGGATCATGGATAAAAAAAATCCAAATGAAGCAACAAAACCACCAAGATTATCCAGCAAATGGTTACCCTTTTTGAAGGTATTGCAGTGGCGCAAAAACTGTAGCAGCATACCATTGGATGACTTCTGTGTATGTGTAGTCATTAGCTCACTTTATATTAGAAGTTACTGGATTTGCTCATATACAACAATGATGATTGGCTGTAACTGTGGTATATGAGCCAATCAAAAAACACAAAGTGGAACCATCACTGTTCAATGTGAACCAGTGGAAAAGTGATGCTTGGCTATGTAGCATTCTGCACAATCTAGAGCACTTGATTGGTAGGATTGGCAGTGCAGCAAGTAAACTATGCCTGGTACTGATAATAAAATTTTAAATCTAGGTGATTCTCTGCCAAACCTCAAATTTGTGGCTTTTTACATTATGGGCAGGCACTGTCCAGGACATGGGACACAAGACTGAAAAACAGCACTGTCCTAGAAAATCCAGAATAGTTGATAACCCTATCCTGAAGGTTACTGTAACAGTGAGAATGATGAACATGGTACAATTGTGTTAATTGCACTTAACCATAACAGCAGATGTTTGAATTCCTCTCTGCTACAGTAGCCACACCCACTTTCCATTCTTCATCTTCTATAAACTGTTACTTGTTGGGATATTACATTTTGGAAAGCAATATTTCTTTTGTAGTTCAGGATGATTACGCTTCTTCTTTACTTATGGGCAAGAAAGACCTGAAGAAAGTTTCACTCAGGCTGCTGATTTACTTCCAAAAGGCTGACCAATAAGCAGTCAGAGTGAAGGTGGGGGAAGGTGCTAGAGCTTTTGGAAGGTGACCAGTTGTTGCATCTTGGGGAGTACACAACTCATATAACATAAAGACTATTGCATCAATGAGGAATTTGAACATCTACTGTTATGGGTACATGCATCTTACAAATCTGTACCACCTTCATCCTCATTCCTTCTTCATTTTTCTCTCCATTTTTTTACTGTGCTTTATTCTCTTCAAACCAATTGACTAATAACTTAGTCTTCTTACTCTTTCTCTGCAATAGTCAACTAAATACTCTCTTGTATCTTGTACTAAATCTTTATAAAATAAACATCTACAAATCAGCATGGGCAATATGCCGTTATATGTCATAACACGTGTCATATCTGTTCAAACCAATTAATACCTTATTCTTCTCATCTTTTTCTCTCTGTGTGCTAGTCAACTGAATGCCCTCTGCACTCTTACAAATTTGTACATACAATGTCATGGTGACACAAATACCTGCAAATTAGCATGAGCAAATATGTTCTTACATGTACATACAATATATTGTCATCATCATCTCATCATCATCATCTTCTTTCGGCTGTTCCTGTTAGGGATCGCCACAGCGGATCATCTGTTTCCATTTCTTCCTGTCCTCTGCATCTTGCTCTTTCACACCAACCACCTGCATGTCCTCTCTCACCACATCCATAAACCTCATCTTAGGCCTTCCTCTTTTCCTCTTACCTGGCAGCTCCATCCTTAGCATCCTTTTCCCAATATACCCAGCATCCCTCCTCAGCACATGTCCAAACTAATGCAATCTCACCTCTCTTGCTTTGTCTCCAAACTGTCCAACCTGAGATGACCCACTAATATACTAATTCCTAATCCTGACCATCCTAGTCACACCCAGTGCAAATCTTAACATCTTTAACTCTGCCACATCCAGCTCTGACTCCTGCCTTTTCGACAATGCTACCATCTCCAACCCATATAACATAGCTGGTCTCACTGCCCTCTTGTATACCTTCCCTTTCACTCTTATTGGTACCCGTCTGTCACAAATTACTCCTGACACTCTTCTCCACCCATTCCACCCTGCCTATACTCTCTTCTTCACCTCTCTTCCACACTCACCATTACTCTGAACTGTTGATCCAAGTACTTAAACTCATCCACCTTTACCAACTCTACCCCCTGCATCCTCACCATTCCTCTGCCCTGCCTCTCATTTACACACATATATTCTGTTTTAGCCCTGCTGACCTTCATTCCTCTCCTCTCTAAAGCATATCTCCACCTCTCCATGGTCTCCTCAACCTGGTCCCTACTCTCACTACAAATCACAATGTCATCTGCAAACATCATAATCCACGGGGCCTCCTGTCTAATCTCATCTGTCAACCTGTCCATCACCATTACAAATAAGAAAGGGCTCAGAGCTGATCCTTGATGTAATCCCACCTCCACCTTAAACGTATCTGTCACTCCCACTGCAGTCCTCACCAATATATTGTCATATGTCTATATTGTAGGTTTAATTCTATTTGTTTGCTATTCATTTTGTACATCACACCATACATCTGTGACATTTAACTAATACTTGTGCATACAATATATTGTAATATGTATAAATTGTAGGTTTAGTTGTATTTATCTGCTATTTATTTTGTACATCAAGCCATACAGCTGTGATATTTAACTAATATTCTTTATAGGCAAATTCTCGTGAAGCTTTTCTTCCTGGGACTCTACTGAAAAAGAACCAAAAGCCCCAGTGGAATATCCTGGTCAACAAATTGGAAATCGTTCAATCAATCACCTTAAAGTTAGGTGCTCTCACCCAACCTGACTATGCTCTCACCCCACCTGAATCCCTCTATATCATTTCTGCTCCCCCATCCTTTTTTCTCCTTTCTCAAAACTCAACCTAGTGACTCCCTTCATTTCATTTTCACTCCCTTTGTCCTTTCTCATAACTCACCTATTCACCTTTTCTCTGTTCTACTCTCCTCCTCTAATACTTCCTACCTCTCACCTCATGAAACTTTGAGTACATAAGTGCCTGCACTCCAAAGTATAATTATGCACTCCAAAATACTTATGTTTTAATTTCATTCAATGCTTCGTTACAGCACCTTGCTCAAATGTTATTATTCTGTCTTCCATATTACTGTGTTTTTAGTAGTTTTGAAAATTGTATTGTACTTAACTTTGTTGACATTAGCTTTGTAATAATTATATATGGAGCTTTTCTCCCCGGGCCTCCATTGAAAACAGGCTCATTTTGGCCCAATGGACTTTCCCGGTTAACAAATTGCAAATAAATAAATAAAATAAATCAACCAGTCTATAGCAAACCCTTTAACTGTTTGTCAGTGATATATTAATAGGCTCATAGGTTCATCATAGGTGTGTACTAGGCCAATGGCCCTGGAGCCTTTACAAGCTTAGTCCATAGAAGTGCCCTGGCATCATGCCACCATTAGTTCCCAGTGCCTCTATCAAGTAGAACCACTGGACTGTTCCCCGGGGTGAACTTTCTTTTTCCCATCCACTTATCACGATTTCTCTTGAAAAGGGCCAGTGAGGTGCTCTGCTTGACATGTATGGGAAGTCTATTCCAGAGCACGGGCAGTCTCTGGGTTATGAACCTGTCCCTCCAGCATGTTCTGTTGATTGTGGTAATGAGGTTGAGGTCCCTGGAGTGTGTGGTGTGGAGGGATTGGGATTTCTTTAGGTGTAACATTTCTAACAGGGCTGGGTCAGACATGGGTTTGTAAGTCAAGCAGAGATCGCCTCTTAATAGACGATATGAGACAGAGAAAAGCTGGAGTTTTTTGAGTATGTCCTTGTAGGGCATGTGTTTAAGGCCAAGGATCCCCTTTGTGAGGTACTTTTGTGGCCTTTCCAGCTGTTGCAGGTGTTTATTGAGGTACATGCTAAATGGGGCATTATACTCGATGAGTGGTCTAATGAGGGAAGAATAGAGAGAGATGATGACCTCTTTTTTCCTGGATGCAAAACCCTTGGTAATGAGATGTGCCACATAGAAGGACTTTCTGACCACAGTGGCAATGTGATGGTTGAAGGAGAGGTTGCTGTCAACCTGTGTCCCCAAATCTCTTATAACGCCTTCAGTGATCAGTGGGCTACCATCAATGCGGTAATTAATAGGATCTGAGTTTTTCCCAAAGGGAGTGATGACGCATTTTTTGGAATTAAGCTTGAGGCCATGGTTTTGACACCAGCCGTTGGTCTCTGTGAGGTCGTTTTGTAGGATGTCTATATCACTTGGGGAGTCAATAATAGCTCCCAGCTTGCAATCGTCAGCAAACTTGGTCAGCCAGAGCCCCTCCATGTTGGCCTAGACTTCTAAGAAGTAGATGCAAAACAGGAGAGGACCCAGGACTGATCACTGTGGGACTCCATTCATGACTGGTTGGCAGTCTGACTTGGAGTCTGCTACTTTCACACTGTGGGTTCTATCTGTGAGCCAATTTGCAACCCATCTAGTGATATAGGGGTTGATGCCTAGTTTGTGAGTCTATCAATAATTCCTGAGTAGGGAATGGTATCAAAGGCCTTGGCCAGATTGAGATAGGCTGTATGAACTGCCTTGCCCTCATCCACAGCTCTGGTGACTGACTCAAAAAAGTCAATCAGATTGAACAGGCATGATCTACCCTTCACAAAACCAAATTGCATGGGATCCAGAGTTTGGAGTTTCCCATATCCTTGTTAATTAGGTCCATGATGATGCACTCCATAGCCTTACATATCAGACTTGTCAGGCTAATGCTGCAATAATTCCCAGGGTCTGTAGTTACTCCCCCTTTCTGGAGAGGGATGACTGTAACAGTGTGCCATTCTGTAGGGGCAAAGCCTGAGGTGAGGCTGTGATTGAACAGGGCGCACAGGTTTGGTGCCAGTTCACTTTGTAGTTCATGTAGAACACAGCCAGGAATATTGTTGGGTCCCATGGAAGTTGTATTCTTGGCCTTGGGCAATGCAGCTTTAACCTGTGCTGCAGTAATTCTGGGTTCCTGGCATTCTTCCGGTATTGTGATTGGTCCTTTGGGGAGGGAGAGAGGGGTAAAGTTGGCACTGAATCTGTTGGCCAGTATGTTGACAGTATCTGTTGGCACAGTATAGGATGTACCATTGTGCAGTAACTCAGAGTAAATCTGGGTATTGCCATGGAAATTCTTGATATAACTGTAGAAGGCTTTGTGGTTGCTTTTAGTGCCTGCCGCAATTCTGCCTTCATAGCTAGCTTTAGAGGTTTTGTTGAAGTATCTCAACTTTTTGTTGTGGCTAATAAGGGAGTTTTTCCAGTCTTGAGACTTCACCTTTTTTCTGCAACAGTTTCTTCTTTCTGAAGTAGAGTTTGTTAATGGCAGGGGACCACCAGATTGGCTTCCTTTTTTTGGAGGAGACCATCTTGGTTCTGTTGGGTATGGCTAGTTTTATGTACGTGTTCATACAGAGCATTGGTGTATAATTTAGCAGTCATGCACCTATTTTCCATTTGAATGGGTGCCGTGAAGTTAGCCAGCTCTGTTTTTAAGAGCCCAAAGTCAGCTTTGGAGAATTGTTTCATAAAACTTATCTTTGCTGGTGGTGTGGGTGAGATGTGGATTTCCATGGTAATTAGTTTGTGGTCGGATCTAACCAGGGACGAATTGACTATTGGTGTTGAGCAATGGTTGACCATGTTAGTAATAACCAGGTCAAGGATATTGCTTCCTCTAGTGGGGGTAAGAATGAGCTGGTCCAGCGCATTGGAATTAATGAATTCCAGGAAGCATTCGGCAAGTGTAATGGTGCATGAGTAGTTTTCCCAGTTGATGGAGGGGAAGTTGAAGTCACCCAGTATAAGAGTGTTGGGGTTGGACCCTAATAGTTTCCAGGGTGCTTAGGAATGTGGATTGAGAGTCTTGGGACATAGTTGGGGACCTATAGCAGGCTACGACCTGAATCACCATCTTACCCATGTTAGTTGTACCTGAAGTATCTCCGATGCGTTATGCTGAGATACTAGTCTGGAGGTGTGCATATCCTTTATGAATATGGAGATGCCACCACCTTTGGAGCTTCGGTCCATGTTCTGGGACCAAATTAAAAAAATAAAAAATGACTACTCTTTTAGATCTCAAGGTAATTTATTCCAGTTGGCACTAAACTGAAGAGGAAGTGATACACTCCTCTTCTTATTATAACCAATTGCAATACAAGGAATGGGCTTCAGCCCTAGTTCTTTTTAAGAGTTACATAATTCCAGATGATAAAGTTTTGATTGAGCAGAACCTGACATCCTAGTACAACCTTACATACCTCCCTCAGTATTTTAAGGAATATAAGGACAGTACTTTCAATCTATCTTTATAACTTTTGTCTGCCTTGTAAAACTTCCTAGCTAAGAGTCTTTGAATCCTTTCAAGACTTGCTAAGTAGAACTTGACATTTACTATATTCTGACATTTGTCTCACCAAGGTGTACAGAGAGACCAATACCAAACTGTTTGTTGAAGACTGACTTAAGTGAGATAAGCCATTCCAGAGGGCTTCTTAATCCAATACAAGACACTAGTATTCCCCCCATAGTTCATGTCTGTCCATGTTCCCAGGTAATTGCTTATTTTTTATTTTCACACTGATGTTGATCAGGTTGAGTATTGTGATACTGTGGTTACATAAAGTGCACGACTGCAAAATTATTTAGATTTATACTTTGTTTTCCTCACACTTTTTCCTCAAAGCTGGGTCATGCAAGTTGGAAATGAAACACCACCCTGGAATTAGAAGCGATTACACTCAATTTACAGTTATCACCAAATTCATGGAGACAGATCCATTAGAGCTAATATCAAAGAACCATATGTCGAATAATTGTAGGCCAGAGCTGAACTTTGCAGCAAACAATTTCATCCCAAAGTAAATGATTAACGTTTGGTTGTGATTCTAAATTCCTTTTCTTTAAAGTAACCTTTTATTAATCCATAATACTACATATAGGTTAATACCAAGGTTTGTCACATTACTACTTAGCTGTTAATATGGAATTCAGTCAAATAAACATTGTGAAGCCAATACAAACTACTCAGCAATGAAAGCATTTGTCAAAAGCCATAATAATGTGACAATGATAACAACAACAACAACAACAATAATAATAATAAAAACAAGCTTGGTGAAGCATGAATGATTAGCAATAAAATCACACTTATTCAAATCTAATTTAATAGACATTGCTGAATGGAGAAAATAGATTTTAAATAGAATCCTTTCCAAACCATTTACAGAAAATGTTAAAGCTTATCAGCTAATAGTTGATTTGGAACAGCAGGTTCTGTTCATCCTTTGTAAAGTAGAATAACTTCAGTTTTATTTTTGTTGGGTTGGGAAAACAAAGGAGTACCAAATAAGGTATGTATGATGTCTGCTAAATTATCTTTTATGTTAGTATGACTTGCCCTGGTATTCTGTTTGTACTGATAGTGGTAGAGTTTTTGACTTTAAAAAGTACATAACCAGTTTCGGCCTTTGAGAAATATGTAGAAGGAACCTTGACGTTAGATTGACATTGAAAACATTTCACAATGTTTCTAAAGTTTCACTCTTGTCTATGACTGCTTTATTGTTATATAACAAATTTTTAATTCTATCTGTAAAATACTTTATTTGCTGTACTATGTGGTGCTAGTTGATGTTCATAACTACTTTACCATCAATCCTGACTTTAGAACTAACATAGGCACTTCTGAATTTAACCTGGTTTGCTATTGCAGGGATTTTTTTGAGAGTAGATACAGCTGTTTTGTTGTAGTTGTTATAGACTTTATTAATATAGGTGCTTCACCAATTGGGTTTGAATACTGGCGACTGGTTGCATTTGAATATGCTCAGTTGAACACTCTTTAGTGTTAACTAATTTTTTTTGCCACAAAATTCTTGTCAGCATTTCTCAGCATTGCTGTTTTGAAACGTTTTCCAACCTCATATATTCAGTTACCACTTAATATGTCTGTAGTTTGCAATTTCAAAGTTCTCACTTCATCCCTTATTTAAATTGTTACATTTTGAGGTACTCGTTTGTGAAAGAGATGAGGTCATGATCCCAGTTCCCCAAAGGAGGGAGTAGATTTACACTGTTAACTATTTAATCCTAATTAGTGAGAATCAAGTCAAGAATACTTTGATCTGTGGTAGGAAATTCTGTAAACTCTTGAAGGTTATGGTGATGTCGAAAATCTTAAGAAAACATTCTCACTGATAATATTATTCTGGTTAATTAAAACAGTCAATAGATGGATGACTAGACTCTTCCAAAGTAATGCTTTTTTCCAGTATTGCTGTAGTAAATTCATCTAAGAATAATCTTTGACATATAGCAAGATGGTCCAAGATATGGCCCTAGGGTCACAATCTGGCCCACAAAAGCATTTTGTCTGGCTTCCTGTATGTCCTACACCAAACTGTTTTGAATGGGCAGACACATGCTAGACATGGTAATGTGGACCTACAAACCTTGCCAAGTATGGTAAGTGGCCTCTAAGCCAAAAAGGTTGGACAGACTTGATTTATAGGATAGAGATTTGGAGATCTGTGTCAGTTAAAGAGGAAGTTTGTGAAGCATAACCAAGTCAGATAAAGTATTTCATTGCCAGTTTTCAGGTTATTGTGTGTAATTGTAGAATTATTTCTGAAATACATGCTTATGTAACATGCTGTTGTTTCAGACCTCCACTTAGAAACTCTCAATAACCTTGAATGTCTATGAGTTTTTCAGTAGATTAAAATACAAGCCTGAGTGACAACACCTTTGTCAGCATTGTTCGATCTCAATGCCACATTAAATTCATAGATTTTGTTGTTAACAGTGACAGCTCTTTTTGACATGTATGCAAGCAATAATGCTGTCCAATGTGTGTGTTGTGGAAATAATACCCGCCCAGGGGTGTTCTGAGGCCCAATGACATGGGTGGAGGGCCTCTCCACCCGCAGAAGGGTGTTATTTCCACAATAACAAACATCCTGGAGGGCATTATTATGCTTAGAGAATGGGCTGCTTGTCAAATTGTTGTGCTTTACTTACTTAGTTTTTATTGCGATATTATTTTTTTATATATTTTTAATGTAAAATAGTTCCTCCATCTAATGTTTCAAAGTCGCTGTAGTATATGTAAATAGTGTTGGAGGAAGCATTTTACATCCAAATTATATCATTTAAAAATATATAGATATTCTTTGGTCCCTTGTTTCTAAAATGTGTGGTTTGTTTCCAGTCATTGTGGCTTGAAGTCATTAAATAATGACATATATTTAACTTTCAGACTTTATTTCCTTCATATAATTCATGTTAACACAAATACGGCTATTTAAGCTTCTATATAATTTTATAAGAGCAACATTTAAAATCTGTTCCTGTTTTGAGCCTTTGTTCTCCTTTTATTTTAGACTTTATCCAGATTTCTTGAGCTAAAAGGTCAAGAGGTATTCAAACCTCTTTACTACTGCTGCCAGTGGTCCATTATCCCCGTCTCTCTCACACATAAACACAAACACTTGCACTTCAGAAAATGCATGCTAACACAAATCTTATTATTCAAGCAACTTTGAGATTTTTATAATGGCAATATTTAAAATATGTTTCTGTTTTGAGGCTTTGTACCCCCTTTATTTTAGGCTTTATTCAGAGATCTTGAGCTAAGAGGTCAGGAGGTATGCAAGCCTCTTAAGAACTGCTGCTGATAGTGTTTATCTCTTTTACTGTTTGCTCTCTCTATCTCACACTCACCTCGCTTTCATGCACCCTAGCATGTATACGCTCACAGACAAACAGAAACATAAATGCACACACACAAACACACACATACAGAAACATTATCACAAACTTTGTTCTGTTTCATTTAGATTTTAGACTCACTAAACAATAAAAGCTCTGCTTAGTGAGTGTAAAATAATGGCTCAATTAATCTCACTCTCACTCACATGCATGCATACACTCACACACCCAGACAGAAACACATCCACACTTTTTTAATTTTGTTTTTTTTAATATATTTTACACTCGTTAAACAACCAAAGCACTGCTTAGCAAGTATAAAATAATGGTGGCTATTAGGTTATTTTCATTCCTAGCTGTATGGCAGCTTGATATGCTGCTGTGAAATGGCGGACTCATTTTTCAGCGGGCAGTATCTGTAGATTAACACCCTGCTGTAGAATGTTTGTTCTCCAATCAGCATGTAATCTACAGGCCACCCATTCTCTAATCATTAAATAAAACTGATTAATGTATTTTAAAGGTTTTAAATGCTTTTACATAAATGTTCTTCATACTAATTTTATGGGACTACATGAAAAACTTTGACACTGTTGTACAATTCCATTATAAAAAGATAAAAATTTTGCAGTTCCTGTGTGCTGATTTTGCATTTGGTGTATAAACTACCTTTCAAAATAGCATGATACAATTAAAAACATTCTTAAAATATATTATGTAGATATTTTTAAGGTAGCAAAGTTGTAAACAAATATTTGTCAGTTTTCTGGAAAGACAGTCAGTAGGGCAAAGAGGGTTAAGACTGTGAGCTGTAAACCAATTTTATCCTAAAATTCCTGCATTTGATTGCCTTGGTTTTCGGTTCTATACTGTTTGATTCTGACAAAGACATTAACCAGACAGTTCTGGGATGCCCACAGGAAAGAGGTATTTGTTTTTTGTGGGTGATATTTGGTTAAAATGTTTAAGAAAATAAATGCAGACTCATGGGTTTGGCAGTGAGCAAAAATTCTGTAGGAAACTCAACTTAGATATAGGTGGTCATGCTATTTCTAAATGGAATAAAAATTATGTTGACATTGGTAAAAAATCCTTTAAAAATGACTGCATATTTCATTAAGGTTAATTTGCATTTAAGATTATTACAATAATTGCTTGTTAATCGAAGTATGCCCAAAACATTATACTTTCAAAGTTGTCTGTGTCAAATGGACAGTGGCCCATCACCTTGGAGAGCAATGTCATAACATCAGACTCATCAATACTGACATGTTATGTACATGCTCTGGGGATTATCCCTGAGTGGACTAAAACAACGGCAGGTGGGGAGATTGCACCCCTCAATCCCCACTAATTACATATACTAACTAAAGAGATTGCACAATCCCATTGGAAAGGAAATATTCTCCCTACTTGGAGATTGCCAGTCTCGCGCACCTGTTGACCTCCTACCTGCATTGACCAAATGGGATTGATCTTCTGGGTGTTTGAGCAATGTCTGTTTATTTAAACATTTTTTTTCATGGTTTATTTACCTGCATTGTCAATATCTCAGGTTCTGTACCCTTCATTTCTCTAGATTAACTGTCCAATAATATCTGACCATATGGGACTGCCTAAAGGCAATCTATAGTCCAATGCTACTGGTGGACAGCATCATTGCCTCTCAAATGTGTAGTATTGCCTACCATTACCCAACTCTGTGGTATTGTGATGGTTAGAAAACAGAGTATTTTGGTTTCCATTAAGTGATATATTACAATTTTAGTCTATTTTATTATATCTACATCTAAAGCTATATATCTATTTATCTATATATTTAATCTATCTCTCTCTCTCTCTCTCTATATATATATATATATATATATATATAGAGAGAGAGAGAGAAAGAAAGAAAGAAAGAGAGAGACACACAGATATAAAACAAAACCAAAGGGTAAAAAGAAGTTTGGCTTTATTAGCCTGAATGCAGCCATAAGCAATGTCTTTCAGCTTCTCCCTACTTTATTTTTGATAACAAGTTTTATATACAAAAGGTAGGACTAGCAATGGGCTCTCCATGTGGAGCTAGCGTGGCCAATTTGGTCATGGCCCACTGGGAGTCCAACTTTGTTTTTTCCGAAGAGTCTGGGATAGACAGTATTATCTACTACACTAGATTCTTGGACGATATATTCATTCTATTAAAAGGAGATGAATTTATAGCAAGTAATTTGGTAAATAAGTTTAACACTTCTACAGAGTTTTTACAATTTACACACTCTTTTAGTACTGATGCAATACCCTATTTGGATATCTGGCTTGTTAAGAATAAAGTTGATAGGAATTTTACAGCACAAATATATAGAAAGGCCACATATTCTAATTCTTTCCTCCATTTCTCAAGCTGCCACCCTTTTCATCATAAAAGGTCAGTTGTTAAAGGACAATTAGTGAGGGCATCAAGGATCTCTAGCCTAGATGTGGATTTCGATAAAGAATGTTCCTTCTGAAACAGATGTTTTTACATTGAAGTTACCCAGAACCCTTATTAAATTTATTGATAGATGAAGTTTCATTTAAAAGGAAAGAGTCCTGGTTTAAACCAATTTTAAGTAGCAAACTATGGGTATGTGATGGATTTTTGACATCTAGTACCGAGATTAATGACCATTCTGTTGGTGTGCTAAGCTCGTGTCCACAGAAGCTTCAATGTAGCTTCGTGACTACCTATAATTCTCAAAGTAAATTTATTGTCAACATTATAACAAAGAATTGGGATTTATTTAAATCTAACCTTGTAGTTTTCGAACAATTGGGTTGTAAACCATTAGTAGTTTTTAGAAGGGGTAAAAATTTGAAAAACATACTAGAGAAACATAACAGCATAGTTCCTAGAATAACAGGAACGTTTAAATGTGAGAGCTGCAATTATTGCAGGTTTATTGATAGTACAAACTCTTTTACAATAAATGGTTGCACATATAAAATGAAAGCTAAATACAATTGTAACTCTAAGTTTATTGTTTATTTGGCCAAGTGTACAGGGCGTTTTGCATTTTACGTGGGTAAAACCGAAAAAAGATTTCGGGATAGGATTTATGAACATCAATATGCAATAAACCACAGTAAGATGGATAATGCCTTGGCGAAACATGTTCATAGTAATGTTACTCATAAATTCAAATTTTTAGTAATCGATAATTTCACACAGGAATGCCGAGGTGGCCCAAGTTCTTTCAGGTTGGAAGAGTTAGAGCTACTTTGGCAGTTGAAATTAAATGCCTTTAACTATCCTGGTTTAAACGAAGCATGCTGTATTATGAGTATATTGAAACTCAAAAATTTGCAAAGATAGTATATACGTATTTTATATTTATATTTTCATTTTATACTTTGTATCTTTTATTTTTCTTATGTACTTGAGGTAACCTGTATGAATAACAATTTTTATTAAGTCATTTTATCTAGTTTCGAGCTAGGTTCTAGTGTGTTTATAACTTTTATATATATAATGTTTTCTTTAAAACTGGTACTTGAGATCTGAATCATTATAATTGTTTAATTATTAATTTGGATATTGGTTTCCCACACTTTTTTGTATTTAAAGATTACTTCATAGAATGTATAGTACTTCTGATGAAGTTTGTTTTTAAAACAAACAAAAAGCGCTTCAAGTTTACTCTGTTGGTATTGTTTTATTACATATACGTACAGTCTATTTTGCCATTCAATCTTTTTGTGTTACTGTTTTTTCAGCTTCTCCCGTTAGGTGTCACCACAGCAGATCACCGATCTGCAGATTGATGGGCAGTGGAGTTTTTACAGTGTTGAGCTGCCAACCCAGCTCCCAACCTTCACAGAAGGTGCATACACACACACACACACACACACACACACACACACACACACACACACACACACACACACACACACACACACACACACACACACACACACACACACACACACACACACACACACACACACACACACACACACACACACACACACACACACACACACACACACACACACACACACACACAGCGTGCTGTATGTACACACACACGCTCACCTACTGCATGTCTTTAAAACTCACTCAACTGCAGGCCGAGAAGTGAACTGGAACACCTGTTACTGTGAGGTGACAACACTAACCACTGCATCACTGCAGCCAACTCCTGAATGTAGCCATAAACACTTTAAAAGTAAAAAGTAACAAAATTAATGGGCATTCAGAATCCACGTAGACTGGGTTTTTCTTGCAGTTTATATATCTATAAATATCTATGGTGATATATATATATATATATATATATATATACATACAGATATATAGGTTCATAGGTTCATAGGTAGGTACTAGGCTATTGGCCCTAGGGCCTATATAAGCCTAGCCAAATCTACCCTGGCTTTCACCACCCAAGAAAATTATTTTCCTGTGCCACTGTCAAGCAGAGCCACAGAAGTGATCCCCGGGGTGAATTTCCTATTTCCCATCCAATCATCAAGATTTTTCTTGAAGAGTGCTAATGAGGAACTTTGTTTGATATAGATAGGTAGTTTGTTCCAGAGTATGGGAAGTCTCTGGGACAGGAATCTATCCCTCCAGCATGTTCTGTTTATTGTGGTGATGAGGTTTAGGTCCCTAGTGTGTGTAGCTCGTAGGGATTGGGATTCCCTTAAGTGGAGCATGTCTAAAAGCTCTGGGTTTGACATATCTTTGTGTGTTAGGCAGAGATCGCCTCTGAGTAGGCGATATGCAATGGAGTAAAGCTGCAGTTTTTTGAGACGGTCTGCATAGGGCATCCCTTTGAGGCCAGTAATCCTCTTTGTGAGGTATTTCTGTGGCCTTTCCAGTTGTTGTAGATGTCTTGTGAGGTACATACCAAAAGGGGAATTGTACTCTATAATGGGTCTAATGAGTGATGAGTAGAGGGGAACAATGACCTCTTTTTTCCTGGATGAGAAGCCTTTTGTGATGAGGTGTGCCACATAGAAGAATTTCCTGACTAATGTGGCGATGTGATTATCAGCGGAGAGACTACTGTCCACCTGTGTCCCAAGGTCTCTTATCACACTTTCGGTGTTAAGTAGACTACCACCTATGTGGTAGTTTATGGGTACTGAGTTTTTACCAAAAGAGATGACAATGCACTTTTTGGCATTGAGCTTGAGGCCATGGCTTTGACACCAGGCATCTGTCTCAGTGAGGCCCTTTTGTAGGATGTCCACATCTTTTGGAGTTTTGATTATGGCTCCTAGTTTGCAGTCATCTGCGAACTTCATTAGCTAAAGACCTTCTATGTTGGCCTGTACTTCAGAGAAGTAGATACCAAACAGGAGAGGACCCAGGACTGAACCCTGTGGTACTTCACTTGTCACTGGTCTGAAGTTGGATTTGGAGTCTGCTACTTTCACAGTGTGGGTTCTGTCAGTGAGCCAGTTGGCAACCCATCTTATGACATAGGGATTTATACCTAGTTTAGTGAGTTTATCTATAATTCCATAGTGGGGGATGGTGTCGAAAGCCTTGGTGAGATCTAGATAGGCTGTGTGACCCACCTTACCCTCATCTACAGCTTTGGTGACTGCTTCAAAGAAGTCTATCAGGTTTAGGAGACATGATCTGCCTTTTACAAACCCGAACTGGGTGGGGTCCTGAGTTTGGAGATTACCAATGTCATTGTTTATAAGTTCCATGATGATACGCTCCATAGCCTTGCAGACCAGGCTCATTAGGCTAATGGGATGGTAGTTTCCGGGGTCTATGGGGGCTCCCACTTTGTGGAGTGGGATAACTGTTGCTGTGCGCCATTCAGTGGGCACATAGCCTGAGGTGAGGCTATGATTGAACATGGTACTTAGGTGGGGTGCCAGTTCGTTCTGTAGTCCATGTAGAACACAGCCTGGGATGTCGTCAGGTCCCATGGATGCTGTGTTCTTGGCTTTAGATAGTGGGTTTTTACCAGTGCAGCCGTGATTACAGGAACTTTGCATTCTTCTGGTATAGAGATGGGCCCTTTAGAGGATGACAGAGGGGTAAAGTTAGCACTGAACCTATCTGCCAGGATGTTGGCAATATCAGTTGATTCTGTATATTTAGTGCTATTGTGCTGTAACTCAGAGCAGATCTGAGTGTTGCCATTGAGATTCTTGACATAGCTATAGAATGCTTTGTGGTTGTCTTTAGAGTCAGTGGCAATTTTGTTTTCATAACTAGCTTTGGAGGATTTTATGAGGGATCTCAGCTTCATACTGAGGCTGACCAGGGAGTTTCTCCAATCACGGGATTTTACTCTTTTTTGCAACAGTTTCTTTCTTCTGTTGTAGAGTTTGTTTATGGCAGGGGACCATGAGATTGGCTTCCTTTTTTGGAGGATAGCATCTTGGTTCTGTTAGGGATTGTATGATCCATGCACTCGTGTAAGTGCTTATAAAGTGCATTTCTGTAGGATTCAGCAGTCATACCTCTATTGTCCGTCAGCATGGGTGTCGTGAAGTTTGCCACTTCTGTCTTAAGAAGCGTGAAGTTGGCTTTGGAGAAATTTTTTACTGTGGTTTCCCTAATGGGGGGTGGGGGAGGGATGTGGATGTCTAGGGTGATTAGCTTGTGGTTGGATCTGACCAATGAGGAATTGACCTCTGGTGTGGAGCACCGGTTGCCCATGTTGGTAATAACCAGGTCTAGGATATTGCTGCCCTGGTGGGGGTGTGGATAAGTTGATCCATGGCATTGGAATTTATGAATTCCAGAAAACGTTGAGTACAAGAGTTAGTACATGAGTAGTTTTCCCAGTTATTGGTAGGGTAGTTGAAATTGCCCATTATTAGGGTGTTAGGTTGTACTCTAATATTTTCCAGTGTATTAAGAAATGAGGAGTGGTAATCCTGGGGCATGGTGGGGGATCTGTAGCAAGCTACAATTTGGATTGCGGTCTTGCCCAGAGTTAGTTGCACTTGGATAATTTCAGATGCATTATGCTGATCAGCTAGCCTGGAGGTGTGGATATCCTTAATGAATATGGACATGCCTCCGCCTTTAGTGTTTTGGTCCAGGTTAGGTGGCCGAAAGGTGTGGTATGAATTATAGCCTGGTAATGCAGAGGTACTCTCTGGAGCCTTGAACCAGGTCTCTGTCACTGCACAGATGTCGATGTTCTCCATTTTAAGGAGTGCCTCTAGAGAGTGCATTTTGAGGTTAAACTTCTAGCATTGAGTAGCAATGCCCTCAGATTCTTCTTGCCTGTACCTGTTAGGGTGATGAATTTGTCATTTGAACCTTGCCTAAAAAAGGCACTATAAGGGTGGCTAGAGCCTTACCAGTATCCAGAATCCCAGGGATGACAGGTGCAAGCCATCACTGGCAAAGCATCGTGGCTTGTTGATCATGTCATCCCAGGCAGACAGATACTGGATCCCCTTAGAATGACACCAGAAGCTAGGCCAATTGTTGAAGTCAATCATTTTGTCCTTGTACTGTGGTATCATTCTTGGTGATGGCAGGATGCTACTCAGAGCTAGGGTCATACCTGCCTGGGCTACAAGATCGGACAGCTCCTCCATGTCCCTTTTCATGTAGTCCAAGGAGGTACGTCTTAGGTCATTCACACCAACATGGACAATGACAGAGTCATATTTGTACTTGTTGTGGAGTGACCTGAGTGCATGCGTTATGTGGCGGATCCTGGCACCCGACAGGCAGCTGACAGTAACTTTCTCCTTGTTTAGCCTGGTGAGTGGAACATCAGTGTGCCTGACTATAGAGTCACCTATGACTACAGTGTTGGGTATGTTGTTATGCCTTATGGGCTTTGGTTGAGTGACACACTGAGTTTGTGGGCTATGTGTCATTTGGGTTGTGTTGGGGGGTGGAGGTTGCTTGTGTTTCTGCTTTGGAGGTCCCTGTTGCTTGGACAGGTTTTTACTGAGAGCCTCTGTGAATGTAGGTGTGTGTTTTGTGTTTCTATGTGTGTATTTTGGTGGTGTAGGTTTTGAGGGACTATGTGCTGAGTGTGGTGTGGTTCAAGTGTTTACCTTCTCCTCTTGACTGTCTAGTCCAGTCTTGGGTGAAGAGAACTTTGCTTCCAGTTTGGATATATAGGTGCATCTCTCACAGGTTGTAGTGTTGGGTGGTAGGAGGAGAGAGTTGGCTGTGTACATGAGGCAATTACTGCATTGCCCCAAGATGCCCAGATTCATCAGGTAGACAGGAGAAAACGCTGACCCTTCGACATGCCTGAATAGGTACTTATTTGTTAAGTACTAGAAACTGTTTTCCTCTAGACAGTGAGGAAAGTTGAGTGCTGTAGTAATTTGTAGCTTATTTAGTGCTTACAATAAGTTCTTAACAAGTGCTGAAACAAAAAATTGGCTAGTTCTAAGAAACAACATTAAGCTAGAAGGCTTCCCTCCAACACATAAAGGCTTGGAGGCCTAGAAGCCTACAAATAGTCCTGGACACAGCAAATCTATATCTAGGCTAGACTACCCACAGGAAAGGCAGGAAACAAGCTTAGACATTTTTTTTTGTAGTGGAAAGAGAGAAAGGAGTAGCAGAAACTAAGCTGATTGGCCTTCTCAAATGTTCTCCCTGTACTGGGTAGAATGACGTAATGACACTAGACTGGGAGGAGGGTCCCAGATCAAATTTACACTATGGGCGGGCAACTGCAAAGCCACCAACTATAAAAACACCATACCAACAGGGATTCAAAATATATAAATATGTATAGATATATATGTTTATATGTTTTTAAATAAGAAACTTTATTTAGACCTAATAAATTCTATGGCATACATGCCTTGAGAAACTCAATAACAATTTCCTGTGAGTTAATTTCTTGCTGCCTATTTATATGTCAACACTGTTTCACATTGATTAGCAAACTGTTTTATCTAATGCTGGTAAGAGATTTGTTTTAAAGTCTGACAGTCAAGTGCTGTATCTGTGGCTTTCCTACTGCTGATATTTTATACCAGATTACTTCTGTAAATGAGTACTGAATAACACTGGACAGCAGCAGATTTCAATATCAAAGAAACTGCTTTGAATTTACAAATGCAGGCTCTGCTAAACATATGAGGTGAAGTGATAATAGATTATGTGAGTGCACATCCTTATACTGTGTTCTCATTAGCAATTACTGACTCATCTTGATAACTAATATAAGATTGGAAATGGAACTGCAAGAAAGAAAGACAATAACTTATATTGTTAGCAGAATACCCTGAACAATATGCAAACTTTTAAGTCAGAGTTAGCAGTCAAAAATAAGCTAATAGATTCAAAATAGTAGTATGACATTGCTACCAGCTTATACTAGATCTCACTCCACTCCAAAGTTACTGTTCCTTGTACATTTGTATTCTTACTTAACCCAGTTCAATGTTTGTGGTTAATTGGCCTCACAGTTACTGGTGATGTATGTCTTTGATCCTGCTGCTGACTTGCAATGGGCATAACCACTGGCTAGGTGGTTCACATGCCTCACTTTCTCTTTCTTGCATTGCAGGTAGTTCAGTAATCCTACTGCTGTTACTTTTCATATGGTGCACAGAGACTGCCAGGTTTATCTGAGACATGTCAGTGATCAAACCTCTAGCATACAATCCCTAAACTGTGATCCTGTGTTTTATTTTTAAAGATCAAGATTGCAGTATCATAGAGATTTTCCTTATCCAAGGTATGGTGATACTGGAGTTAGTATATATAAGTAGTAAGTTGGTGGGTACAGGTGAATACTTCATAAAATCAGGTTTATTGATTTTTACTGCTTTCAAATTGTGCCAATTACACTTATTTAGCAGAGTAACAGAAACAGCACTTTACTGTCTGACTTTCAAACAAATCTCTTACCAGCATTAGATAAAGCAGTTTACTAATCAATTTGAAAAACAGTTGATATATAATCAGGCAGTGAGAAATTAATTCAGAGATTACTGATCGAAAAAGTTACCATTTAGTCAGGTAACTATGGACATATTTAGGACTGGTGGAGCTGTTCTCAGTCACCTCAGACAGTACTGACAGAAATAACTCAGTATTTTCTTCTGACTTTTGGGTTGTTGATTCCTCCATTGTGACAGGAAGCTCCTCAGTTTTGGATTTTGATGAAGTGCTTTTAACTACAAAATAAACAATTCTTTGAATGGACTGAGAAGAGGTAGAACTCCCAGGTGTTATTTTATATGAATTGAGTCACATTCTCCTAGAGTAGTTATTCTGCCCATTGTAAAGACTTTCTTACTTGTGTGTGTGATGTCTGGTTAATATCCCATGGAACAGCCACCAATAATGTGACATCTCCTACTATCCTGGGTCACTCACTCAGGAACTTCAGTCCTCACTACTGACTCCAGTGTGAGACCATCACTTAAACAGGAGTGATATTTCACAGTTTCCCCTAAGAGCACAACAGGAACATGCTATGTAACCTGTGACTAGACTGTGTACTTCTGTCCACCCTTAATGTAACTCCTTATTGCACACTTTAGAGCAATGTGTCCCAGTTTAAGACCTCTGGTACACTCACACTTAAATAAATTGAATCTCACACACCCAAACACTTCTGGGAAAGCCTAGCACAGATTTCCAGCTATGCCCTTTCCCGCAAATGATATGGTAAAATGCTGCCACCAATCATAGGGGTGTCCAGTTATTAAAATTAGATATCAGAATAAATGGTAGCATATGACCTAAAGCAGCCCGGCTTTCAGAGTGGTCCAGGAATTATCAAAGCAGGTATAAACACTTTCAAATCACTAAAGAATTCACTGATTGACCAGCCTCAATGTAAGATGATAAAAATATTTAATAATAAGCAAAATGATTAAAAATGTAAAACAGTAATTTCAATTAACAAACAGAATTCAATCACCAGGAAAATGAAATTGATACTGAAAGATAGAAATCCAACATTTAGAAAATCCCTGACTGATTAGCTATAATTGCCTATTTAACTAAAGAACACTCTCCCTGATCTAAACTAAATATTACAACAGAGCAAAGGCAGGCTTACAGTTCTTGGTGAGTCCTTTAGGTATCCACTGCTCAATACAACTGTGAACTGAACTCCACTAAACAACAACTGTAACTCAACTCAACACAGCTGAACAACTGAAAACTGACTGTCTTCAGCAGACTCTTTAATAGACTAGGTTAACTGTCGTAACTGTTCCATTTCTTATTTTCATTTCACTCTTTGAAAATCAACAACCAGCTGTTTTGAAAGTTCCGTTCTGTCATCAGTCTCTGAAAGTAAACAGAGAGCAATTGGAAATATTCTCATGACATCCTCTGTAGATCAGCTGACTCTGAAACAGCCTGCAGTTAGAATCACCTTCACAAACATCCGCAGTTATACATGAAACAGAACACTGTTCATCTATTTAAAACATTCTGTATAAACAGAGTATTAATTACCATACAAGAACTGGACTAAAACAATGCCCCAACTTGCTCTCCAATACTACCTTGAACTTAGAAATAAAGCAAAGAGGCAGATTAAACAAGACAAGATAAATTATTACTCAGAAATCTAAACCAAGTATCATAAAAACCCACAAAAATTCTGGTCTACAATAAATAACATCCTTCAGCCAGGCAAAATCAATACATCCCCTCCTACCTCCACAAATAACTCAGAAAACATTGCTCAATTTAATAAATACTTTACTGAAAGCATCTTAGCACTATCCAACAAACAAACTCACTCTTCATTCAAAACTACCACTACCACTCCCATCATAAACTCAAACTTCACCCTACAACCTGTAGCAAAAAGCACTATCAAAAAATTACTGAAGAGGCTAAAACCCACAATACTAGCAGCAGACAATTTACCTGCTGAATACCTAAAGCTAGTGGCAGATGGTATAGCCTATCCTATACCAATATTAATCAATCAGTCTATAACAGAACAGCAAGTACATCCTATTTGGAAAACCTCCTACATAATACCCTTACATAAAGGTGGGTTCTCAAATGATTTTGGTAAATATCGACCAATAGCAATATTATCACCACTGTCCAAAATTCTAGAGAGGGTCATTCATATGCAAGTTACTAACTACCTGATTACCAATAACCTACTAGCTAACACCCAGCATGGCTTTCGACCATTCCATAATACAAATGCACTAATGTCATTTATTAACACTGTTAATTGCCATAGGAATAATAATAACTTTGTATCTTCTATCTTTCTTGACTAATCTAAAGCCTTTGATATGGTTTCACATACAAAGCTCCTATAGGTCCTCTCTGAACTAAACTTCTGTAAAGCTATTCTTACCTGGTTCCAGGATTACCTCACTGGGCACCAGCAAGCAGTATATTGGCAACAGTCCTTATCCCCCCTTTTACCTGTAACCCTTATTGTCCCCCAAGGCTCTTTCTTAGGACCACTTCTATTTACAATATTTACCAGTAACCTCCACTTGTCAACACCCCAGGCCTCCCTCATACAATATGCAGATGACTCAAAAGTCATATGTGCTGTACCCTCCCTACCTGAACTTCAGACTCTAACACAAAAAGCCTTTAACTCTGTAGAATTCTGGCTCACTAACAATCAACTAATCTTAAATCCCAATAAAACCAAACTTATGGTATTCTTTCCTAATAACTCTGTCTTCCTCAGCTGCACATTCCAGATCTCCTCATTAAACAACATTAGCATATCTCCAGCTACTCATACCAAACTTCTAGGAGTAGAAATTGACTACAAACTCAAATTCGATTTGCACATTTCCCAGACTGTAAAAAAAATTACATAAAAAAACTCGGAACACTGTATAGGAACAAACACTACTTAATAAAGAATACCAGGATAGCCATTGCCCAAACCCATCTAATATCCACCCTGCTTAATACAGCTCCCATACTAGCAAACCTAAAGAAATCAGAGATACAAAAACCTGAATCCTGTTTTAATAAAATTGCCAGATATGCAGCAAACTATCCAGCTAGATCCAACCATTACATAGCTCTTAAGCAACTTAAATGGTTAGAGTCCCCCCCCCCACCTCCTACATTAAATTCAGTTAACGATGGCCTACAAAATTCTCCTGAATCTAGGAAAAATACCTGCCCTACAATCTCTACTGCAGCCTTATGCCACTTACAGATCAATATGCTCCACCAACAAGCACCATATTCAAATTAATATCTCCAAGAATCAGACAGGTGATTCCCTCTTCTCAAACTACATAGGAAAAATCTGGAATGCACTTCCAAAAAATATAACTACTTCTACAGCTCTAGCTCAATTCAAAACTACTCTAAAAACCCACCTCTTATCCAGATGGTTGTGTCTTTGTTCAATCCCTGATTAACTCTTCCCTCACCATCTCTATACTCACTCTGTCTTCAGCTAATATTCCTGCCATTTATATGATCCATACTCCCACTCACTCTGTCTTCAGCTAGTATTCCTGCTATTTATATGATCCATACTCTCACTAATATCATCATTCCTAAAATCAAGCAAGCACTGAATAGTCCAAAGTTTTTACCTCTTTTTATATTATGAAGTGATATAAACCAGGTTCTCTCACCACGAGTCACTTGAAATATCCTATAAAAAGTCCAGTTTCACCAGCATAAAGTCATCCAGTACCAATTTTCAGCATAAATTTCACGATAGTCCAGAAGTAATTCAAACAAAAAAGATTTATTAGAAGGTGAGCGCTTTCGCGTAGCAACTACTACGCTTCATCAGACAATATACTAACATTTAAAACTTCCATATATATACCAAGTCACTGTGAAAAAGCGCCAAAGTTAATATGTGAAATAGAATAATTAAGTAATTATCAATTAAGTCAGGCAAAGTGCATTCAAACATTGTCAATAACCCTTATGTTTATTCAGTGCCAACCAAAGTCAAACAGGATTTTGTTGTATTTTCTTTTTGAAACCATATACGCAGTTTGAACGGAATGCTAACTAAGTAAGTATAAACTATTGAATGTTGTGTGCAAAAATGCATTAACTATAATTATATATAATAAATAGATATAAAATGTGTAAAGTAAAATGTTTATGTATGGGAGAAAGCAACCATATAAAACAACCATATAAAAGGTCATGGAAAAATCGATGGTGGTTGACAATTATCTATTTATAATTATCAATAAAATAATGTCAATAGAATTAATATGGTTGTATTGTTAAAAAATGTGTGCATATGATTAAATAAATAAATAAAAATAAATTATGTTGAGACATGCAATTGATACATTATTTAAAATTATATGTGTGCAAATATGTATAAATATTATATATAAATATTATAAATGTAATGGTATATTGTGTTATAAAAATATAAGTCATGGAACATGACTATGAAATATATATAAAGATATATAAAAATGATACATGAGTCTACATGATACATAACTTTGGCTTAATACAACTAAATGCTGAACTACTATTAGGATAGAATAAAAAATACTTGTGAATATGAGCATAAATATAGCTTATGTAAATTAATAAATTCTACACATATGAAAATGACATAAATATTAAACTGAACATATATAAATATAAATGTGAACACATGTACATATAGGAGATATCTTGTTTTAAAATACAAATTGATCAATTAAAATCAGAATAAATTTAGTATAAAACATATGGCTCATCTAGCTTCTAAGACAGGTTTTATAGAAATATGGCTATTTATACCAGGAGGTATATGAGCACCTAGTCTTAGAATCCATTTCAGTTCTTTATTGTTTAAAAATACAATATTATCACCACCTCTTTTATTAGTTGTAACTATTTCTAAAACTCTAAAGCAAAATTGATGTGAAGGAAATTCTGTTATATGTTTCGCTAAAGCATTTAGTTCATTTTTTCTCTGTATATCATACAAATGACCATATATCCTATCCTTCAAACATCTTTTTGTAAGCCCAACGTAAAATGCCTGGCATTTCTTACATGTGGCAAGATAGATGAGATTTTTTGTACAACAACTTGCAAAAAATCTTGGTCGAAAAATATAATTCATAGTAGGATGATGAAATTCTTGTAGCTCTGATATAAACTTGCATCTGTTACAGCTATGGCAAGGAAACGTACCTATTCTTCGACTAATAGAACACTATATATTAACCACTTTTATGCTTTCAGCCAATACCTTTTTGTTGTTATTACTAGCTACTATGGATATTGTTTTAACTGCAAATTGTTTTTGATACTGAAGCATCTCTCCTCAGCCCCTGATTGAATTTTGATTGTCATCTAGTCAGATTTGTACATGAAAAAGGACTTGCATTTGTATTTTGCCATATTATACTATATTAGTTTTAGTTGTATTTGTATAGCTAGTACTATTAGTGACTTCATATATTGTAGTGTATTAGTCTAATAGTGGAGCTTTTCTCCTTGGGCCTCTGCTGAAAATGGACATGTATCCAGCCAGACTAATAAAATAAATAAATAAATAAATAAAATAAGATGCTAAGTGAATGAGATTATTATCATTGCACAATAGCCGTTTGAGATTTGGACTATTTCTAAACATGAAATGAAGTTTGTCTCCTACAATCAGTCTAATATTTGGGTCCATAATTAATATCTTCCAGTTATTATAGAAAATTTCCTTTATGCTATTTATGTTACTGGTGTAATTTATGATTACGGCCACAAATTTTGTTTGAGTGGTCATGACTCCTCTTTTTCTAGTCCTAATGTGTTTATCTTCTGTCTGTGTATTCCCCATAATAATATTATTTTTGATGCTATTAACTAGATTCGAGTCATAGCCTCTTTCCTTAAAGAGTTGTTCTAGGCAATCAGCTTCAAAATGTAGATCATTAATGTCCTTGCAGAGTCTAGTTAGCCTAATAAACTGACTTTTTATAATGCCAGGAAAAATGTACCTAGGATGCATGCTGTCGAAGGTAAGGAGGGTATTCCTCCAGGTGGGCTTTCTATAAAGTGTGGAGGCAATGGAACCATCATTTGTAATGCTTAATGTTATGTCTAAGAAATTAATCTTCACATGTGAGCATTCCATAGTAAATTTAAGAAAGGGTGATGTGGTTTCTAGATAAGCTAAAAAATCCTTAAAATCAATCTCAGTGCCCTCCCAAATGATAAGAATATCATCCACAAAGCGTTTGTAGACCTTAATTTTGGAGAAAGAGTCCCCCCCCACCTCCTACATTAAATTCAGTTAACAATGGCCTACAAAATTCTCCTGAATCTAGGAAAAATACCTGCCCTACAATCTCTACTACAGCCTTATGCCACTTACAGATCAATATGCTCCACCAGCAAGCACCATATTCAAATTAATATCTCCAAGAATCAGACAGGTGATTCCCTCTTCTCAAACTACATAGGAAAAATCTGGAATGCACTTCCAAAAATATAACTACTTCTACAGCTCTAGCTCAATTCAAAACTACTCTAAAAACCCACCTCTTATCCAGATGGTTGTGTCTTTGTTCAATCCCTGATTAACTCTTCCCTCACCATCTCTATACTCACTCTGTCTTCAGCTAATATTCCTGCCATTTATATGATCCATACTCCCACTCACTCTGTCTTCAGCTAGTATTCCTACTATTTATATGATCCATACTCTCACTAATATCATCATTCCTAAAATCAAGCAAGCACTGACTAGTCCAAAGTTTTTACCTTTTTTATATTATATGTAACCACGGTTGTCCATTGTCCTATCATATAATATAATAATCCAATGAAGTATTATTTGTTTGAATACTATTTGTGAGAGGATACCTAAAGTTGTGTTTAAACAGAATTGTCCTAAATTTGTTTAATTTTACCCTACATTGTATTGTTTTTATTATTACTTGTGTATAGTACCACTGTTTATTTCTTCTGTATTTTTTCTATGTGGAGATTTTCTCCTCGGGCCTCTGCTGAAAAATGGACATGTGTCAAGTCAGACTATCCCAATAAACAAATGTAAAATAAATAATAATAATAAAGTATTATAGATAGTCATGCTGGAATATAATACACAGGTTAATCTGAAATTATGTACAAAACTCCAGCCAGTCAAGCTAGCACAGATGACAGTGTCTAATTTCTTCACATTTCTCCCCTATGACTGAAGCACAATTTTCAAGTGACCCTTGAAAAATTATGTTTGAGAAAAATGGGTCTGTCTGGGAATATATTAACCCACTCCTCTCCTGGACAATCCATCTGCATTGGCATTATTAACCCCACTGTGGTGTTATATTGTCATGTCATATGCTTGCAATGCTAGACTTCACTTCAGGAACTTGGCATTCTGCTTGCTGACTCTATTTAGCCATGTTAAAGGGTTATGATCTGTGAGGACAGTGAATTTTCTTCCATATGGATAGGGCTGCAGCTTCTGCAATGCCGATACTGTGGCTAGACATTCATTCTCCACAGCGGCATAACATTCTTCCCTAGGTTGAAGTCTATGGCTAAGATATACCACTGAGTGCTCTTCTTATTCTGGGAAACTTGGCTAAGTGCAGCCCCACCCCATAATATGAAGCATCTATTTCCACAACAAATTCTTTGCTATAATCTGGGATGGGTAACACAGGGGTTCTTCTCAAAATCTCTTTAAATTTTTGAAATGCTTTATCTGGTTTATTTTTCTTAGTTCGGTCAGTAAGAGGTACAGCTATTGTGCTATAATTGAGCACAAAGTACCCCACCGTCCCTAGAAATGCTCTCACTTGCTTTTTATTAACAGGAAGCTTCCACTTTGACAGGTTCTGGCTTAATCTTGTCACTCCGCACTCTGTGTCCTAAGTAAGTGGCCTCTGCCATATCCATCTGACACTTCCTGGGTTTACTCCTGGGCTCACTGTGCTCCTCTACCCTATCCCCATTCCCACCCACCTAATTCCTTCTTAGGTTTAACCATCTCCAGACCACTGTCACTATCTCATCATCTAATCAGTTACACTAAAACCACACTCACACCCATCACACAACACAATTCACCTTAAAGGCTCCCTACTCTAACTGTTATCCTGTACATTTTAATTACTACACTTCTACCCTATCAAATATCCTATCAACTTACCTCTATAATGTCCAGCACCATACAGTCAACATTCTTCATCTTCTCTCTCACTATTTCTCTCCTCATACTAACCCAGGCCTCCAACCTCCACTATATAATATTCACCTTTCCTCAAAAATCTCCCAGCCTAGTTATTACAACAGAACCCAATGTAATAAGCTTCTCAAGCATCTCCCCAACAATATTTAACTGCTACAATGCATTATTTCATAAACTCAGACTTCTCCTCGTTAATACCAAACTCAAACTAACTTACAATTGTTTAACTAACCCCTTTACTAAGTCCTTTCACTTTGCACACATAATAATTCCACTCCAATTATTACCTCAAAGTGGTGATATTCACCCAAACTCTGTCCCTTTCCCATCTCTAAATACAAACTAGTCCCCCTCACCTTCCTTAAACACAGCCAGAAACACCAGAAATCTTACTGTAGTAACAATCAACACTAGGAGTATCTGTAATAAAATTAATGAAGTTCATGATTGGCTCTCTCAATGCACCCCTAATATAGTAGCCATCACAGAAACATGGCTAAAGCCTCATATATTAGACACTGAAATAGTACCAAATGGCTATAATATCCTTTGAAAAGACTCACAAGGAAAGGTGATGGTGTTGCTGTAATCTGTCATAACTATTAAACCATCACAGCTTATCCCAAACCTGTTCCAACTTTCATTATAGGATTTCTATTGGCATCACTACAAATTCATAGTAATAAAAATGTATGCATAGCAGTAATACACATTCCCCCTGGTCATAATGTACCAACTCTTGAAAATTTCTTGGCCTGCACTACTCAGCATGTAACGAATGAAACCATTCTTCTAGGAGATACTAACATCATCTGGCAAAACCTGACCTCAAATTTCCCTGTAAATTGTATTAACCGGTACAGGTTCACACCACTAGTCACAATCCTCACATGAATACTAAATAGACATCCAGAATCCATCTTAGACTGGCTACTTGTTTCAGATCCACAAATATATTCAAACACTAATACCTTCCCTAATATTCTCAGTGACCCTGTACCTGTCCTTACACATAGAACCCAAACCCATATTATAAAATCTCACACATATAGAGCATCCAGGAACACAACTAATTTTATCCAAACAACCTTTAACAATGCTCCAAATGCACATAATTGGCTCCCTTTAAAATCCTTACCACTAGAAGAAGCAGTGCACTATTTTAATGAGAACAAGTGAAACAATTAGCAAACCAAAAAAGTCCACAACAGGAGTCCAACATCCGAAAAAACCATCAAGTCAACGAGCCTGAACGCTAATTTTATTTGATACAAAAGAGCGTTTTCGCTACTAAAAAATGCAGCTTCCTCAGAGGTTCGACAGTTAGTCGTAATGTAAGTAAGTCAGTGGTTACCAAGTTTAAAACTCTTAAATAACAGGAAGTGACAAAACAACATCAGGAATAATCATCAAAGCGCATACAAACGGCGCATGTTCAATACTGTTAAAAAGTGAACTTTTTTTAAAAAACACTTTAAGGACAACATATCTGGTAAAACAAAGAATCAATTCTTTAAAAGGGATTTTTCTTAAAAGTTTTAAACACAAAAAAAAATTTTAAACACAGAATTCTAATAAGCCACTAGTGTTTCCATTATAAAAGCAAGTGTATATAAATACCCCTAATGTTTTAATTTTTATTTATACTTACTTGAGGAAAACACCTCAAAAAACTGTATTAAAATAGTGCATGGTAATAGATTAACACTAAAACTAATGGTGAATTAGCCTATCGCAAATAACTCCGTAATTTGAGAACTGCAGCTATATTACAGTTTTCATTTAATGAGATCTTCCTCAATACCCTAAACACTTTGGCCCCACTGTGATACAAAAGAACAAAACTCAATCATGCCCCCTAGCTTATCAAACCTACTAAACAAATACTCTGTTACAGAGACCAAGCCTGAAAAGAATTGCATAAAAACAAAACTTAAGCAAATTAAATTAACTTCAAACAACTTCGTAATAATTCAAAAAAATAGTTAAACAAGATAAAAGAAACTACTTCTCACAACAATTATCTAGTTCAAGAAATAACCCTAAAAAAATTGTGGAAATCTTTCTCTTCACTCCTTAATCCTGGGACTCCACAAAACCCATCTCCCTTTCCTGACATGGACCCCTAACAAACAGCCCATATGTTTAACTCCCATTTCATAGAAAGCATCACCAGTCTAGTCAACAAACCCCAACTCATAACAGATGAAACACACCAATGATAAGATAACCGCCACAAACTCAACACATAATGATCCAAGTATATACCCTTCAGTCAGCAATGTAATTGATAACAACACCCCAATTCCAAATTTCTCCTGAAAATCTGTGCCCACCTCCCTAGTATTCAAATTACTAAACCATCTAAATCCTTGCTCCTTATCTGCTGACATCCTCCCATCTGAATATCTGAAACTTGGTGCCAAGGCAATTGCTTACCCTGTCAGTATTCTAATTAATAGATCTATCTCAGAGTCCATAATCCCTCAAATTTGGAATGAAATCCATCATAATTCCATTGCACAAAAGAATCAGTAATGACTTAACTAACTACTGTCACATTTCCATTCTCTCTCCATTAAATAAAATATTATAAAAATGTGTACAAAGTCAGCTACTAAAATATCTCTGCAACAATAATCTCCTTGACCCTACCCCACATGGTTTTTGACCTCCACACAGTTCTACCACTGACCTATTATCATTTATTAATGCTGTGAACGAGGCTTTGGACACTGGTCTAGTAACATATGTACTCTTACTTGACCTGCCCAAACCATTCAACACAGTATCACATACTAAACTAATTCAGCAACTTGCAAAATTAGGCTACTCCCAGCATATCCTTACTTGGTTCTCCAACTATCTGAATAACAGACAACAATCAGTTAAATGGAAAAATAAACAATCTGGATATAGAGTAAATAAAACAGGTGTCCCACAAGGGGTCTATTCTGGGACCTTTGCTATTTAATGTGTTTATAAATGATCTTCACACTGTCTCTACTGAAAGCTCAGCCATGCAATACGCTGATGATTCTATCATGTCCTTCTCCGACAACTTCAATGGCCTCCAAAAAATAACACAAAAGGCGTTTACAAACATAGAAACTTGGCTAAATGAAGCACAACTTCTTTTAAATCCCAATAAATCTAAACTACGACTGTTTTCATGTAAGCCACCTACACATGACTATTTACTCCCATAACAAGAGCAAAATTGAAGTAGTGAAGTCAGAAAAATTACTAGACATTACTATTGATGATAAACCATCCTTTAAGCAACACATTCTAAACAAATAAAAAAACACACTTTAAACTAGGAAAACTCTATAGACAAAAATCATATATAGACAAAATCACAAAAATAAAGTTGGCAAATACCCTTCTTCTCCCATACCTTCTCTATGGTTCCCCCATTTTTACTTACTTACATTTATCCCTAAGCAGCAAACTATAGTCATGTTACTATAAAATTGCAAAATTCGCCACTTGACTGTCCTATCAAACTCACCACTGTCACGCCATCAAGCAAATGAAATGGCTTGAATTTTCCCATTTCCTTCACTATACTCAACCAACACTAGTCCATAAACTAATATATAACACAGACAAGTGCCCTTCTCTCCGTTCTATTACACAATTCTACATCCCATCCCAAAACCTTTGATCCATCAATAAAAAACTCCTAAAAGTTTCCAAACCTAATAAAAGGACCTGACAAAGCCTGTACTCACACTCTGTATCCAAACTATGGAGCATCCTACCCCCTCTATCACACAACTGGAATCCTTAAAAACTTTAAATTCACTTTAAAAAAGTATCTCCTTAATGAACCAATATGCTCCTGCTTACAAAACCACAGACCACCTTAAGCCTTGTTGAACATATTGAAGTTGCATATTTCCTATCATATCAATAAAGTTCTATCCCTGTGAATATGTTCTTTTTATCTTCTGTCTCTCATAATCCCATTACCTAGTCATAAGGGGTGACTGAGTTGACATGCACCATAAATTTGTCTAACAAGAAGGTACAGATTTGAACCCTATCTAGACTATGTAAATCTCTGTACGCTATGTTACTAATCTGTAGAAAATCATATATGCCTTAGACATACTAAAACTTTGCACTTGTATTTTACTCTTTACAAATTGTATGAAGTATTTGGATGTTGCTGTATATATAACAATGTATTATATACTTCTCAATTTTGTAATTTGGAGCTTTTCTCCCCGGGCCTCCATTTAAAATGGGTTTGTCACCTAGTAGACTTTTCCGGTCAAGAAATGTCAATAAATAAATAATAAATGGTTAACCGTGCCCTTTTAAACTGGTCTGCAAATGCCCGTTGCATAGTCTTTAATGTAGAGTTTAACCTCTCCAGAAGACAATTAGTCTGGGAATGATAGGGGCTGGACTTTAGATGCTTCACCCCACAATGCTTCCACAAAGAATTCAGCAGGTCTGACATGAAGATGGCACCTTGATCAGTCATTTGCCACCTTTTGTGCCTCAGTAGACAATAGAGCTACCTCCTCAGGGTACCTGGTAGCATAATCCACTACCACCAGGATATCTGTCTTCCTTGAAGAACTTGGAGTACTCAGGGGGGTGCACAGATGACAGTGTCTAATTTCTTCACAGTGTGGATGTGTAGTCGCACTTCTGTGCTATCAGGTATTATATATGATAATATACTTTTGCACAGGAATTGTAGGCAAAGCATCTCCTGTATAGAGATCTACCTTACGTTTCAAGTCTGATGCTTCCTGGGTGACTTGGTTAGCTTAAACAGTTGTAGGCATACCAGGTTATGAGTTTTATGATCTATGTCTAACTCCAGTTTGTCTAACCCCTTCATCACTTCCTGCGTCCAACTTTTTGTATGTTTAATTTCTGTTTACTCACCCAAATTCTTCCATATGTACACTTTCTCACTACTGTTCCATTTCTGAAGACAGCTTCTGCAGTCTTGTTCTTTCAATATAATGTATATTAGCAGTATATGATGTCTGGCCACACCCAAAACTCAAGAAGCACTGGATAGTCTGATCACAGAACAATCGACTGCATCTTGATATAATTCTTATGTCTTTAGCTGCTATATTTAATACTTGACATAGTGACAAATCTTCCTCAGAGCTCTATTATGCATTTTCATAATATTTGCCACATATATTTTTCCATACATCTTTCTACCCTTCCCCAAACTAAAACTGCTTAGCCAATCAAGGAAATCTGTCATGTAAGTCAGATTGCTTTCATGTTTTATTTCATTGCTTAAGGAGCCTAAAATAGTCTACATTTTCTAAATGTATCGGATGCAAATATTTCTGTAAAGTCTCTATAGCTTGTCTAAATGATTTTTCAGAGAGTTTAGTAGCTACTACCAAATTGTGGAATCAGTCTATGTAGTTTCAAAATCACCATCTAGCTGATCAGAACTTGTTGAATAGTTAACTTCTTGACAAAACACAAATTTAGTGATATATATATTTTTTTTGTGGTGAGGTACTCTGCCTCCACGTAGTGGGGAAAAGGAGGAGAACAGTTAAATGAGAAATAGTGCTTTCACTGTCCCATTAAAATGATAAGAAACACTGCTGTGCAATTACTAAACTGATGTGAATTGTAACCAGATTAGCTCGTGTTCACTGGATAACATTTTGTTGACATTGAGTGAAGCCTGCCCTTAAATTTATTAACACTGGTGGAACTATTTTGTCATATAGAATGTCTTTGGAGATACACTGCAGTGTAAGTGGTCCAAACTCATCAAAATCATTATTATCTCTAACATGCTTAGTCATGTTAAAACTGCATTCTTGTTAAACCGTGTGCATTTGTTTTACTGTTTAGTTCTGCTTGTCACACTAAGACCAGCATTTAAGCATTTTCCGTGCCCTGACTCATAACAGTTTTGATGATTCCACCAAAAGACATTTACAGTCCCTATATTTCTTTCAAAACACTGAGTTTTCTTTTTAAAGTAGACAAAGGTTTACTTGATGTTCTTCCTCATATATTTATATGTCCTGATATGTAATGATTGTTTCATCTACCATTTACAGAGTTTGCTAGTTCACATTAATTTACTCATAGTTTATGTATTAGCATTTGATCAGTAGCTTGTTCAAATTTAATTCAGAATGCCTCTGTATATTACAGTCAATTTGATTAGTTGCAGTCTTACAAGAGTATCACTTAATAGTATTTCCTTTTTTAAATAAATGTTAGACAGTATGCACTGAAATGTTTGACTATTAATAAGCCTCTTTGTCAGACACTTTTACAGATACTGCCTTTGAGATATACTGTTGTTCAAAATTTGCACAGTATTATTGTCTGTACTGGAAAATTATATAAGTCAAATAATTTTATAATCTTACTACTTTTGGAAGTACTTTTGTTAAGCTTTGTATTCTGTGAGCCTTTGTTTGATAATATTTTAATCAACCATTGCAGCATCATAAGATATGCAGCACAGCAATCAGATCTGTTGCTTCACAGTGCCAGGTCATCTGATTCATTTCCTAGATAGGCCATCTGATTCATTTCCTAGATAGGTTACTTATTATTTTCAGTGTCTATGACAGCTTTCAGTGGGTGTCCGCTTTACTCCCACATCCCACAAATATATTGAGTGGTCAATCTGTAAGCATCTAAATCACACACACACATACACACACACACACACACACACACACACACACACACACACACACACACACACACACACACACACATACATATATATATATATATATATATATGTGTGTGTGTGTGTGTGTGTGTGTGTGTGTGTGTGTGTGTGTGTGTATGAGATTTGTTTAATAGTTGGCTAAAAGGCATGCAATGCAGGAGATCACTGAGGAATGTAGTCCAATTTTCCAAATACCCCAAATCCTTGTTTGGTTAAGTGACTTGCTCCGAAGGAAATGGAGGTTGAGGAAACTATAAACTCTGGACTATAGGAGGTAGCTCATTAACAACTCACATTCTTAATCCTCTGTGCCAACTGCCAGACCTTTATTTACTTATAGCTTTGCTGGCTGCTTTAGTTCCAGTGGACGTGTTTCCTGTTTTCCGAGGAGGCCAGTGCTGATAGTCATACAAGCTACATGAAAGGTGACCAGGGCAACAGGGACATTACCTAACTTTTTTGATGTGTTGTTGGATTTTACATTGTCTTGAGCTTCCAGTAAGTCAGGCAGATGAAACCATGGCTTAACATCTCATCCAAGATACAGCAAATTCAGGAATGCAATGACCCACTAATGCTAAGCTAAAGTGTTACTACTGGAAAATGAACCCAAACACATCATGGGTGAATAGAAACAACTATAATTTGAGATTCCAGCATAAAGACAGGCACTGGGAAATTATTCACTGAACCTCTTTTGTTGTGATGCACCATACATTCTTTTCATTCTTTTGGCAGAATTCTTCTGGAATCAGACCTGACACTTATGAGACAGCCATGTTACGAATTTGCTGTACCTCACTAGCATTACATAATATTACATACAGATTACACTTAATAACTATGTAGAATCAAAGGTTCTATTCATACTTACTTTGCACACTGTTTCAAGAATTATTTCATGAACTATAATAGTGCATCCAGCTGCACGCACTTAAAATATATGTCCATGCACTTAGCATACCTACTTCTTTTACCTTACATACAATCTTCTCCACCGAACTCTCTGCAAGGTCATGTGTTCCTACATATATTATTATATGTAGCTTACTGCTACCATTTTTGTGGTACTAATATTTAGAACAGCCCTCCCCAGTGTCTGTACCAGAGAGGATTCTAGAGGATTCTACCCCATTAGGCATTTTTAATCTCTGAAACAGCTGCTCATTTTTTTTTTATTCAATGCAATTTCATATTAAGAGTCCAGAAAAATGAGTAGTATGTAATGATAGAAGCCATATTTATCACAGAACATCACTTTAGTTTGATTATAGTTCCTATTGTTGAGAGTGTGGGCAAAAGAGGACTAGCAGATGAGTAAAAAATATTTTTGTAGTAAATAATAATACAGCAATGCAGAGTCTGAATCACCTTTGGCAGTATGGTAGCTCAGTTGAAATATATCTGTCTCAGAACTTCAATGTTTGTGTTTCAATCAGTCAGTATAGATGCTCCTTGCTCTCCTAGTATTGTTTTTTTTCCCACTGGCTTTCCTGCACTTCATGAAGGCATTATGATTGAATGGCTTCAGTAATTTGTCCATACATGTATTGTATTGTAGTAACCTTCAGTTCTCTGCCTGTGTATATGTGTATTTATTTGAGTGTGTGTTTGTGTGTGTCCGTGCCTGTCTGTTTATTCAAATTTGTATGTCTCAATGTTTGGGGGATGGAGACCAAGAAGGATAGAGAAAATAAAAAAGAGGTAAAGAGAAAGTCAGACTGGCATATTTAACATTTTGTAGTCCTCATGTTGTGAACATACAGTAATCTCTAGTCCTCTGAGTATTTCATTTATTATGACTTCTTTCTTATGTTCAGTGTTAGCATCCCATTTAAGACATATTGTTTACATGTTATCAGGGCTTTATTTACATTTACAGCTATGCAGATTGATGCATGGAGTGTCACCTGATGTGCATATGATAATAGAACATCAGCGTAAAATAGACAGTGGTGGGAAAAGAACGATACTCTCCTAACTCTAAAGCCAGAACGTTAAGAAAACCAATAAAAACTACGACACTTATAAGTAGTTCCTGTGCACATGGGGAAAAAGTCTTGCATATTAATGTAATGAAGCAAAGTTAATAAAGGCCAAACTGCCTTACTTCAAATGCATAACCTCTATTGATAAATAGCAGCAAATGCTTTGCAGAGTGTTCACAAATCTTTGAGACAGATATTCATTTTTTTTCTTTGATGGCAGAGTACCAACATATGTCTTACTAGAAATCAGCAGGCTCTGCCTTTCCATCACTGATTGTTAATAATTAAATCAACATTACCCTTCAATGATAGGTTACATGCATCAGCTTCTTTCAAATTGCATTTCCTTCCTGTTAGGTCCATTAGTGTAAACCAGACAGCATTTAGCTCCCTCCTTCCAACAATGCTTCTACTTCTGAGTGCAGTTTCTAAGTCAGATATTGTGGTCTGTATTATGTGCAATTACTCTGCCATTGCCATGTTACAGTTTCTCAGAAAGGAAACTCTCATACTGTAACTGGATATAAAAAGTGAACCCTATTAAATGATGAATAATAGAATAAGACTGCAACCAAAACTGAACAAGCAGTATTATTAAGCACACTGTAATATTATTTTCATTTAAATCATGTTCAGGTCATTCTTTTTTCACTGCAAGTATTTCAGATTTACCAAATCATTTTGAGTACTCCACCAGGTTAAATGGTCATTTTTTTTAAAAGTTAAATGGTCATTTTTTTATGTAAAAGCTGAACCAAATGATTCACATTTTTGTTGTGTTTGGTGATGCACTTTCCACAACTGAATTTCAAGACTATAAGCTTTTTGGGTCTATATTAAAAGACCGAAGAGTTGCTTCAGTGAACACCTCTTGGTCGACACGTAATGAGTGAATGCACTAAAGCATGAACACTCAAAACAGCAATTTCTTTCCCTGGGAAAGAAATTGCTTGGCCATCCTTGGGTGTTTGCCCCTTTCCTCACTGTAGTGCGATCTTGGAGTTGGTATATTTAGTTAGGGGGTGTGTGAAGGGCACAGCCCCCCACATTGGGGGGGTGAAGCCCCCCACATTATGTTTTAAAGTGTGTGTGTATGTTTGTGCTAGCGGTTTCTTTCCCAGGGAAAGAAACCGCTGTTTTGAGCATTCGCGCTTTAGTGCATTTGCTAATTACGTGTCGACCAAGAGGTGTTCGTTGAAACACCTCTTTGGTCTTTTAATATAGACCCAAGCTTTTCTGTGTGAAACACCAATGGTGAAAATAGTTTTTGCATTAGAAATTGCATTCTTCTTGCAACGTGTGTTTGGCCATATCAGTGATACTTGAGGCAATGCTTGCACTTACAGAGCTCATAGTGCACAGGAGTTAGATGATTTGCTCATGACCTTACAATATCAAAATGACTTCCCACATTCACTGATAGGCAGCTGATTAGAAAAAGATTATCTGGGTTATTTGTTTACTGGGAATTCATTAATTAATAGCCCGTATCACAAACCGTTTAAATATTTCAGCTGAAAATGTTACTGGAGAAACAGAGTGTGGCCCTGAAAATACTTTTGGGAGAATAATAACAGCTTATGTTTTTGTGCTGCTATTACCATGGACAGAGGCACCGGAAGCTGTTGAAGACTGGGGGGGTGGGGTGGTGGAGGGTGAGAGGGGCACTTAGTCATCTAAAAAGGGCAATTTTTTTTAAACTATTTACTACCACAACATAGGTTCACTTGGAGAACATTTTAAGTTTAACCAATTTCTCTTTTGATGCTTGAATTAACATTTCCTGATTGGTCTTACCTATCCCATGGCTGTTAATTGTATATTAGCCCTAGTGAGAATAAATGTGATCATATTATAGATAATTTGAGGGGACCCTTGTAAGGGATGCAGCATTTAGGAACTCCCTCTATCCATTAGTGGCATGAAGGGCAATCCTGGAGTACATTTTTCTATTATTCATCCTTAGATCCAAGTTACATTTGAATATGGACAGAGATGAGCTTTGTTTTACTTGAATAGGTAGTCTGTTCTGGAACAGTGGTAGCCTTTGTGATATATATCCATCTCTCCACAACATTTAGTTTAGATACCTGGACTAAGTATTTCTGATGCCATTTGACTTGCTGATGTTCAGTAGGTCCATCTGTATTAGGTCAGAGGATGCTTTGTATGCCAGACATGTCACCTCTAAGCACTCTGTAGGATGCTGAGTATAGTGAAAAATCTTTGAGGTGGTCCATGCAAGACCTATTGTTTAGGACTTGTATCCTTTTAGCAAGGTATCTCTTTGGGTATTCCAATTGTTGCATGGGTCTGGACTGATACATGCCAAAGTGGGCATTATATAAAATGATTGACCTAATGAGGGCTTTATAAAGGGGGGCAATAACATCTCTAGATCTGGTCGCAATCAATTTGTTTATAAGCTGTGCAATATAGAAAGACTTTATGACTCTGGACACATATTGGTCAAAAGTTAGGTCACTGTACACACAGGTTCCCAAATGCCAAACAACTAGATCAGTTCTCAGGGAGCATTGTCTATTTGGCAGTTCCCTGGAGTAGATGACTTCCCAAAGGATATGATAATGTATTTCTTGGAGTTGAGTTTCAATTCAAGGACTTAAAAACAAAGAACTTTACGAAGTAAACTGTACACCTACCCTGTAACCTCTGATTGCTGGCAACTTGAGAATTGGTTAAACCTTCCTCCTGCTGAACTGAGGTTATATATCGCTCTCACACTAACTACCATTTTCAAACCTCCAGTGCCCAGTGCCCCAGGACCCAGCCAGTCTACTGCTGTAATGCGTGGTATGTAAAAACTCAATATGTTGTGCATTATTTCCTCCTGATTTCTACTGATACTTTCTAATGTATTTTATAACTGTTTTAGCTATAATATGAATGTTATAGGCTAATGAAATACAGTGTTAGTGTATTGGAAAGTACTCTGCTCTTCTAATTACCTCGCAGTGTGCCTGAATGTTTCATGTGATTATACTGGAAACTATGACTGTTTTGGCTAGAATATGAGTGTTATAGGTTAATGAAACACAGCGTTAGTGTATTGGATAGTGTGCCTGAATGTTTCATGTGATTATACTAAAAACATAGGGTACTCAGATCGCAGCTATAGTACTCGGAAGTCTGGAAAAGCTAAAAAGCTGTATTTATTCTCGGTTAACTGTAATTTGCAGTATACAATCTGTCTGTAGCAATGTAGGTGTGTGCGCTCAGTTACTAATCTAGAAGTCTGCATGGTCTTATGTCCTGCTTTAGAAGATGGTGCTGCAATGTTTTTCACAATATGTTTGTTTACTAAAATGTGGTAGTGTGCTTACATGGGTCACTAACTAAAAACAAGATCTGATAACTGTGTATACAATACGCTGGTTGTTGCCTGCTGGTAACTCTACAAATCTATCCCCACAGGTTGTTCCCCTGTCTTCATCTCCCGAAAGGCTCCCTAAAAAGAAACAGACCTTACTAAAACCCTACAGAGAAGCACGCGGAGCGCTGACCTTCCAGTCCTGTACTGCCAAAATCTAAAATGGACTTTTGCAAGGTTAGTTAATCCTAAAATTTATTTGATTGTATTAAAAAAGTACTGTGACTGAGTCCATCACAGGAAATAGCCTTTGAAACCCCACCCCTACAAACTACTATTAATGTAACTAACTTTTAACTCAGGCAAACCCTTAGTCATTAGTGTTTTTTATCCTAGAGACTAACTCACAGCACACCCTCCTTAAAATACTAAATTAAAACATTAAAAAATAACTTTGCCTTGCTTTATACCAAGAAAAAGGGCTTAAAAAAAAATAAAGAACTTTAGGAAGTAAACTGTACACCTACCCTGTAACTTCTGATTTCTGACAACTTGAGAATTGGTTAAACCTCGCTCCGCTCCCCCTCGCTTCACTTGGGCTCGCTTTGCTCCCCACCCTGCCCCCAAATTCCACCCGTCCCTAGTACTGCTAAATTTAAGTCAACCTAACCACACCCCAGCTGCTCTACAAACCAATCAGCAACAACCACTATGCCAATCTTAACCACCTCTACCTGCTACTACTTGTCCTCTCCCCCTGCTATTTTACCTTATTCTATTATCAAATCTTGGTCAAATAAATATGACAACCCCAAACATTTTATTGCTAACCTTTCTATCATCCCTGTTGCTCATCCCATGTCTTCTCTCTGCTTGTGAGAAAAAGGGCTACCTTGGCTTCCACTACCCTAGATTGAGAACCTCAACTCCATCACTAATACACAAAAATGCTCACCTTCCCACTTCCCAAATACCCAACTTGACAATTCTAAATAACTATGTCCCTATTAGAACCAGATCCATTTATCCTAAACCCAGGCACTATCACTGTACTTTATTCAGAATATGGAAACTCATAACCAGGTTAAAAAATAACCTTTCTGTGGATGGTGGCATCCACCCAAACCCAGGCCCAACCCCTCTTACTGATCATAATCCCCCCTAACTCCCCATAAACATAGACCCATCAAATAGACCCCCAAACTCTTTGCTGGCCTGCCATCTAAACATCAGGAGCATAAATAACAAAATCCAGCACCAACATGCCCTCTTGGCAGTGCATTCACCCGATATACTAAGCCTCACAGAAACCTGGCTAAAACCTGCTACCAAGGACAATGAAGTCCTGCCACAAAGGTACAATATGCACAGACTGGATCATACCTCCAGAAAGGGTGGTGGTGTAGCAATACTTTATGTCTACCTTATCTGTCACCTTGGACACCCGACAACCACCCCAATTCAATAATGCCGAAATTATTATCTCAAAGCTACATATCAATAACCACAAAAGCATAAACATTGTCTGTGTTTACATTCCCCCAGGGAAGAACACAGACACCCTTGAAGATTTCTTAAGCTGGCTGACTAATAACCACCAACAAGAAACCATTGTTCTCAGGGATTTCAACATTGACTGGAATGCCTGTTCCTCAAAATCCCCCACAAACCATGTAAACATCCATGGGTTTACCCAAACCATATCCTCACCCACTAGGTCAGATAAATCACAAAATCAAGACAGCACCGTGGATTGGGTACTCGTCAACAGCTCCCTACAAGTCTGTACATCAGGAACCCTACCTGATGATCTAAATGATCACTGCCTCACCTATATATTCAAGCTTAAGGTAAACTGCTGCCAACCCACCTATAGAACAATAAGAAGCAACAAAAACCTTGATCTCAATAAGTTTAACAATGAAATTAAGGCATGTAACTGGTCAGCCCTAAAAAACCTACCCCTAGATGAAGCGGTCACATGCTTTAATTCCTTGTTTGGTCAGGGGTAAGTTTCTTTACTCACCAGTGAGAGTGGGGAGTACTGAGCTGCCTGTTTGTCCTTAGAGGAGTGGTTTAAGGCAGTAACTTGTAGTCTATTGGCCATTTTGGATCATTTCCTGTCTTTTCCAGCCCCCTGCTATAAAGCGCGTTTTAGCGCGCTTTAGCGCGATTTAGCGCGATTTAGCGCGGAGTTGCCACTGTTGCACACTAGGGCAACGCCAGTTAAGCAGGTTTAAACTATTCGGGCTACCTAAAGTCCACTCTTCAAATTTTCCCTTAAAACTACCTTCCTCGAACTATACTACTGATCTAATCAGCGTATCCTATAACTAAAAAGATCATCTCTACTTGACTCCAAGTAGACTATTCTCTATCTGTTAAACCTAGCACTTGCTCCTACAGTACTTATTACCTTGATACGGCACTCTTGTCATAGATAGTACCCCAAAAAGGCAAACCCCCATTTCTCGGTCACCCAAGTCCCCCGGAATCTCTTTTAAAGTTTTTTTGTCTATTCCTTCTAGCATGTCGAGGGATCAGTTGCTAGTGTCCTCTCCTGCTCAGCTGGTGAACCTGGGAATATTGAGGCAATGTTACAATTGCCTCATGTACACAGACAACCCTCTCCTCCTCCCACAAAACACAAATACATGCGAGAGATGCAACTATACGGCCAAACTGGAGGCTGAGCTCTCTCAACATAGGACTGGCAAGACCAGTCAGGAGGAGAAGGTTACCACACACACTATAGACCCAGTCTCACATAGTACCATCACAACCTCAAATCATACACATAAACACACAAAGACATACTCGGAGGCTCTGATCAAAAATCTACCAAAACAGCAGAGGCCACCAAAGCAGACACCCAAACAACCACCACCTCAGAACACAACACCTGCAACACATAGACCTCACAGTCAGAGTGTCAAACATTCACAGCCCTTAAGGCCAAACACAATGCCAGACACACTAGTCATTGGTGACTCCATAGTCAGACACACTGACGTCCCGCTCACCAGACTGAGTAAGGAGAAGGTCACAGTAAGCTGCCTGTCGGGCTAGAATCCGCCACATAACGCAAGCACTCAGGTCTCTCAACAGCAGGTACAAATATGACTCAGTCATTGTCCACGCTGGTGTAAACGACCTGAGACGTACCTCCTTGGACTACATGAAAAGAGACATTGAGGAGCTCTCTGATTATGTAGCCCAGGCAGGTATGAACCTGACCTTGAGCAGTATCCTACCTTCACCAAGAATGATGCCACAATACAGAGATAAGATGATCAGCTTTAACAATTGGCTTAAACTCTGGTGTCATTCAAAGGGGATCCAATGTCTGTCTGCCTGGGATGACATGCTGGACAAGCCATGCTGCTTCGCAAGGGATGGCTTGCACCTGTCACCCCTGGGATTCCGGATATTGGCAAAGGCACTTGCCAACCCCATTGTGCCTTTTTAGGCAAGGCTCAAATTCTAAACCTACCACCCTAGAACACAAAAAGGAAAAATTAAGGGTAATGCTGCTCAATGCCAGAAGTCTAAATCTCAAAATGCACGCACTCGAGGCCCTTCTCAGTATGGAGAACATCGATGTCTGTGCTGTGACAGAAACCTGGTTCAAGGCTCCTGAGAGCACCCCAGCACTATCAGGTTTTACCTCATATCATGCGTTCCGGCCCCAAAATCCGGACAATACCAAAAAGGGGGGGGTATCCATATTCATCAAGGACACCCACACCTCAAGACTGGTGGCAACGCATCGATGCATCGGAGACCATCCAGGTGCAATTAACCATAGGCAAGACTGCGCTGCAAATTGTAGCATGTTACAGGCCACCCTCACAAACTCAGGAACCTCACATGGCCTTCCTGAAAACACTAGAGGGATAAATGTATCACCAAACACCATCATACTAGGTGACTTCAATTACCCTAATATAGACTGGGAACACTACTCAAGCCCAAACACCCTAGCCCAAAAGTTCCTGGAATTCATAAACTCAAATGCCATGGAACAACTAGTCACCATCCCCACAAGAGGAGAAAACATACTTGATCTCATCATCACGAACATGGGAGCACAATGTTCAACACCGGAAGTATACCCCTCACTGGTGAGATCAGATCACAAACTAATCTCGCTAGAGGTCCTCATCCCACCCCCACCTGAAATAAAAAAGACCACAGTAAAGAACTTCTTGAAAGCCGACTTCACACTTCTAAAGACTAGTGTGGTCTCCTTTAAGGCCCCCGAGCCGGCAGAAAACAGTACTCAAGCCGCTGAATCACTTACAAATGCCTTCTACCAGCACCTGCAGGACTGCATGGACAAGGCAATCCCAAGCAAAACAAAGACTCTTTGTACCAAAGGCAAGCGTCCAGTCTGGTGGACCCCAGCCATAAACAAACTCTACAACAAAAGGAGGAAGCTACTACAAGATAGAGCAAAATCCTTAAAAGGTAAGACACCCTTGATCACTATAAGTAAAAACTAAGAGCTCTCATAAAATCATCCAAAGCAAATTTTGAGAGAAAAATAGCTAAAGACTCAAAAGACAATCATAAGGCCTTCTTTAGCTATGTTAGAAACCTGGGAGGAAACTCCCAGATATGCTCAGAACTAGTTCAAAATGATGTGAAGATTACTGATCCTACAGACATTGCCAACATACTGGCTGACAGGTTCAGTGCAAACTTCTCCCCCCAAAAGGAGAGATATCTATACCAAACGATTGCAGCCCCCCAAACATCTCTAACGCCCAAGTGAGAACTGCTCTCTCCAAAGCAAAAAACACAGCATCCATGGGACCTGATGGTGTCCCCGGCTGTGTGCTCCACGAACTCAACGAGGAATTAAACCCACAGCTAGGACAGCTGTTTAATCATAGTCTTACCTCTGGATACGTACCCAGGGAGTGGTGCACTGCAACTGTGGTCCCACTTCACAAAGGCGGTGCCTCCACCGACCCTGGAAATTACCGACCCATTGGCTTGACAAGCCTTATCTGCAAAGCCATGGAGAGGATCATAATGGACCTCATAAACAAAGACATAGGGAATTTGCAGACTTTGGATCCAACCCAGTTTGGCTTTGTCAAAGGCAGATCATGCCTTTTAAACTTGGTTGACTTTTTCGAAACAGTCACCAAAGCCATTGATGAGGGAAAGGCAGTCCATACAGCCTACCTCGATCTGGCGAAGGCCTTCGATACAATACCCCACTCGGGTATCATTGAAAAACTCATCAGCTTAAATGTTAACCCATACATCACAAGATGGGTTGCAAACTGGCTGAGTGACAGAACCCACAGGGTCAGAGTTGCTGGCGCCATGTCAGACTCAAAGCCTGTCACAAGTGGTGTCCCACAGGGCTCAGTCCTGGGCCCACTCTTGTTTGGCATCTACTTTTCTGAAGTACAAGCAAACACAGGAGGGTTATGGCTGACAAAGTTTGCAGATGACTGCAAACTGGGCGCCATAGTAGAAAACACATCTGACACAGATATCCTTCAGAAGGGTCTCACAGAAATGGATAACTGGTGCCAGAGCCATGGCCTAAAGTTAAATGCCAAAAAATGCATAGTCATACCCTTTGGGAAAAACAAGGTTACCCCTAGCTACCAAATAGGTGGCAATCCACTGAGCACAGAAGAAGTTATCAGGGACCTGGGGACCCAGGTTGATAGTAGTCTGTCATTCGACACCCATGTAGCTAAAGTAGTTAGGAAGACCTTCTACATTGCCCACCTTATCATGAAGGGATTCTCATCTAGATCAAGGGAGGTCATAGTCTCTCTATACTCATCACTCATCAGACCAATGATTGAGTGCAATGCCCCATTCGGAATGTATCTGACCCGGCACTTGCAGGAGCTGGAGAGGCCACAAAAGTTCCTCACCAAAAGGATAAAGGGTCTCAAAAATCTGTCCTATGCTGCCCGACTGAAAGAACTCCAGCTCTATTCAGTCGCTTACCGCTTGCTCAGAGGTGACCTTTGCCTAACATACAAGGCCATGTCAAACCCAGATTTGATGAATATGCTTCACCTCAAAAAATCTAGATCCGTCTGAACCACAAGGGCGGGAGACTTAAACCTCAACACGGCTATTAATAGGAAGTGCTGGAGGGATTTATTCATCACCCAAAGACTCCCTATGCTGTGGAACAAAACCCGGTATATGTGAGGCAGAGCACCTCGCTGGCCTTGTTCAAGAGAAATCTTGACCAATGGATGGGAGATCGCAGATATACCCCAGGGATTACCTCAGTGTCACTGCTCGACAGAGGCACAGCAAAATAATGGGTATAGTTCCCCATACTAAAGGGGTGGCGTAAGCCACAAAACGATGGGCTAGACTTGTAAATGCCCTCGGGCAGATAGCCTAGTATGAACCTATGAACCTATGAACCTATAATTCCTCACTATTCTTGACTGTAATGCCCTTAATCGCACTATAAAAACCAAGGTCGATGTTGCACCGTGGCTTACTAAAGATACAAAATACAAAATCACACTCAGGAATAAAATGTGGGCCACCTACCGCACAACAAAAACCCTACCTGACCAACTTAAATTTAGGCAGCTAAGAAATGATGCCAAAAAATCCATAACTTTAGACAAAAAGAATTACTATTACCACCTACAGCAAGTGCACCACAATAAACCACAGAAATTCTGGGCAGGAAAAAATGCACTTCTCCACCCATGCCAAACCACCACCCCATCACCCTCTTCCTTCAAACAAAAATCCCCAGAAGATATTGCTAACACCTTTAACACCTTCTTCACTGAAACTATCCGATCATTGGCCAGCCAACTCACTCCCACTGGTTCTAATCCAAATTTAGCCAATACCAATACCAATACATCCTTCAGTTTCCAACCAGTGTCCACTCAACTCATTAAGGCCCTACTTAAGAAACTAAGGCCCACCACCCAGGCTGCTGACCACCTCCCTGCAGACTACTTACAAAAGGCTGCAGATGCAATTGCATACCCCATCTCAATCCTAATCAACCGTACCATATCAGAAGCTTCCATCCCTGCCATATGGAAAATCTTACATGTCATACCTCTTCATAAGGGAGGCAGTTTCACCGAACTGTCACCACTAGCTAAAATTATGGAGAAGTGTGTACATATTCAGCTCATGAAATATCTCACACAGAACAAACTACAGTCTAATTATCAACATGGCTTTAGGCAAAATCACAGCACTACATCAGCCCTCCTCTCTTTTACTAACATTATAAACCAAAACCATAACAGTAACAAACTAACCTCTGCACTCTTTCTAGACCTTTCCAAGGCCTTTGACATGGTCGATCACAAAATGCTAATGAACACCTTGAAGGCCTTCACCTTAAACAATCAGGTGCTCCAGTGGTTTGATTCCTAACTACAAGGCAGGCAACAGGTGGTTCTGTGGCAGGCTAAGCTATCCTCATGCCTCCCCATCAGGCTAGGAGTCCCCCAGGGCTCAATACTAGGTACCCTTCTCTTCTCCATCTTTATAAATGATCTTAGCACAGTCATACCAGAGGCTACCTGCATTCAATATGCAGACGACTCTACCTTGATTTGTTCTGCCACCTCCCTAGCAAATCTTTCTGCATTAATCCAAAACACGTTTAACTTGGTTGAAAATGGCTATTAAACCAATGACTAATCCTAAACCCCAACAAAACTAAGCTACTTCTCTTCTCCCCTATGTGTAGGAAACAGGCCAGTTACAAGTGGAGTCCCTCAGGGGGTTGGTCCTGTGATCACTCCTTTTTGTCATTTACTTCTCTGAAGTCAAGAACCTCTGGTTGATTACATTTGCAGATTATGGCAAATTAGGAGCAGTCACAGAATCTCCCACTAACACTAACGTACTCTAAGAAGGGCTGATACAGACAGTTCTTGTCAGAGCCATGGATGAAAACTAAATGATATGAAATGCATAATAGTATCCTTCAGGAAGTCATCCATCTCTTGTAACTATCATATTGACAACACAACGTAAGAGTCAACCATGTAGTCAGGGTCTTGGGGACACACATAGACATTAATCCAGCCTTTGATCATCACATGTGTACAGTAGTGAGGAAATCATTCTATGCTATGCAACTTAGAAACAAAGGTATGGCATCTAGGTCCAAGGAGATTATTGTTCCACTCTATTCAGCATTCACCAGACTTGCCACTGAGTACAATGTCCCCTTTGGTATGTACCTAACCAGGCACATCCAACAATTGAAATGTCCACAGATGTTTTTCACTAAAATAATACAGGGTATAAGTAACATGTCCAATGCAGACCATCTCAAAGTACTACCCCTGTATTTTGTCTCCTACAGGCTGTTGAGGGAAGATCGATGTCTGGCATATAAGGTTCTGTCAGACCCCTTGCTGATAGATCTTCTGCATATCCACAAAACAAATGGCACCAGAATTACCCATTCTAAAGACTTAAACCTTGCCTGTGATATAAATAAGACCTAACAGCGATACAGGTATTCCAGAGACTACCCCTCCTCTGGAGCAGGCTCCCTTCCATTTGAAGCAGAGTTCTTCCCTAATCCAGCTGAAGTGTAACTTGGATAATTGGATGGGGAACAGGAAATTCATCCCTGCTTTGACACCAGTGTCTCTAATGGACACAGGCAGCTTATAAATGGTTCATCTCCTAGGCCCCTGCTTGTAAATGTTTCATCTCTCAGAGCTCTGCTTACACTTATCAAGGGTACCAAAACTTGTCAGATATTTGGGATGTATGGTTAGCCTTAAAAAGGCCCTTTTGGTTGTTAGCCTAGTACAAATTTATGAACCTGTGAAACAGGCATAGTAAATATGGATTTTAAACATGTTACATTTATTCTACAGCTCTAGAAGTCTTGCAAGAGAATTGTCTTCTATATTTGAGGTGGATGTAATGCATGAACATCCCCTGCATCTAGTAAGCCTGTATCCCAAGAAGCATCCCAGGTGGTTACAGCAGAGAACAGATAGGAGACCACCTATCCTGCTCCTGGTGGAGATTCACTGGCTGTGAGTGCCATCATTTCCTCCTAGAAGCATCGCAGGTGGTTACAGCAGAGAACAGATAGGAGACCACCTATCCTGCTCCTGGTGGAGATTCACTGGCTGTGAGTGCCATCATTTCCTCCTAGATACTGCCGGGGCTAGTGACTGTGTGACCCACAGACAGGTGGTGGAAATGACTGGGGAGCCAATTGGAAGCTCACTAAGGCCAACTACTGCCAGCAACACCTCAAACAGGGCTCAATTGGGAAAGTGGTGAGGATACTATCTGACCTCTTCCTGGGTATTGCAGAGGCATTACAATATGGAAGATACCCATAATGGTGTGCCACACCCTTGTGTGTCAGTATTCTATCTATCACAACTGCCCTCCTTATGTTTGCATGTCTCTGACTCCACTGTGTCCTCCAATCCTCAATGTGCAAACACCTTTCTTGACAGTCCTTGTTTATGTTATATGTTTGGGTTTGTCCCTGCT